>NC_136063.1:1333166431-1333743931 GCF_964261635.1 Lissotriton helveticus | reverse complement strand
ATGCATTTGGCTGCTCATAATAAGATGTTACTGTCCATGATAAAAATGTGCCTTGAACAGCACTTTTTTCTTTTCTTTTTACAACAGACTAGAGGAGTTGCGATGGAGGCCTGTTTCTCCCCCAGTTACGCATGTTTGCACATGGGAATGTGGGAGGAACAGGTCGTATCGCAGCAACTCAAAGGCATTTGGAGCAGAACATCATGTTGTACCTCCGTTATATTGACAATTTGTTTTTTGTTTGGCGAGATACGGAGGCATGCGCCAGCGAATTTGTCAGGGAATTTAATAACAACAGCTTGAACATAGAATTTACATCTAATAATCATTCCACCTCCATCTGTTTTCTAGATATGCAAGTTTATGTGGACAATAATACCTTAGCCACTAAACTTTTCAGAAAACCAACAGCAGGCAATACGATTCTGCACACGGCAAGTCATAACCCGCACCATCTTATCCGCAGCATCCCCTATGGGGAGATGCTGCGTATAAGACGAATATGCAGTTCGGAGGCTGAATGTGCGCTTGAGCAGGAAGCCAGTAGACTGAAATTTTTTGGCCCGGGGTTATTCTAATGATGTTGTTGATTCCGCTATCTCTCGGACTCAGCAAATGCCCCGGACTCTTGTCCTAACACCCGAATCCCAGGATAAAGCCAATGCCATACAGGATGGGGGCATACATTCCCGCATGATTTTGTCCTACAGTAGGCAACACTCTGACATTAGGAGAATTTGTTATCGGAATCGGAATTTTGTTAAAGGGGATCCAGTCATTGGTCAGAGGGTTCCTGATAAACCGCTTCTTACTTTTAGGAAATGTCCATCTATGGCCAAAGCATTGGTCAAGAACACTCTTGAGCCCCAGATCTCCAGCACATGGATGGCCCTCAGCAAAGGTTTTAAAAAGTGTACTTAGTGCAAGGCCTGTAGGCATGATTGTAACAAAACGAATTACATGGGCCCTTTTAAACAACATCCGCAGGAAATCACTAAAAGACTCACATTTAAAACAGATTTCGCAGTTTATGTGCTGGAGTGTCCGTGTGGATTGAGGTATGTGGGAAGCACTAGGCTGCCCGCCCTCAAACGGATACTCCAGCACATAAGGGCAATAACGGGCAAAGACCAAGCCTATCCGGTGGCGAGACACTTTAAATCAACTCACAAAGCTAATCCAGTCCATATCCAGTACTATGTAATCGATACAGTCAGGCCTTTAAAAGGAGGTGGTGACAGAGAAGCGAGGCTTCGTCTTCTCTAAACACGATATATACTAGAACTGGATAGCAAAAATCCCAATGGACTGAATGCTAGTGAGGATCTGAACACTTGTCTTTGAGGGTTGTGTCCTTAGAGGGACCTTTTATTGTCAATCTTAGTTTCATGAAGGGGCTGTAATATTTAACGGTGCATTAATATGACACTTTATATTATTTTAGGAAATATGCAGAAGGTTTTAGTCTTTAGTCTGTTATCTGGGTAATTTATTCTAACTGTCACACATTTGCACTTGCACAGGCACTTTATAGATTTATTTTGCACATCTTGACTCCCAGGGACCAGTAAGATGGAGACACAGCTTTTTGAGACAGAGTTTGGAGATTGCCAGAGTTGACATATGCCCACTTGGGCAATATTATTAAACCGGATTGATGCATTTTTCTGAAAATTCATTTGAAGTAGCTTTATACAAACAGTATACTATGTATTAGGCAATGATCTCATACTGTTCAGGGCTGTACCATTGGAACAAATATTACACATGCGGATTTTATACATTTCTCAGTTTAAAAAAAATCTAATATGTGATTTTTATGAAATTTATATGTGATTATGATATTTAAATAATTTATATTTAATGTTTATGTATTAGCCCGATTGATCTCCTTAAGAATATAGGGGTCAGTTTTAGCTACAAGAAAGTTTTTTTTCTATGTTTTTGACTGTTTAAACTGTGCCTCAATTGCACTAGCACTAAAAATACTGGTCTCTGCCAAACGCAACATGCCGTGTGATCAAGCTTCAGTGGAAGCGAAACGCGTTATGGCGGCTGGATGGCTGGAAATAAAGCACTTTCATTAAGCACCGATTCCTGGTTCTGCTCTTCGTCAATTCTAAAGGCAGGAGCCTTTCTTCCTGGTGACGTCTTACTTTCATATATATATATATATATATATACATATATATATATATATATATATATATATATATATATATATATATATATATATATATATATATATTACCTACTGGCGGTCGCCAGTAGGTATATATAGTTAGGATTTTTTCCCTATGGGATTTTTGAAAATTCTATGTCTAATAACTTTGGCGTTTGTGGACGGAATTGGCTGAAATTTTTAGGAAAATGGAACATTTTGTTTCTGAGCAGTCCCTGGAAATTTGGGGGGGGTTCGTCAAGGGGTGGCCGAGAAAAAAGGGGGGTCCCAAAACGTGTTTTTCCCATGTTAATTTCCATAGGGCGGTTGGCCTCACTTTTAGGCCGAACGGCTGAATGGATTTGCACGAAACTTGGCAAAATTGTAGGGACTGTTAGCCCGATGTGCCTTTGCTAGGTCTCAATATATGTGCTCCAGTGGATTTTGAGAAATTAACGTTCAAAAAAAGATATATATCTGTAAGCGCGCTCCAGGCAGCGCTCCGGTTCGCGTACCTGACGCATAACGGAACTTCACGTAGCGAAGCTGATTGGCTCTCCGGTGTCTGTCAACATTCTAAACAGTCCGGAGCGGCCGCCATCTTGTCTCTCGGTAGGATCGAGAGACAAGAGGAGGCCAAAACAAAGGGGGAAATGACCATAAGGGGGCATAGTAGATCCTCCCTTACCCCCTAGGTTTGATGTGGAGGCTTTAAAAGGGCCCCGCAGTGCGTGGGGAGCACCCGGTCCGCGAACCGGGAAGCGTTCTGGGGAGCGTACTATAAGGAATAAAGAATTATAGACTTTTCAAATACTGTATGTTAATTGATTGTTGGTTTTGTTGATTATTTTTTAATTTCTTTATTTTTTAAGCAATTATTTCTTATTGTGATTGTGTTTCAAAATTTAATAACATTTCTAACATTTCACTGTCTGAAATGTCGTCATTTTCATTGAACATAGCTTGTAATCTCTGAGTGTGTAAAATGTCCTCATTTTGAAGGAGGTCATCTACTGCTTGCACACATTGCAGTAGTTCTTGGTCCCAAGTTTCATCCATAAATTCTATATAATTTGGATCAATTAATTCTTGGCTGCTCTCTTGCAGGACAATTTGAAATGAAACTTTCTGTTCGCCTTCCATGTTGCCAGAAATTTGGATAAAAAAAAATATATTAGTAGAGATAGGGCACTGTTGGGATTAATTTTAGATAGGCAGTTTTTATCAGTGAATTTATCTTTGGGCAGTGTATAGTATCAGAGTGGAAGTAGGAATATAAAAGTGTATGTGATTTAACGTAAGTAAATTCATAATTATACAAGAGAAACCTAACTCCATCCATAACTATAACAGAGAAGTCTATCTAAATCTATAACTACTACAGAGGGATAGTATATAACTATCAGAAAAAGTTTACCATATTAACTGATAGTGCACAATATACTTCAGTTTTTAAAATAACAACTTACCTTTACAAAGAAGTTGAAGTGATTAGTGAAAATCCAATTGAAATGTACACCAGGAAGTAGTAGTCAAAATGGCTGTGTTTCCTTCTCTTCCTTTATATATATTCAGGTATATAACCAATCAAATGTCAGGTAAAAAAAGTAGAAAATGAAAGTAACATTTTCATTGGTTGTCAATTCCAACACTTCAGATGTGTTTTGTGAAGTAATTTACCTCACGGTATTTAGAGAGGTCTACAGGCTAAATGGCTAAATGGAATTTCAATCAAATTTGTGAAAATGATAGGGATTGGTATGTAGTATGAGCTAATCTATATTTGGTCAAAGTGTCTCCAGTTGTTTTTCTGTAAATTACTTTCCCACCTTTTTTGATGGAGCGCTTCCCGGGGAGCGCCCCGGTACGCGAACTGGCGAGCGCCCCGGTACGCGAACCTGAAGCGTTACGGGAGTCCACCATTTTGTGTTTCGGTCGAATTAAGATACAAGATGGAGGGCAACTAATGTTCAGAATGGGTAGAAGGAGACACGGTAGACTTATCTTGACCCCCTAGGTTTTCTGAGGGTGGCTGAGGAGGCCCATATGTGCGAAAAAAAAACATTTTTTTTTAAAATTTCGCGAGGTTAGCTTCCGGTTCGCGTACCAGGTAGCGCCACGGGGAGCGTACTTTGTTGAAAATTAGTGAAAAAAGTTAGAGTAAAATAATAATTGTGAGTGATCAGATGTAGGGTAGCTCTGAGAAGAGCTTTTGGGTTTATGGTACATTTAGGTACTTATAAGTAGGTACCAATGCACAGTCTTAAATTCAGAATGAAAATTCTGTTGCCCTCATCTGAGAAGTGAACTCCATCTCCTCTGTAGATATCTTGCATGTAGTAACGCAAGTTATTGTTGTACACGGAGCCCATTCCATGGTCTCTCATGTAAGCTGAAACAGATTTGTTTACATGCTTCCTCGACTTCTCAATTTGTGGACAAAATTGGTTCGACCACCTCCATTTCTGTCTTTGGCATATATTTGAATATACCAAGGCAGTCTGAGGAAAAAGTGCCATTAATTGCTCAAAGGTGTCCTTTAAAAGCATTTCCAGACCTACCCCAGTCAAAGTGCCCAAGTCATTACCTCCACAGTGCACAATTAACAGGTCAGGTTTTGGCAAATGCATAAAGGTTTTCACCAATGGTATCAATTGGTGACATTTTAATCCTCTGTGGCCAAACCACTTAATTTCCACATCTTGTAAATTGAGGTTAGGTAAATTTCTGTTATCAGCATACCTCTGAGCTCAGTAGATGTAACTATGTCCAACAATCCAGACAGAAAACATGGTGAGAGAAGGTTCTGCTGCAGTCAGATGAAGTGTGGCAATGAAATGGCAGTTGAAAAAATAAGAGTTTAAAATGAAAAAAACTGTGGAGTTTCTGTGTTAATGAAGCAGTAACAGTGATTGGTGGATTTTGATTGCTGAAAACAGAAAGTTAGGGTGCATGGATGAGTTCTTTGAAAGATGTATTTTGAATGGTCAAGAAAAAATCATTAAATGAAAGATTGCACTGGATATGCAGGTGCACTGAGAGTTCAGAGTTCAATTGAAACATTGTTGTGTGAACTTGCAAACACCAGAGGTCTTCCAAGAGGTGGTTGCTTCGCAAAAAAGGCAGAGAGGGCAGAGGGGGGAAGGGTTTTGATTTGAAAAAAGTGAGGGAAGAGTTTTGATTGGGTGACATGAGAGATATGTGTGAAGAATTACAGCATTTCTGTGCTTTTGATAGCTGCAGACTCTGGAGTGCATACCTTTTGCTCTGCTAAAGACAAAGTGGTGTGTTTCTGAGACTGTTTTGAAACTCATAAAGTATTTGCTAAGGTGAGAAAAGATTTATTTAATTTAGATAGAGAATAGTGTGCTTTAAGGAGAAAATTATGAAGAAAGTTGTGTTTTTAAAATGTTGCTTTGCCTCAAGTGTTTTACAAATAGATTTTGTTTCTTTGAGAAATTGTAATTGGAGAAAATGTGAAGTATTAGTACTGACAGGGTGTTTTTGTGCATAGGAGCTGTGCAGTGTTTTCAAATTATGACTTGAAAATCGTTTTTGAGGAAAAGGAATGCTTTTAATATTTATGACAAGGACATAATGGTGTATGCTTCTTTATAAGGCATTTTGAGTGTCTCTGATGTTATTTTTCCCATTTTAATGTAAGACCTTTCCCCGTGGTGCAAATTCCTTGTAAATATGCTCCCACCTGTGCTTGGCAAATTTAGATTTTGAATGTTTGAGTTACATAGCCATGTTAAAAGTGACCCTAAAATGCTGCAAAGGCAATCAAAAAACGCTTCCATGTGTCTTAAGGACATTTTCAGTCATTTCCCCATGTGCAGTGTTTTCAAATTATGACTTGAAAATCGTTTTTGAGGTAAAGGAATGCTTTTAACATTTATGACAAGGACATAATGGTGTCTGCTTCTTTATAAGGCATTTGAGTATCTCTGATGTTATTTTTCCCATTTTAATGTAAGACCTTTCCCCGTGGTGCAAATTCCTTGTAAATATGCTCCCACCTGTGCTTGGCAAATTTAGATTTTGAATGTTTGAGTTACATAGCCATGTTAAAAGTGACCCTAAAATGCTGCAAAGGCAATCAAAAAACGCTTCCATGTGTCTTAAGGACATTTTAAGTCATTTCCCCATGTGCAGTGTTTTCAAATTATGACTTGAAAATCGTTTTTGAGGTAAAGGAATGCTTTTAACATTTATGACACGGACATAATGGTGTCTGCTTCTTTATAAGGCATTTGAGTGTCTCTGATGTTATTTTTCCCATTTTAATGTAAGACCTTTCCCCGTGGTGCAAATTCCTTGTAAATATGCTCCCACCTGTGCTTGGCAAATTTAGATTTTGAATGTTTGAGTTACATAGCCATGTTAAAAGTGACCCTAAAATGCTGCAAAGGCAATCAAAAAACGCTTCCATGTGTCTTAAGGACATTTTAAGTCATTTCCCCATGTGCAGTGTTTTCAAATTATGACTTGAAAATCGTTTTTGAGGTAAAGGAATGCTTTTAACATTTATGACAAGGACATAATGGTGTCTGCTTCTTTATAAGGCATTTGAGTGTCTCTGATGTTATTTTTCCCATTTTAATGTAAGACCTTTCCCCGTGGTGCAAATTCCTTGTAAATATGCTCCCACCTGTGCTTGGCAAATTTACATTTTGATAGTTTGAGTTACATAGCCATGTTAAAAGTGACCCAAAAATGCTGCAAAGGCAATCAAAAAACGCTTTCATTTGTCTTAAGGACATTTTAAGTCATTTCCCCATGTGCAGTGTTTTCAAATTAAGACTTGAAAATCGTTTTTGAGGAAAAGGAATGCTTTTAACATTTATGACAAGGACATAATGGTGTATGCTTCTTTATAAGGCATTTGAGTGTCTCTGATGTTGTTTTTCCATTTTAATGTAAGACCTTTCCCCGCGGTGCAAATTCCTTGTAAATATGCTCCCACCTGTGCTTGGCAAATTTACATTTTGATAGTTTGAGTTACATAGCCATGTTAAAAGTGACCCAAAAATGCTGCAAAGGCAATCAAAAAACGCTTTCATGTGTCTTAAGGACATTTTAAGTCATTTCCCCATGTGCAGTGTTTTCAAATTAAGACTTGACAATCGTTTTTGAGGAAAAGGAATGCTTTTAACATTTATGACAAGGACATAATGGTGTATGCTTCTTTATAAGGCATTTGAGTGTCTCTGATGTTATTTTTCCATTTTAATGTAAGAACTTTCCCCGTGGTGCAAATTCCTTGTAAATATGCTCCCACCTGTGCTTGGCAAATTTAGATTTTGATTGTTTAAGTTACATAGCCATGTTAAAAGTGACCCAAAAATGCTGCAAAGGCTTTAAAAAAACGCTTTCATGTGTCTTAAGGACATTTTAATTCATTTCCCCATGAATGTAGGTAGGCCTCACCTTAAACAAACCTCTGGATAGGCCACACCTTATCGTCATCCTGAATTAATCATTTAAAATGCTAGGGACAGATTTATGATAGGTGTATGCCTCTTTTGCGCCACTGTGCGTCACTTTTGTGACGCAGTATCGGTGCAAAAGATTTGCTATGTGGCGACAAAATTACAAATTGATGCATCTAGGCAGATGTGTCATGCTGTAAAAAAACCGTGCCACATGAAACCGATGCAGCAGTGATGCAAAAGATGCACCATGTTGCAAGACAGGCCTCACTTCATCTCCAACAAGATAAGAAGCTTAGGGATAGATTTATGATGACTGGTGCATCCCCAGGGATGTGCCAGTCATCCTGCGCCGCTGTTCCGCCACCCATGGTGCGCCGCATTTACAATGCGGCGCACCATGGGGCAAAAACAGCACAGATGCGTGAAGCATCTGTGCCGTAAAGGTGGCGCATTGCTGGAGCTGCATCGCAAGTGCCATGCAGCTCCAGCAAGGCTCAGGGGTGCCCCATCTCCATTTAATCTGCAACCCTGAGTAGGCCTCACCTTAAACAAACCTCTGGGTAGGCCACACCTTATCGTCATCCTGAATCAATCATTTAACATGTTAGGGACAGATTTATGATAGCCGTGTGCCTCTTTTGTGCCGCTGTGCGTCACTTTTGTGACGCAGCGGCGGTGCAAAAGATTTGCTATGTGGCGACATATTTAAAAATTGATGCATCTAGGCAGATGTGTCATGCTGTAAAGTCCTGTGCCACATGAAACCTGCGTCAGTTTTCATATAGGTGTTTTGTTGCAAGGTATGCATTAATTTGCAAGAAAGCCCTGTAAAACTAACACAGTGAAATTTAGAAGATTTCACTGACTCAGCTTTATAGCATTGCTGAATCAAATCATTACGCCTGTTTGAAACAGGCATAAGGAGTGATGCACCATGCAATGTGTGGCTTGCTCCTGTGCATTGCAGTAGACATGTTGCGCTTATGACGTGATTCCTGCAATGTGCTGCTTTTGCGGCACAGATGCGTGACGCATCTGTGCTGTTTTCACTCAATGGTGCTCCACATTGTAAATGCGGCACACCATGGGTGGCAGAGCAGCGGTGCACATTAACTGGTGCATCCCTGGGAATGCGTCAGTTCACATAAATCTGCCACTTTACATTTAAGTATGAGCAGGGGACACAGAGTTGGTGAGGCTTATCCAAGGTTAAGAAGAGATGAGTCCTGTTCACTGAAAACTTGGACATAGGCCTTACCTCCTCAGCATCGCTGGTCATGGCTAAATAATAGCTGCAAAATGTTACTCTTGTTAAACAATTTTACTATTATAGTCTCTGAGATTTGTGCCGTACTCTGAAACATCTCATTGTTGTTCTCTTTCTTTGAAGATAACGACAACATCAACATGAGCGACAATCAGCAATCAGTTGATCTCGACCTCATAATTGAACTCGTAATTGAAACATCAGTGGAAGTAGATCCCTTGGATGATTTAAATCCTGAGGATGAAGAAGAACATGATGAGGATGCAGATTTGTCAGAATTGTATGACATAGGGTTGGAAGCTGACGTGCTTGAGCCTATGGAACTATAAACATTTATTTTTAAAAATTTATAATAAATGAAAAGTAAAAATGTAAACCGTTTCATTTAAAAATAAAGACACCTTCAAAACAGGTTATGTGTAGTGTCTTCAATAAAATATTAAAATATGCTCATAAAATTAGATCAGATTCACATATAAAACAGCACAGGTAAAATGAATATGAATTCCATTTCTTTTCTGCTATTTCTGTATTCTAAATTTGCCAAGCACTAAAAATGTCAAGTAGTGTGTTAAGTTTTTGATGACTGTTATTGATTTACTGTTTGGTAATAGTGGTTAATAACATTTTTTATTATATTTTACCACAGATTCAACTGCAGATCATTTCAAGATTTCAGCATGGCAACTAAAGAAAGACTTAGAAAGGCTGCAAAACGTCAAAGACAGCAGGTACATGATATAATGCAGCAGTCCTCTAACAAAAAAACTTGTCAAGTCACCAAGAAAGCACCGGGTAAGAGCACAAAAACATTTATAAGAAATATTTGTAGTAAAAAAAATATTACTACAGAAAATGTTTCAGTCCAGAAAAAGAGAAGCATTTTAAACGGAAAGGAAAGGCCAATCAAAAATGTTACTGCTAGAGCAAGAGATAACTCTGTGCATGATAGTAGAAGGAAACAACAGTTTAGGGAGATTCGTAAACGAATGTTCCACAACAGGATAATTGGCAATTTGTTAAAAAATATTAAGAAAGGTCAACAGAAAGTGGTTTTTTATAAGAGAAAAAAAAAAGTTGAGAAAGTTATTGATCAGGCATTTGAAATTAAACGTAAGTTATTTATTTTGATAATCAATAGAATTAGGAAGCTAAACAAGGCAATTTATGATTTCAAAAGAAATAGTAGATGGAAGAGAATAGTTAATCGTAGTAATTTTTGTGAAGTTTTTTCCGGAGAATGGATGCATAGTTCAAGTTGTGAGGCATTTTTTAATGAGGAGAGTTATTTCCAGGATAATGATTTGGTGCATGCAGCTGACACCAGTGGTCGAGCTTATGAAGTGAAAGATGGTTGTCCAGTTGAAAAAGAAAAACTTGTGACAACAGAGACAGAAGAGGTGTTAGGTAATGAGGTTTTAGGAAGACGTCCTAAGGGTCCTGTGTACACCTGGAAGTGTAGTAGTATTTGCAGTGTGCGACAGGATTCCATCAATTTGCTTTGTGATTTTGTACGGACATTTAATAAGAAAAGTTTGAAGCAGAAAATGAAGTTGTTGCAAGAATTAGATCCTTGCAGAGTGAGAGAAGTGACAGGTTTGCATGGTCATTCACTGGCTTGTCTTTCCAGGAGAGTATGCCAGAGTGTTTTTCATCATTTCAGGATGCTAGCAGTGCATCATAATAAAGTGAGGAAATTAGTTAGAATGTTGTATTATGCTAAGAGTCCAGCAATTATGCTTAAACAATTATGCGCTGCTCTTTTGCATGGTTCTGAAATAGATGTGAAGAATATTTGTACAGAAATTGAGTTTTGTTACTTTGGAAGTAAAGAGGAGAATGTTGAAATTGACCAAGAAGAAGAGGGTAATGTGGAAGATAGTGTACAGGTTTCCAGTACAGATAATTTTCAGAGGGAAATTGCGACGTTTCAGGTGAAATCAAGTGAGAGGCCTAATTTCACTTGTGTTTGTTGTCGACGCACTTATTATAAGAATCAGACTAAGTTAGTGGATTTATATGCAAAAAGTGAAAGGGAAAATAATAGTGAATGGAAGGATTTCACAACATATTTGATGGTAGAAAATTGTTTTGATTTGGGATCGGATCAACGTGTGTGTACTTATTGTTGTAGCAAATTAAATCAAAACCAGATGCCTGCTAGAGCAGTTCATAATAATCTGGAATTGGTTGAGATTCCTTCTGAATTGAAGGATTTAAATACTTATGAATCTATTTTGATTCAAAGTATCCATCCCTTTCAGGCTATTGTAAGAATGGAGCCAAAGACAGGGAAATTGCCTCCATCAGATTTACAGAGAGGATTAAAGGGAAGAGTTGTTTATTTGCCTCTAGATTTGAAGAAAAACATTAACACAATTGGAGTAGAAAAAGTGGAAGAGGACCCTCTGGTTATCTTAGTTAATGGGGTTCCGACAAAGAATAAGAAAATATGGCAAGATTTAGTGAATGTTAGAAAAGTCAAAAAGGCAACATTGTACTTGAAAAAAAATAATAAGTACTATAAGAATATATATGTTGCAGAAGAGGAAGTAAGTGAGGAAGAGGATAGAGATTTGTGTGCTGGTCAAATTGAGAAAGTAGAACCCTCTACTAGTGAAGAAATATATGAACATTATAGTGTTCATCCTTTGCATTCCAAGGAAGTCATGGGGAATGCTATTGAGTTGTTTCAAATGAAACAAGCCAAAGGGAGTCCCATTAGTGTTTGGGAGGAAAGTTTGGAAGCTCGGTGTTTCCCACAGCTTTTTCCAACAGGTCAGGGAGGAAGATATGATGAGCGACCTCATCAAATTCCTGCTTCTGAATACCGGACTTTGCGATTGTATGCAGGAGATGCTAGGTTTCGACAATGTATTCCCTATTTGTTTCATCTCCTGTTTGAAAGCGATCTGTCTGGACTGTCATATGCAGTGAACCACATCTTGAAAAGTGGTATACACATGCAAAACATCTCGGCAAGTGACTTTATGGATAAAGTCAATGTCCAAGACAGTATTTTGGATTCTCACCTGATTAATCTCATGGCGTGTCAGCGTGGTACTAATGAGTACTGGTACCGTCGTCATGGTGATTTAAAATGTATGCTGAGGAACTTAGGAACTCCCACATGGTTCCTCACTCTGAGCTGTGCCGAGTATGGCTGGGAAGACTTACTTGAATTTCTACGAGAGGCAAATGGAAACAGCGAAAACATCGAATTCAAGACACCCGGAGAACTGTGCTCTTTGGATCCAGTCAATGTATGCCTATACTTCAATCATAGATTTGAAGCTATGATGTCTTTCATCATGAATAAGAAGAATCCACCTCTTGGAGAGGTGTTGGATTTCTTCTGGAGAAAGGAGTACCAAGCAAGAGGTGCTCCTCACATACATATGCTGTTGTGGATCAAGGATGCACCTAAATTTGGAACAGATCCAGAAGACTCAGTGATGAGTTTCATACAACAGTATTCTACGTGTGCTGTTCCAAATGCAAAGGAGAAGAAAAGCCTAAGAGAAAAAGTTCTACGTTTCCAAAGCCATCGTTGTGGAAAGTACTGTCGTCGTAAATTCCGAAACAAGGACAAGTTCTACACCAAATGTCGTTTCGTCTTTCCACGACCGGTGATTTCTAAAGGAAGAGTAAACAGTTTGATGTCTTCGCTGCGACATAATGTGATGAAGAAATCACCTAAAAACACATACAATTTGAAGAGGAACGAAGAGTCCAAGTACATCAACGACTACAACCCGGTGATTTTGTCCATGTGGAATGCTAACATGGATATACAGTTTGTGGCTGATAACTGTATGGCTGTGGCTCGGTATGTGACATCTTACATCACCAAAAAAGAGAAGACAGAATTGAAGGATATGTGGGAGGACATTTCCCATGAAAAGAGCCTCAGTAAGAAGTTGTACAGTTTCAGTCTGAAGATGTTGTCGCATCGAGAAATCGGAGCTTACGAATGTTCTGACCGGTTGTCTTCAGCAAGTCTCTATGCCAAATCTAGGAGTATCGTTTGGGCGAGTCTTGGTCTTGCTGCAACGCGTAATCGAGTTCTGAAACCTGTGCGGGAAATTGAGTATTTGGCGGAAAAGGAGCCAAACAGTACCGACATTTTGAAGAGCAACATGTTGGATACATATTATCCAAATCGAAGCAGTCACCTCGAGAATGTTTGTCTGTATGAGGTTCTTCAAAATTACATATTCAAGAGGAACATCAAAGAAGATACTGAGAAAGGAGTGTATGCTGTAATTGGAAGTGAGGGATGTCTGGTCAAGCAAAGAAAATGCCACTTGGTAAACCATCGAAAATTGAGTGGCGAATCTCCTGAAAAAAAGGAGTTTTTCTATTTAGCACTTTTGCAACTTTTCAAGCCTTGGCGTGCAGAAGAGGAACTGCTTGGAGATTTCCTCTGTTACGAAGACTCTTTCACTGCCGCCAAGGAGACCATAGAATGTCCTACTTTTCCCAAATATGTAGAAATGTTGAATGTGGAAATCGAGCAGGAAGCAACGATTGCAGCCGAGATTGCCAGAGACAGTTCTCAGGACAGTCAGAGTTCTGCTTCATTGAGTCAGGATCCACTAGGAGGACCTGTTATCGAAAATGAAGCTGCCACTGCTATGAATGAAGTGGAAAGAGCCATGGCACATGCTCAGGAGGATGCGGTTAACTTAGAAGAGTTGGAAAGACAACTCAACGTTGAGCAGAGGAAAATATATGATGAAGTTACCATGCAAATTGATCATGGATTAAGTCATGAGAAGAAAGAGTGCTCATGTACGTCGTTGAAGCCTGTCCGACTCTACGTGAGTGGAGAAGCGGGAACTGGAAAAAGTTTCCTTATTAAAGCAATTTCATGTTATTTGCAGGAAAGGACTGAGTCATCGCTGTCTTGTGTTGTCACCGCTCCAACTGGACTGGCAGCACATAACATTAAAGGGATTACTTTACATCGTTTACTGATGCTGCCAGTGGAGCATGACAACAAATTACAATATCACAAGCTATCTGGAGATGCTTGTTGTGAAGTTTCAAGAATCTTGAGGAAAATGAAACTTCTTATCATTGACGAAGTAAGCATGGTTTCCAATGTCATGCTTGCCTTTGTGCATTTGAGAATGCAAGAAGTTCTCAAAACAGAGTATGATGTGTTATTTGGTGGCAAACACATCATTGTTTTCGGAGATCTTCTGCAGCTGACACCAGTGAAAGGGCAACCTGTGTTCAAAATGCTCACGCATGAAGATACCAGGAAGTGCCTAAGGAGCATTGGCAACGTCAATATATGGTTAAACTTCAATTATGCTGAACTGCATGAAAATATGCATCAGGCGAAGGATGAAGTTTACAAGAATATTCTACAAGATGTTAGAATAGGAAAAGTGACCGAGCATGGGAAAGAAGCTTTACATGCACGATTACTGTCAAATTTATATCCAGAACAAGATGTTGTGCCTGAGAATATTTTTCAGAAAATTACTGAGAAGAAATCTGGAATATGTTTGATGCCAACTCTTGCAGAATCTGCCATCTTCAACAACAAAATGTTGAATTTAGAAAAGCAAGAGATTGTGAAACTGGAAGCTATTGACAGAGTAGAGCATATGGGATCAACAATTATTTTGTCTGAGAATTTGAAATCAAAATTGGATTCATTAGAGAAGACTATATCTAAAACTGCAGGTTTTGAAAAGAGTCTGAATGTGTGCTTGAACTGCCGTATAATTTTAAGAAGGAATTTACATGTTGACAGAGGTCTGGTAAATGGATCAATGGGTAATGTTGTTGATTTTGTGAAATACAGAAATAGAGATGGAATTGAATTTTTAAAAATTAAATTTGATGGCATTGAGGAAGTACAGCTAATTGGTCGTTGTTCTGCTAGATTTTTGCTTGTAAAAGACTTATATGTTCGCCGTAAGCAGTTTCCTGTTTGCTTGGCATATGCAGTGACAATCCATAAATCGCAAGGTTTAAGTGTAGACAGTGCATTGGTGAATATTGGCAGTTCTGTGTTCAAGGAGGGTATGGCATATGTGGCATTGTCAAGAGTTAGAACTTTATCGGGATTGTACTTGATTGAGTGTGATGTCACAAACATTTGTGCGGATCTAGATTGTGTTAAGGAATACAATAGGTTGAGAAGAGAGTATGTGCCACATTTGCCTCAATATCCTTTGTTTGAGAAACGTGTGGTAGGCCGGAAACGAAGAAATGTGACCAATACTGGGGAGGTTGTAGCAAAAAGACGAAAAGTCGATGAACCTGAAATTATAAGCAGAAACAAAAAGGATTCTGTTGAAGATGTTGTTGGTTTTCAATTTGAAAACACTTCTGGTGTCAACTGCTATGCTAATGTAGTGGTTAATGTTTTGTTTTCTCTAGAAAATGTAAAAGAAGAGATTGTGGTCAATTCTGATCAAAGATTATGCAGTTTGTTAAATTCTGTGTTAGAGAAATGTAGCACTGATAGAACAAAAATAGAAAGTGTGACTGAAGTTCAGGCAACACACAATTCTCTCAAAATATTCAGCAAGATTGTCAGGAGTTTTTAATGCATATGCTTGATGTATTGCATGTTGAAGGTGTAGATGTAGATCACCTGTTTGGGCTTTCTTATCAATGGCAGCATGACTGCGAGAACTGTAGGGTATCAAGTACTACTAGTGTAGACTCATAAAGATTTATATATTTAACTTTGCCAGACAGTAAATCAGTCTCCTTTAATAAGCTAGTAAAAGCAGCTGATCACAACATGGAATGTAGCCAATGTAAATCTGAAATGATGTCAACATTATTTATACGAACACATGGCCAGTATGTCATTTTAATGTTCCAACGATGTAGGCCTGATGGAACAAAATTGACAACTTTAATTAAAAATGTTGTGGCTTCACAGTTGTCAATATCAGGAAGGACTTTTGTAACTGTAGCAATTATATATCATGACGGTCCTTCAATAACATCAGGACATTACACAGCTTATTTAAAGTCTAGAAATGGCTGGTCATTCTGCAACGATTCTGTTTTAATTTTCAAAAAAAAATTGCCGTATGACCTTAAAAATTCTTACCTGGTGTTTTTAAAACCAAAATTTTAGGGAAAGAATCTCGGGATGTGCTCTGAGGAATTTCAAGAAGTTCTAATGGCTCCTACACGATTTGGCCTTGAGGATAAGTGTAGTACAGAGACATAACTTCTTACCATAACACTGGACATCATGGAAAAATAACTGCACTTTGAATGAGTTCAGAAAAACAATTTCTTTTTATAAGCTAATTCAAGCAGTCAATCAAAACATGGAGTAGAGGGAATGTAAGTCTGCAATGCTGTCTACTGTTTTATATTGCTTTGTGATTAAAAGTGATGTAGAGAATTAAATAATTGTAGTAGTCATAGAGGTAGTGTAAGTCTGCTTCATAGTAAGCAGTATCAGTGTCATAGGAAATGTAGAACATGAGTGAGCAAGAAGGGTAAGATATTAGTAGTCCAGGATTGTGAAAATGATCTTCAACATTTTAATTCTGAAAGTTGCGGAAATACAACATGACGGGATTGGCTTACAAGAATTCCAAGAGTTATAAATGGCTCTGACATGATTTGGCCTTGTGGAAACGTGTGGTCGAGAGCGAGAAGTCATTTATTGTATGTAACATATTTTTCAAAACGATGGAGGTTTTCTTTCAGAAAGTGGCGGGCTGAAAGTAATAACAGCACAACAGAGTGTAAGCTGTTCATAGGACATCCTTCGACGTCATGGAAAGTAAGTTAACTTTAAGGAGTTCTGAATTCTGATTTGTTATGTTGTATGGGTTTTTTAAACACAATCATTTTGATTGTGGTTTTTTTTCCCCGCTGTTATATGATGAATACCTTCAAGTCACTGTTTTTAGTGAAATTTGATACATTCTGAGAACAGCAAAAATAAACCATTTAACATGTATAATTAATTCTGTACTGTTTGCATTTATGATGTACATGTAGAACTGTGTAGGAGGCATGGAGAAGGTGAGGCTTCTGTAAGTGTCAAAGTTGTTGCATACAGTGCTCATATTCTACGTAGTCTTTCATATGATAGACTACATTTCCACAATGAGATACCTAAGCAAAGGAAACACAGGTGATATGATTGTGGAATGAGCAAAAAAAATTGAACGTTTTTCAATTATATTACCTGTGTTTCCTAACATTACACATCACATTGTGTAGATGAGGTTTAGGCCTGTTCCTGGAGACAGAGGAGGTCTGACATTTGTTCAAGAGTGCAGTGGACATGACTCACTTCGTTGGTAGGCCTGCACATGTATTATCTCCTCTGTATTCTTCAACAAACCTAAATTTCATCTGCAACTCTGAGTAGGACTTACCTGAAACAAATCTGTGGATAGGTTACACCTTATCGGCATCTTGAAACAATCATTTAAAATGTTAGGGTCAGATTTATGATGGCCGTGCGCCTCTTTTGCTCCGCTGTGGGTCACTTTTGTGTAAAAGATGCACCATGTTGCAAGATAGGTTTCAGTTCATCTCCAGCAAGATACCATCAGTTTAAAATGTATATAATTAGCACTATGTAGGGGGCATGCAGAAGCTGAAGCTTTTGTAAGTTTCAAAGTTGTTGAATGCAGTGCTGCACTTCTGGGTACTGTTTCATATGCTGGACTACATCTGCACTATGAGATACCTAAGCAAAGGCAACACAGGTGATGTGATTGTGAAATGAGGAAAAGAAACTCCACATTTTTCAATTACATCACCAGTGTTTCCTAAGTTTACGAATGACATTGTGCAGATGAACTTTAGGTCTGTCCACGGACACAGAAGAGGTCTGGCCTTTGTTCAAGAGTGAAGTGGACATGATTTACTTCATTGGTAGGCCTTCACATGTATTATCTCCTCTGTATTCTTCAACAAGCATAAATTTGATATGCAATCCTGAGTAGGCCTCACCTTAAACAAACCTCTGGATAGGACACATCTTATTGGCATCCTGAAACAATCATTTAAAATGTTAGTGTCTTGCGACACTTTTGTGAGACAACAGCAGTGCAAAAGATGCACCATGTTTTAAGATAGGCCTCACTTCATCTGCATCAAGATACTGTTAGTTTAAAATGTATATCTTTAGGACTGTGTAGGGGGCCTGGAGAAGCAGAAGCTTCTGTAAGTATCAAAGTTGTTGAAAAACTGTTTGTCCTTCAATCTTTTCCCTTGTCTTTTCTAATTTTTAAATACATGTTTTAATATTTTTCAAATGTTTGTTCTCTCTTTCACAGATTGAAAGTATAAAAATAAAAAGTGAGTAAGTTAACGACAATTATAAGGTAAATGTTTTGTACTCTTTTCGTTACATTTCTATCACATTCACCTACTATTAGTTCCACAGCTTCATTTCTTTAACCCTCAGTTTCCTGCCTTTGCTACTTTCCTCATTCCTTTCTCTATTACCTACTTACTCAACTCCTTCCACTCTTTTTCTCAGTCCCTCTCTTCTCATAGTTCCTCACTCTTGTTCACTCACTCCGTCTCTATTACTCTTAGTGTCTTTGACTGATCACTCTTTCACTACTTGTTCATAATGCTTTCTCTGTGTAGTTGAAGCACACTAAGGGGCATATTATGAACACAGCCAATAAAATTATTGCTGTTTTTATTGGCAGAAAACTGCTGCAAAAGTGGTTTTAGCGGCAGTTTTCTGCTGCAAAAGCGGCTTTAGCGACACATTTCTGCCGATAAAAGCTGCAAAACTTTTATTGTTGATGATATGGCTCTATGTTATTTACATTTCTTTGCTGTTTCAATTAATCTTTTTCTGTTATTTTTTCTTTTCTGTTTTCTGTTTTTTCTCTCTGTTATTCCACATGTTTTAATCTTATTTTGAACATTCACACACATTCTCCAAGAAACTCTTGTTTGTTATTGTTCTACTCTCTTTTTTTTCTTTCACTTCCTTTTTTATTTTGTTTTTCACAATTATACCCTCTTCCATCTTTTCTTCGGTAAATAGATCTATTAAACAGTATCTCTGGTTTACTCCCTATAGCTGTCTTTCTTTTAACATTACTCTCTGTTTACTTCCCTTATACTAACTCTTCTTTTTTTTTTTTTTTTTTTTTTGGTTCGCGAACCGGGAAGCAAACGGGGAAGCGAACCAAAAGAAATAGAGCTTGCCAGAGTGCTAAACATTCTAGCAATTTTTTTTGAAAGGGGAGGTAGTTCTGAAAATAACTTTTTTTTAATGTTTTTGTTGTTTTATATTTTTTTTATTTTTCTGAACATTTTTAGTTTTTTTTGTATTTTTTTAACAGTTTTATGTTTTTTTTGGTTTTTGATGGAGGGGAAACAACAAAAAACAGGCATTGGAAAGGGCTCAACAGTAGCAAAAAAAAAAATTACTGTCTGGGGCGTTTAGGGCAATTGTGATTTTCATATGCTTGGTTGATTAAGGTAATACTCATATTGCCACAAGACAGTAATGCACCACAATACAAGCAGTTAAACTTCATATGGACAAAGTTGTCCTGAACGTTTGGCACGGTTTCCCGTGCCTCTGCTGCTGTCAAAGATATCTGTGATGATGACCTGGCCACAGGAGTTGTTGGGTTGTCCTGCTGGTCACGCATCTCTGCCCGGCTGTAGTTTAATGGATGCCACCTGCTCATGTGACGATGCATGGTGTAGTTACCGAAGCTATACTTTTTTAAGGTGCCTCTAGATAACTT
This sequence comes from Lissotriton helveticus, assembly GCF_964261635.1. Taxonomy (NCBI): domain Eukaryota; kingdom Metazoa; phylum Chordata; class Amphibia; order Caudata; family Salamandridae; genus Lissotriton; species Lissotriton helveticus. The sequence continues at coordinate 1,333,724,326 of NC_136063.1, read as the reverse complement.
CTCCTTACATATGAGGCAGGTGACATATCTGGCATTTACTTTCTTCTGCCCTTCAGGGATCGAAAAAAACTGCCAAATAAAACTGGTTTTCCGATGAGAAACCCGGGGCTGCTCTTGTAAAAATTGTGGTCCTTCTGTCTCCTCTTCCTCTTGCTCATCCTCTTCCTCCTCTGTGTTGCTGATGAACTGGGGAGGTGGTCCTCTCTTCCCATGAGGAGGTGGCGGTGGTGGTGGGGGTCCACCAGCTTAAGCTACCAATGAAGCCATTGCTGAAATATCAAAAAAGGTCTTCCTCTCACAAAGATGAAAGTCAGAGTGAGGAAAGAAGGAGGGGTTTTCATCATTTGGGAAAAACAATAGTTCTAAACCAATGAAAAGTGTTATTTTTAGGTCACCTGACCTAGCCTTACATCATTATGAAACCAAAAGTGAAATGAACCAATGAAAAGTTTTATTAACAAGTCACATGACCTGTTACGCTTATGTTACGCGCTGCGGAACGCGCCCCGGATCGCTTCTGGGTCGCTGCGCTTCGCGCCTCGGTTTGCGCTCCGGAGCACTTCCGGGTGCGCTAACGCGGCGCGTCATAAGACGCATTACGCGGCAACCCGATACGTCGCGCTTTCGCGACGCGCCCCATATCGCTTCCGGGGAGCTGCGCTTTGCGTCTCAGTTCGCGTACCGGAGCACTTCCGGGTGCGCTAACGCGGCGCGTCATAAGACGCATTACGCGACAACGTGATACGTCGCGCTTCCGCGACGCGTCACGATGTTGATTTCTAACGCGGCAGTTGCGCAAACGGAACGTTTACCGGTTCGCGGACCGGGTCGCGGCATCAAATTGAGCTAACGGGAAGCTTCCCAGTTCGCGAACCGGGAGCGAAGAAAAAAAAATATTAAAAAAAAAAAATTATTAATAAACATATAACATATATTTTTGGATTTAAAGAAGAATACATTTTACAGCTACAGATATTAGCTTTTAAAAAACCAATGAAATTCACTGAAAAAACCATAGGTTATCGACCATATATAGTTAGGAATTAGCATTTACAAAACCTTGAAAATTCACTGAAAAAAACCATAGGTTATAGACCATATATAGTTAGGAATTAGCATTTAAAAAACCTTATTTTACTCACACAAAACCATTGAAATTCCATATATAGTTAGTTGCACTAACTATATATCGCGCACCTGCAATCCACTGCTGATGATGTCACATATTACATCATTCATGACATGGTCAGTGACATCACTGATGACATCACTGATGACATCTCAAATGACATCACTGATGACATCACTGATGACAACATCCAGTGACTGTATGCTTCTGTAAAGTTAAAATATGTCTTACATATTGAAGAATGAGTGGATGTATAAGTGTCTTGATGAAGGATTTAGTAGGGGCATGACTGACTGTATGAGTGACTGATTAAATGTGTCTCACTGAGTGCATGGGTTAGTGACTAAACTGTCTTAATTTGTGCATCATTATGTCTGTTGTTCTGTAAACTGCTGCATGTGTTGATCAGTAGCTATATGATTAACTATATGGGTTATTGATTGGTTGCCCAAGCATTTGTATGGGAGACTGAGTGTGTGTGTGGGTGGCTGGGAGGTGTATGACTCTCTGCATAGATGTGTGAGCAGTTGATTCACTAGATGTATGGGTTCAAAAGTGCATGTGGAAACAGCTGTATGGGCGGTTGACTGTGTGCATGAGTGTATTGGTGAGTGAATGGATATCTCTGTGCTACATGTCAAAGTAAGTACATATGTAAAATACAGTACATGTGAGAGTTGACATATATAAATAACTGTGCATAAGAGCCAGTGAATGTGTGAGTGGCTGTATGGATCATTGTGAACTTGTATCCAGGATTGTATAAGTGAGTAAATATGTTTTAGTATATGTTTGAATAAGTAAGGTGTGTATAACTGTATAGTTGAGGAAATGGAGGTGTGATTGATTCTTTGCATGACTGACTAGGTGTGTGAGTAACTCCATGGATGAGTGACAGTCTGTGAGTGTATGTTTATACTGAGTGTATCTAAGATTATATAGGAGTCTGAAGAGGTTCATCATAATATCACATAAATGATGTCATCAGTGATGTGATCAGTAATGTCAAATGAGATGTCATCAGTGATGTAATCAGTGATGTCATTTGAGATGTCATCAGTGATGTCATCAGTGATGTCAAATGAGATGTCATCGGTGATGTCATTTGAGATGTCATTTGAGATGTCATCAGTGATGTCATCAGTGATGTCATTAGTGATGTCATTTGAGATGACATCAGTGATGTCATCAGTGATGTCATCAGTGATGTCATTTGAGATGTCATCAGTGATGTCATCAGTGATGTCATTTGAGATGTCATCAGTGATGTCATCAGTGATGTCACTGACCATGTCATGAATGATGTAATATGTGACATGATCAGCAGTGGATTGCGGGTGCGCGATATATAGTTAGTACAACTAACTATATATGGAATTTCAATGGTTTTGTGTGAGTAAAATAAGGTTTTTTAAATGCTAATTCCTAACTATATATGGTCTATAACCTATGGTTTTTTCAGTGAATTTTCAAGGTTTTGTAAATGCTATTTCCTAACTATATATGGTCTATAACCTATGGTTTTTTCAGTGAATATATATATATATATATATATATATATATATATATATATATATATATATATATATATATATATATATATATATATATATATATTCACTGAAAAAACCATAGGTTATAGACCATATATAGTTAGGGATTAGCATTTAAAAAACCTTATTTTACTCACACAAAACCATTGAAATTCCATATATAGTTAGTTGCACTAACTATATATTGCGCACCCGCAATCCACTGCTGATGATGTCACATATTACATCATTCATGACATGGTCAGTGACATCACTGATGACATCTCAAATGACATCACTGAAGACATCATCCAGTGACTGTGTGTTTCTGTAAAGTTTAAATATGTTTTACATATTGAAGAATGAGTAGATGTAGAAGTGTCTGGATGAAGGATTTAGTAGGTGTGTGACTGACTGTATGAGTGAGTGATTAAATGTGTCTCACTGAGTGCATGGGTTAGTGACTAAACTGTCTTAATTTGTGCATCATTATGTCTGTTGTTCTGTAAACTGCTGCATGTGTTGGTCAGTAGCTATATGAGTAACTATATGGGTTATTGATTGATTGCCCAAGTATTTGTATGGGAGACTGAGTGTGTGTGGCTGGCTGGGAGGTGTGTGACTCTGTGCAGATCAATGTGTACTTGTATCAATGATTGTATAAGAGAGTAAGTATGTGTTAGTATATGTTTCAAAATGTAAGGTGCTCTATGTTTAACTGTATAGATTAGAAAATGGAAGTGTGATTGATTATTTACAGGACTGACTAGGTGTGTGAGTAACTCCATGGATGAGTGACAGAGTGTGAGAGTCTGTATAGGTGTATGAGTGCATATGATAGTGTTGTAAAGATGAGTGATTGTATGTATGAATGATTGTATGGGTAAATGAGTGAATGTGTGTGTAAACATAGGAATCACTGAGTGCGTATGTAGTAACTAGTATTGGTGTGTCAATGGTTTCAAAAATTATACTCTGTATTTAACACTGGGTGTAACAGAGATTATATTAAAGTGTGAGGAGATGCATTGTATTGTCACATGAATGATATCATCAGTGATGTGGTCATTGATGTCAAATGAGATGTCATCAGTGATGTCATCAGTGATGTCATTTGAGATGTCATCAGTGATGTCATTTGAGATGTTATCAGTGATGTCATTTGAGATGTCATCAGTGATGTCATTTGAGATGTCATCAGTGATGTCATCAGTGATGTCACTGACCATGTCATGAATGATGTAATATGTGACATCATCAGCAGTGGATTGCGGGTGCGCGATATATAGTTAGTGCAACTAACTATATATGGAATTTCAATGGTTTTGTGTGAGTAAAATAAGGTTTTTTAAATGCTAATCCCTAACTATATATGGTCTATAACCTATGTTTTTTTCAGTGAATTTTCAAGGTTTTTTAAATGCTAATTCCTAACTATATATGGTCTCTAACCTATGGTTTTTTCAGTGAATTTCAATGGTTTTTTAATAGCAAATATCATAAGCTGTCGAATGTCAAGTACGTGGTAAGTAAAAACATTTTCGTGTTTATGCACACTGATCTGCTTTGAATGCTGCCCCCCCCTCCCCCTCATTTCTATTAGGAGTACTCTCTCTTTGCAGATAGTGAAGGGTAGTTAACGCAGGCCTTTGCCCCCGTTGTAATCCGTCGTGCCTGCTTCTCTCTCCATTTGATTGATTGTTATCCAAGCATTTACTGTTTTAGAATTTGGTTCTCTTTGGTTCATTCTCTATTTACAAACAAGCACAGAGTCGCAATACTCTGTTTAGTCTTTGCAGATAGCGAAAAATCGTGTAAAAAAACAAAAGGAATCGAGCAAAATCAGTAGGCCACTAATGGGATCTCTTTTTGACCTCGCTAAAATAGAAACATTAGGAACAACCCCTCATGACAAACACGAAACTATTGAGATGAACTGAACTCCACACCATGATGGCTGCAATACAGCTCGGCTCCGCCACCCACCCCACCCAAAATAACGATAAACTCTATGCAAATATTACAAATATATACAACACACCAGCAAAGTAACAGGGTAAAACATTTTATTAAACAACTATTTACATAACTATTTTATACTTTTTGTTGCCCGATCCGGCTAGCTCAATCAATCGAGCATGAAACTCATGCACTCTGATGGTTCAAAGTTTTGAGGAGTGCTTGTAACACTGTCTGAAGCCTATTTGCACTTGCTTCAGCTTCACTATTCTCAAAGTAAAGTGGGGGCTGTTTGAGGACGGGACTGCATTTGTGAACAATGTAATGCGGTGCCACCCTGAACCGCTTGACGGAGGCCCCCGAGGGACGGTGTGATGGCGCGGACTCGGAGGGGGCGCTTGGCTCCGGCTCCCTCCCCAAGTCGTGTTCTCCTGGTGTAGCCTGAGATCGCCCCCGACATAGGTGGCCGGCTCCCGGGATCAAGCGGAACTTTTTGCCTTTTGGTAACTCTTCCATTCTTGACCTTGTCCCACAATCCGTTTCACCTAAAGACACGCTGTAGTGGGGCGCCCCTTTACCATTTCAGTTGCCATTCCGCCCGCTTTTGCTACACTGTGCCTCTTCCGCTATTCAGCTGTTTACCGCCCGCTCTTTCGACTACAGAGTCTCGCTCACCATGTAGTTGAGTTGCTCCCGCTCTTGCGGTGCAGCGATAGCCGGCTGCCACAGTACTCTCAAAATGGCGGCCGGCTCTTCAGATTTGGGCGTGGTCCACTAAAATTGCCCTGCGACACTTTGGAACTCGGACGCTTGTCTGCTAGAGATTGGGCTCCATTCTCGAAAGCGTCCCCTCAGCCTTGAAGATTCTACAAAAGTCTTGGGGGCCCCCGACTCCCGCAGGCTTCTGGTGGAGAGCGGCTAGCATTATTGCTCGTCGAATGGCCACGACGGAGCTACGAAATGGTGGTGCTCTCATGCTAACGCCAGCTTCAGTCTGAAACATCCAGAAACACTGTAGACTACCAATTCGATCAGTTCCGGTAGCGCCCCAACGTGACCCGGTAGAGAAGAACTAGCCCTCCCCTCTTTCACTGATCGTTCTTGTTGCCTGTCCCTTCTGTTGTCATTTAACAGAACTATTTAGCCTGCTGAAAGGGGTTGTGTTCCGACCGCTGGTTGGTGGAGACATTTTGACTATATTCTAGACCTGCGTTGTCGCGTAATGCGTCATATGACGCGCCGCGTTAGCGCATCCGGAAGTGATCCGGGGCGCGACGCGCAGCGCGTAACGTAAGCATAACAGGTCATGTGACTTGTTAATAAAACTTTTCATTGGTTCATTTTACTTTTCTTATTCTAATGATGCTTTCGAACATTATTTTTCCTTAAATATATGTTATAATGTTCCAGGCTAATGTACTTTCCCAGAAAATTTACAACTGTCCTGCAAGTAAAATATATTCCTTTTTCGAGAAAAAGGGCGTTTCTTCGTCCCATGACGGAGCCGTTGAGCAAAAGAGGGTCGGCCTGCTGTCTTAGTCGCCGATACGCCTGAATATGAGATTCTTATCGATCACTTTATGTTGCAGGAGTAGAAAACACAACAGCCCTTGACCATTTATCTTTACTGCGTTCCTGCGTATTATACCTTTTACCCTTCATGTAATTGGTCTGCTTTATTTCACTTGCCTTTTACTGATTCTAAAACAGTGACTATTATTAAAAACTTTACCAATGTATATACTACTACCATGTTTTCTTTTAAAAACCTTTATTGTGAAAATGTCATTATACAAATACGGGCCTATAACCACGTGGGCCGGCCACGGAGCAAAATCGTATATGATGAGTAGACATTTACACTGTAGAGGAACGTAACGGGCGGGCCATTAGGTTACAAGAACTAAAGTGTCTAACAGTTGCGGAATCGGTGGACGTACATTTTATAATTAAAATACGACAGGGCCAGTTACAATAAAATTATCTAGATATACATTTGCGGGCAAGTACCATGGGTGACGTTAATTCGAACTTTCAATAGTACAGTAATCAATAACACATCAGAACTTAATATCAATAGGGATATCGAAATATTCAATCTATTATCGTCCCCGCCCGCCATGTGCTTCAAAACTGCATACGTATCTCGTGATATCAAGGTTGTGCAACCAGTACACAACAAGGAGTTACGAGTCCCATTTATTCCGGCGCCATTTTGGGCGAGGACGGGCAGGTCCAGGATATAGTCAAAATGTCTCTACCAACCATCGACTATGATGATGTTCATATGCTGTATTTATTAGAGTAACACTCATCTGTCCACATGAAATTAATTTGCCACAATCTAAACATGTCATTTTAATCTTTCCAAAGTTCTTCTAAATATTTGGGACCGTTTCCCTTGCCTCTGATGCTGTCAGTGCCACTTCTTTGATGAATGTACTGGCAGGTCGGGGGTTCTCCTCCAAATCTCTCTTTTATGCAGCACTATAATTAATCGGTGCCACCTCTCCATATGACGATGCATGGTATAGTTACCATAACGGTTCCTCTGGAGAGTACATCGTGGCAGATGAAGCGTGTAACGTACCGGGCATTTACCTTTTTTTGCATGTAGAGGAAAGGAAAAAAAATTCGAGCGTCCGAGTTCTAAGGTGTCCCAGGGCCATTTTAGTGGACCAGGCCCAAATCCAAAGAACAGGCCGCCATTTTGAGAGTCCTCTTGCAGCCGCCTGTCGCTGTAGCATCAAGAGCGGCCGAAACTCAGCTGAATGGCAACTGAAACGGTAAAGGGGCGCCCCACTACAGCAGACGAGCCTCCACCTAGGAAGGCCCGTTCACGCTGCCTCCCCCCCCCGCTTCGGGCACCCCACGCCGTTATTCGGAGCAGGATTGTAGGATGGCCACACCAGTACGGCAACTTGCTAGACACCACCTCGGTGCCTACCGAATCTCAGCGCCTTGTGGTGTCTTCTATTCAGAAAACATTGTTGTGCTGCCTTCGACCTATTCGCCGCAAGTGCACACGCAACTCAGCTGCATAGCTTGCTAGACACCACCTCGGTGCTAACCGAATCTCAGCACCTTGTGGTGTTTTCTATTCCGAAAATATTGTTGCGCTGCCTTTGGCCCCATTCGCACATCGGTCCGCTACTGACGCCATCTCACAGGCCAACGGGGCGCCCCACGCCGACTTTCAGCATTGTAGGATGGCCACACCAGTGCGGCAACTTACTAGACACCACCTCGGTGCCATCCGGATCTTGGCATCTCAGCGCCTTGTGGTGTCTTCTATTCAGAAAATATTGTTGCGCTGCCTTTGGCCCCATTCGCACATCGGTCCGCTACTGCCGCCATCTCACAGGCCAACGGGGCGCCCCACGCCGACTTTCAGCATTGTAGGATGGCCACACCAGTGCGACAACTTGCTGGACACCACCTCGGTGCCATCCGGATCTTGGCATCTCAGCGCCTTGTGGTGTCTTCTATTCAGAAAATATTGTTGCGCTGCCTTTGGCCCTATTCGCACATCGGTCCGCTACTGCCGCCATCTCACAGGCCAACGGGGCGCCCCACGCCGACTTTCAGCATTGTAGGATGGCCACACCAGTGCGACAACTTGCTGGACACCACCTCGGTGCCATCCGGATCTTGGCGCGTTGTGCTGCCTTCGGCCTATTCGCACATCGGTCCGCTACTGACGCCGCCTCACGTGCCAACGGATTTTCTACGCTTTTTATACCCTATGCCGCATAACAGGTCATGTGACTTGTTTATAAAACTTTTCATTGGTTCATTTTACTTTTGGTTTCCTAATGATGGAAGGCTTGATCATATGACCTAAAAATAACACTTTTCATTGGATGAAAACTATTTTTTTTTTCCCAAACGATGAAAGCCCCACCTTGTTTCTGGATGTTTCAGACTGAAGCTGGCGTCAGCATGAAAGCACCACCATCTTGTGGCTCCGTCGTGGTCATTCCGCGAGCAATCATGGCAGCCGCTCCCCACCGGAAGCCTGCAGGAGTCGGGGGCCCCCAAGACTTTTGTAGAATCCTCAAGGCGGAGGGGACGCTTTCGAGAATGGGGTCCAAGACCTAGCAGACAAGCGTCCGATTTCCATGGTGTCCCAGGGCCATTTCAGTGGACCAGGCCCAAAAAGGAAAGAGCCTGCCGCCATTTTGAGAGTCCTGTGACAGCCGCCTATCGCTGCACCGCAAGAGTGGGCGCAACTCAGCTGAATTGCGGATTTTGACACAGTGGACCAAAAGCGGACGGAATGGCAACTGAAACGGTAAAGGGGCGCCCCACTACAGCAGACGAGGCTCCACCTGGGGAGGCCCGTTCATGCCGCCTCCCCCCCCCCCGGGGCGCCCCACGCCGTTATTCGGAGGGCGGCAACTCAGCTGAATTGCGGATTTTGACACAGTGGACCAAAAGCGGACGGAATGGCAACTGAAACGGTAAAGGGGCGCCCCACTACAGCAGACGAGGCACCACCTGGGGAGGCCCGTTCACGCCGCCTCCCCCCCCCCCGGGGCGCCCCACACCATTATTCGGAGGGCGGCAACTTACTGGACATCACCTTGGTGCCATCGTTCTGCTGCCTTGGAACTATTCGCACAACAGACCGCTACTGATGACCCACCCCCTGCGACGCCCCACGCCGGATACCGAAATCAGTGCGGCACCCAGGCAACATCACCTGGGTGCCGTCCAGAAATCTGGACGTTGTGCTGCCTTGGGACTATTCGCACAACCGACCGCTACTTCCTTCTTTTTCCCTAAAAATGTTTAAATGTTTTTACTGTTTTTGTTTTGTTGTATATATTTATAAGTTATTAAAGTTTTATAATCCTACTACTTTGTTGGAGTGCTATATATTTTTAATGTGACACATAATTGTAAAAACTTTGATGTACAAAGAGTCATCCCTGGAATCTTCCGCTTCAGGCTCGGTCCCCTCCCCAATCACAATACAGGATGGTTTTCAGATAGTAGGAACGCGTGTGGTGTGACGGATCTCATCGGGTGTGGGCCTTGATCTACTATAACTCCTTTGAAGAGGGGTAATTCTTTACAGCTGGGGCCATAAACTACATCTGCAGGGCTAGCTGATAGCCTGGGACCGGCCTGGACAATCGGACACAGAGGAAGAGGAGTGTCAGAGGGTGCGGTAGTGAATAGGGCGAAAGGGAGGTGTCGGGCGGGCACAGGGTGTGATTCTCAGGGAAGAGCAGCGCAGATGGGGGAGGTTTATTGCCCATGCATAAGACAGAGAGCGGGGGTGACCAGTGCCTGGGGGAGATGCTTGCGAGGGTGGGGAGCCATGCTAAGGATCGACAGCGTGCAGAGAGTGGGTCTGGTCAAGTCATCTAAAATGGCTGCCGTGCACGACAAAAGTGTGGCATTTGAAAAAAGGCAAGATGGCGCAGACAATGTTTTTCAACACTTCCTGATTTCCTTCGAATCGAACGTTAACAGACGTTGGGGCATATTACCAAAGTTAAGCGATATTTATCCCTAACGATGCTTAGCAACGAATTTTTTACCGCTAAGCATCGTCAGAAATTATCGCAGATAAACCTTGCTATTATCAAGGTTTATCGCAAATGCGATAAAAAACGGCCGCAATGCATTAATATCGCTGAAAAGTCAGCGATATTCATGCATTACCGAGCTAATGCTCTTAGCCATGTTATCCACCTCCCATTGGATAACATGGCTAAGAACTGCTCAGGGCAGGTGTTACTTTTTGGAGATATTCGCGCTTAGCGCGAATATCTCCAAAAGTTGGTAATAGGAGATAGCGATGTTAGCGACTGTTTCCAGTCGCTAACATCTTGGCATGCCCACTTTGCATGTCATTAGTGATAAATATCACTGACATGCAAAGTGGGGCCCAAGATGGTCGCTATCTCCTACTAGCGGTCGCTAACTGGTGTTAGCGACAGCTAGGTAATACGGAGATAATTTTATCTCCGCTTTCTTGGCTTTTAAAGCCAAAAAAGCGGAGATAAACCCCCTTGATAATATGCCCCGTTATCTCTCCCACACTACCGGTCCCCCTGGGCTTAAACGCCGAGATGGTAGGGACTGCATCCCGTGAAGATAGGCAGAGACGTCACTCAGCAGAAAAAAAAGTTTAAAAAAAGTCTATAAACATACAATAAGTTAAAAGTCAATCATTCTTCATTCCTTGTAGTACGCTCCCCAGTCCGCTTCCCGTTACGCTAACCGGGCGCACCCCACCAAAAAAACGATTTACTATGCACCCTTATGGTCATTTGCCCCTTCGCTTTGGCCTCCTCTTGTCTCTCGATCCTACCGAGAGACAAGATGGCAGCCGCTACGGACTGTTTGGAATGTTTACAGACGCCGGAGAACCAATCAGCTTCGCTTCACAAAGCTCCGTAACGCGAAAAGTACGCGAACTGGAGCGCTGCCCGTTCCGCTGTTACAGATATATATCTTTTTTTGAACGTTAATTTCTCAAAATCCACTGGAGCACATATATTGAGACCTAGCAAAGGCACATCGGGCTACCAGTCCCTACAATTTTGCCAAGTTTCGTGCAAATCCATTCAGCCGTTCGATTATTATTATTTTTTTTTTTTTTGCCCCGCGGGGCCCTTTTAAAACCTCCACATCAAACCTAGGGGGTCAGGGAGGATCTACTATGCCCCCTTATGGTCATTTTCCCCTTCGCTTTGGCCTCCTCTTGTCTCTCGATCCTACCGAGATACAAGATGGTGGCCGCTACGGACTGTTTGGAATGTTTACAGACGCCGGAGAACCAATCAGCTTCGCTTCACAAAGCTCCATAACGCGAAAAGTACGCGAACTGGAGCGCTGCCCGGTCCGCTGTTACAGATATATATCTTTTTTTGAACGTTAATTTCTCAAAATCCACTGGAGCACATATATTGAGACCTAGCAAAGGCACATCGGGCTACCAGTCCCTACAATTTTGCCAAGTTTCGTGCAAATCCATTCAGCCGTTCGGGCTAAAAGTGAGGCTAACCGCCCTATGGAAAACTCAATGTTAAAAACACGTTTTGGGACCCCCCTTTTTTCTCGGCCCCCCCTTGACGAAACCCCCCCAAATTTTTAGGGGCTGCTCAGAAACAAAATGTTACATTTTCCTGAAAATTTCAGCCAATTCCGTCCACAAACGCCAAAGTTATTAGACATAGAATTTTCAAAAATCCCATAGAGAAAAAATCCTAACTATATATACCTACTGGCGACCGCCAGTAGGTAATATATAAATCGCACCACAGCTCTTCCCCACTTAGGTAGATATATACTGGCGGTCGCCAGTAGGTAGTTATAGTTAGGATTGTTTTCCATAGGAAATCCGCAACATTCTATTGGAAATAACTTTGACGCCGAATGAGGGATCTGCCTGTAGTTTTCCTTAACTTTGCCTCGCTGCGCTCCGCTCCTTCCTTGAAAGTTTCGGGGGGATCTGTCAAGCGGGGGCCGAGACAAAATGGGGGTCCCAAAACGTGTTTTCCCCATGTTAATTTCCATAGGGCGGTTGGACTCACTTTTAGCCTGAACGGCTGAATGGATTTCCAACAAACTTGGCACAATTGTAGGGACTGGTACCCCGATGTGCCTTTGCTATGTCTCAAGATATATGCTCCAGTGGTTTTTACGAAAATTAACTTTTAAAAAATATATATTGGGCTACATTGGGCTATATATATGTTAGAGCCAAAATGTAGCCCAATGTAGCCCAATGTAGCCCAATGTAGCCCAAAGATGGCCACCAGAGACAAAAAAAACAAATGTAGCCCAAATATCAGCCAGATGTAGCCCAACTATAGCCCAATGACAGAATGTCCGAGATTGTTCTAAAGAACAACTAGAATGCTAACAGTCTTACTTATGACAAAAGTATGGCACACCTGAAGTCATCTTGATTGGAATAAAGTGGTAACACTTATTAGATTTAATTTGAAAAGGAACAAAATGAGGGGTTTCATTTTGCCATAGAAATTTTATATATATATATATATTTATATATATATTTTTCCAAAGCAAAATAGAAATGAAACACCGCACTCTTCTAGGTTTTGATTAAGCTTTTTTAATCCATCAAGGAAACGACTTCCTCACCTACGCGTTTCAAACAGATTACTGTTCTTGCTCACGGTAGTTACAAGTCCATTCTTTCTTTTTACTATTTATACCCTCCTACCCATGTAGCAATTAGGATGCATTATGGGAGGGGTAGTTTTTCGTGAAAATACACCCTGTCAGGTCTCTTTTGCAAGATATAAACGTCTGATTATTTGACTTTCGACTGAATTGATGGCTGAGTGCCAGTGGTTTTAGTTGAGATCAAACCATTATATTGCGGGTCGAGTAATTATCTCGCTTGCTGCATACATGTACAGTTACAGTACATTGTGGGTGATAGCTAAGTGCTAGTTGCGAAAGTCAATGATTTATAACTTGGTCCAGGACTCTGACATTATTAAAAAATAAGATAAACGCTATAATTAACAAACAATAAGTTTTTTCTACTTATACATATGTACTCAGTATAACCCTATATATTTCAACATTGTAAGCATTATGTACTCAAAGGAGTCAAGACGTTTGGTTCCAGTTTCAAGTTTCAAGTTTCCATCCTAGAATCAAACATATTTACATGAGAAAAGATCTTTAAGAAGGCTATCTTGTTTACATGGAGATCTTCATTCATCAAGTCACCACTAAACGAACTTCCCACGTTTAGTTAACAAGTTAACAAGTGCAAGTTATAACAACAAACAAAGGGAACAACTCGAACACAAATTAAGGTGTTCTACGGTCGAAATAACCCGTCATCATTATTTGTGAGCAACATGGAAAAAAGAGCAGCCAGGCGCGTGGAAAAAGCGGAGAGCTTGTTTTCCGACTCCCAACAACCCGGTAAAACCCAACCTGTAGATCCTAAAGTCACAACCTCCAAACCAGCGCAGATAACATTAAAACAACTCTTTCAACAACTAGAGAAATTGCTGCGCAAAGAGATATCTCGTTCCTGGGAGATAATAACACTGGAAAAATATTTGGAAGTAAATATGGTCCCGAGGGGTCTTCGCATTTTTACTCTTCCAAACCACCCAGACACCAGCCCCGCCATGCTTGAAGAATGGGGGCATAACAATATGGAATGTTCAAAAAGAATGATAATGATAATAATTAAACACGCAAAAATTGGAGTAACAGATCTACACACGAAAATAGAGGAAATAGAACAACTAATAAAAGCCTCACAAGAAGGGGAAGATGAAAAGGAGAAACTAAGAACCATAATGGAAAACAATCTAGACAAACACGAGAATGAGATAGAGGAACGAAAACAGCGCAAATTCAGGAGAGACCAATATGATTATGTAAACGGTGCAATCTTCACATTTGCGAAACGATTTGATGTGATCAAACATCAAGGAGCAAACAAGTTAAAACCCAAACCAGGGGCAAGTGAAACTGAATCTGACGCCAGTGAAGGGGAACAAAGAGGGAGAGAAAGAACAACCACCCAAAAAAAGCTTTCTTTTTTAGAGGAGATGGAAATGCTATACAACGACCAACAAACCCCAAAACCAGCAGGGAGAGGACGTGGAAGAGGGAGACAAAGAGGACGAGGAAGGGGCCAACCATCAAGTACAAATGCAAACGCAAAACCAGAAGAGCAAAACGCCCCAAGATATCCATTGCGCAACCGTACCCTATCAAAGAAGTAACAATGGATAATAAAAGCAAAAACAACAAAAATAACAGAAACCCAGATCTAATAATAAACTTATCGGACTATACCCTCACCTCCAATGAAAGAAAGGTATTAAATAAGGGATTAACGTTCAGCCCAGAAAAACATCAGGATGAAGTGGAAACGAAAATTGACATATATAAATATGTAAGGAAATTGAAATTAAAAAAATTTTTTGCCAAATCAAATAACAAAAAAAGCATACAGGAGCCAAATGAAAATAACAGTGGAGATAGGGTGGGATATACAATCTCTGATCTTCCAGCACTTGTAGTAGCTCATAATTTGGCAACTGAGGATGATAACATTTCTTTAACTGAAACACAAATCTTGAAAGAAATGGATATAGAACACAACAAACATCCAAAAACATCCTTCAGAAATCCTTCAAAATTCTGCCCAACCCTACATCCGGGCAACAAAATTGATGCATTTCATGACCTAGTCATTGCGGAACTGGACAAAATGAAGAATGTTAACAACAAAAACAAAGAAAACCTCACTTGGGGGGAACGCCAAGCATTGGACTCTCTCAAAATGAACCTAAAAATTGAAATAAAACCAGCTGATAAAGGTGGGAATATTGTTGTCTTAAATAAAACTGACTACATAGAAGAGGCAAATCGACAGCTGTTAGACACCAAGAACTACACAAAATTGGAAGCCAATCCAACGGCGAGAATGACAACAGAAATACATTGTCAAATCAAAACTTGGCAAGAAAGTGGTCTTTTGAGTCAGGAAGAAGCAAAGTTTTTGACAGTAGAAAATCCTATAATACCTACTATCTACTTTCTGCCGAAAGTTCACAAGTCATTGTTCAAGCCTCCGGCACGACCGATTATTTCCAGCTGTGGATCACTGTACGAAAATATTGCATCTTATGTGGATCATTTCTTAGCACCCATAGTACCCACACTGAACTCGTTCATTAAGGACACTGGAGATTTTCTTCGAATCATAATGGACACACAATGGCAATCAACTTATCTGCTAGCTACAATCGATGTAGTTTCACTCTATACATCGATAGATCACCACATAGGTCTTGATGCAATTGCTTACTTTCTAAGACAGAGACCAATAGGGGAACTCAAACACTCGGCTATGCTGTTGGACATGATACGCATTTGCCTAACAATAATGTGTTCCTGTTCAATAATGGAATATATTCCCAAAACTGTGGAACTGCTATGGGAGTTTCCTTCTCTCCAAGCTATGCTAATCTCACCATGGGATGGTGGGAGAAACACATAGCTTGGAGAGAGGAAAATGAACCATATATTGCCAAGACTATTCTCTGGCTGAGATTTATCGATGATCTCTTTTTGGTGTGGAATGGAACCCGGCAGGAGTTGGAAGAATACATAGGAATCTTGAACCAGAACAATGTGGGCCTACAATTCACTTCCAATATCCAAGAAAAAGAAATAGACTACTTGGACACAAAGGTATATATCAAAGATAACACAATACACACTACCCTTTTCCGTAAACAAACCTCCACTAACAGCATCCTCCATGGGACCAGTTTTCATCCAACATCCTTGAAATCGAATGTACCATATGGTGAGTTTCTAAGGATGAAACGGAACTGTTCAGAACCAACAGAAATGGAAAACAAATTTGCAGAAACAGTCAATCGTTTCTCCCATAGGGGATACAAGATGAATACAATCAAAAGAGGAGAAATGAGAGCACGAGAAAAATCGAGGACTGAGACGCTGATAGTCAAGAAAAAAGAGGCAATTGAAACAACAAAGGAAGAAAAGCCACGCCTCATCCTAACATACTCAAAAGAAAGTATAAACATAAGAAAAGCGGTTACAAAATACTGGAGTGTATTGAAAAAGGATCCTGACATTGGAAGCACAATAGGAGATGCGCCCCTTCTTTCCTTCAGGAAAGCACCATCAATTAGTGATATACTGGTTAGAAGCCATTTCGTAAACAGAAGAGAAGAAACATGGCTGGAAAAAAGACAAAAAGGGTTTACCAAATGCTTGTCTTGCAAAGCGTGTAAAATCGGAAAAAATCTCAAAGCCATAACTGATCCGAAAGGCAAACCCTTTGAAATTCAGACCAAGATCACCTGTGAATCCCATTATGTTGTCTACCTCCTGGAATGTGAGTGTGTTAAGAGATATATTGGATCAACCATATGTGCCCTAAAGAAAAGGGTTTTAGAACATATCAGAGCCATGCAAAATAAGGACCTAACGTACGCCATGGCAAAACATCTCATGACGCACAAAAACAAAACATGGTTAAATGTAAGATATTCAGGACTGGCAATGATACCGGAAAATGAGAGAGGCGGTAATCGCCTGCAGAAACTTAGACGTCTGGAGTCTAAATTAATAATAAAGTTCAAAACTAAGACCCCGCAAGGATTGAACGGGGACGAAGAGCTTTATGTACATTTGTGATTATTGTGATTATTCAGTAGTCCAACATACTCACATGACTTGATGAATGAAGATCTCCATGTAAACAAGATAGCCTTCTTAAAGATCTTTTCTCATGTAAATATGTTTGATTCTAGGATGGAAACTTGAAACTTGAAACTGGAACCAAACGTCTTGACTCCTTTGAGTACATAATGCTTACAATGTTGAAATATATAGGGTTATACTGAGTACATATGTATAAGTAGAAAAAACTTATTGTTTGTTAATTATAGCGTTTATCTTATTTTTTAATAATGTCAGAGTCCTGGACCAAGTTATAAATCATTGACTTTCGCAACTAGCACTTAGCTATCACCCACAATGTACTGTAACTGTACATGTATGCAGCAAGCGAGATAATTACTCGACCCGCAATATAATGGTTTGATCTCAACTAAAACCACTGGCACTCAGCCATCAATTCAGTCGAAAGTCAAATAATCAGACGTTTATATCTTGCAAAAGAGACCTGACAGGGTGTATTTTCACGAAAAACTACCCCTCCCATAATGCATCCTAATTGCTACATGGGTAGGAGGGTATAAATAGTAAAAAGAAAGAATGGACTTGTAACTACCGTGAGCAAGAACAGTAATCTGTTTGAAACGCGTAGGTGAGGAAGTCGTTTCCTTGATGGATTAAAAAAGCTTAATCAAAACCTAGAAGAGTGCGGTGTTTCATTTCTATTTTGCTTTGGAAAATTGTAACGAGTCGTGTCCTTGACTCGGCACCGGCACCAGCTGTATGGCCGCTCCTCCTCCAGAAGGGACATTTGCTTAAACATTTATATATATATATATATATATATATATATATATATATATATATATATATATATATATTCACTGAAAAAACCATAGGTTTCACACCAGTTTTAGTTAGGAATTAGCATTTAAAAAACCTATTAAATTCACTGAAAAAACCATAGGTTTCACACCAGTTATAGTTAGGTGGAAATTTTACTTGCATAAAACCATTGAAATTCCCACGTTATAGTTAGTTGGACACTATAACTTGCGCGTGCAATGCACTGCTGATGACGTCACATATTACATCACTCATGACATGGTCGGTGACATCACTCATGACATCACTGATGACATCTCAAATGACATCACTGATGACATCATCCAGTGAATGTGTATCTTTCTGAAAAATAAATATTTTTTATATATGTATATCTAAAGGTTGATGGAAGAATAAATGGGTAAATAAATGTCTAAATTGATGTTTTTTTTGTGGAAATTGATTGGTTAACTGACTTATTAAATGTATCTTAGTGAATACATATATTAGGGAGTAATGTTTAAATATTTAAATATCTGTATCTGTGTCTCACTTTGTGTATAAGTGGCTGCATGTGTTGGTGAGTAGCTACATGAGTGTGTATATGGGTTATTAGTTGTTTTTTTGAGTATCAGTATCATTGTCTCTATGGTTCGGTGGGGGATATTACTTAGAGCACAGATGCATGAATGAGTGACTCACTATTTATATGCATTTTGAAGACAGCATGTGTGCAAGACTGTATGGGTGGATGATTGTGTGTATGGGTGGGTTAGTGAGTATGTGTTTTTATAATTGATTGTTTAAGAGAGTAAATATGTTTCCGTTTCTGTAGAAGTATGTGTAGTGGTGTGTATATAGCAGTATATTCAAGTAAATATTTTTTTGACAGTTTATTTGCATGTGTGAATTTGTGTGTGAGTAACTATATGGATGAGTATTAGTGTGTAACAGGATGTATAGGTGTATGAGTACATATGATGAGTAAGTACATGCATGAGTGACTATATAGAACTGTTGGTGAATGAGTGGATATGTATGTAGATGTTGGAATTACCTAATAAGTTGTTGTAATTGGTATTGGTTTCTCCTTTTTTAAGAAAATGTTAGTTTCTATTTTTGAATGTGTGTGTCAAAGGTTATTTTATGCTGATAGGAGGTCTGCCACTTTGTCACAAGGATGTTGTCATCAGTGATGTCATTTGAGATGTCATCAGTGATGTCATGAGTGATGTCACTGACCATGTCATGAGTTATGTAATATGTGACGTCATCAGCAGTGCATTGCACGCGCAAGTTATAGTGAATCCAACTAACTATAACGTGGGAATTTCAATGGTTTTATGCTAGCAAAATTTCCACCTAACTATAACTGGTGTGAAACCTATGGTTTTTTCAGTCAATATATATATATATATATATATATATATATATATATATATATATATATATATTGACTGAAAAAAACATAGGTTTCAGGCACGTTATAGTTAGCTGGACATTTCACTCGAACAAAACCATGGAAATTCCCCTGTTATAGTTCGTTCAACCTTTTTTCTACTTTTTCAGGAACTACTAAATGGATTTAAAACATTTAACAAAAAAGAGTTCGTTCTGAAACAAGAGCTACCTTTTTGCCAAATTTGGTGTAATTCCGTTCAGCAGTTCGGGCTGTAGCCGTGTTTAAAGTTTCCTATGGAAATTAACATGGAGAAAACACGTTTTGGGACCTCTCTTTTTTCTTGGCCCCCGCTTGCCAAATCACCCTGAAACTTTGCAGATAGGAGCTGACTGGAGCGCCCCATGAGTTTTGAAAATTTCGCGAAGATTTGTCATCCGGCGCCAAAAATATTGGGAAAATATAAAAACGCTTTTTGAATAGAAACAAGGTCCTAACTATAACTATCTACTGGCGACCGCTAGTAGATAATATATCAATCGATCGATCAGCCACCTTGAACACTCAGCCATGTTAATCGACATGTTGACCTACTGTCTTGAACATAATATTTTCCTCTTCCTTGGCAGCCTGTATTTACAAAAACAAGGCACGGCGAATGGGACATCTTTTGCCCCAACTTATGCAAACTTAATGATGGCGCTTTGGGAAACCAAAGTCATGGAGGAAGAAAACAAAAAGCATTTGAAAATAAAAAACATGGTGTTGATTTATCGACGATCTATTCGTCATATGGGAAGGTAGTCACGAAGACTTACAGAACTTCATCGACTCTCTGGAAGAGAATGATCACAACCTCCATTTCACATCATCTATAAGCTAGACCAGTATAATTTTTTTAGATGTGGAGGTCTTTATTAAAAACAAGAGACAAGTCAACTACTATGGAGAAACTGAGAACGTATGAGAAACAAGAGATGTTGAAATGGTGGGAAGCCACATCACTTCAAGATTACATAGATACAGCGATGGTACCCCGGGGCCTAAGAATATACATAACTCCCTCGTATGATTCACCAGATCCTCGAATGCTGTAGGAATAGTCAGCAAATTCATCCAACAGCTCGAGAAACATGTTGTAAATTCTGGTAAAATACACCTGGTCTAAAAGGGACAACATAAAGAAAGAAATCAGGCACATTAACCCCTTAGGTGCTGCGCACGTTCAGCGGCCGACGGCACCACTACCTCCGTAGTGCTGCCGTCGGCCGTTGAACGTTCGAACTGCACCTGCGCAATGGAAAGTCCAGCACTAGAGCTGGACGTTCAATAGCAGCTATGAGGTTAAGAAAGAATTGAATTCACTTGCAGAGCAATAACTAATCTCAAAGTTCCTGGAGGAAATGAAAAAGCGGCTCTAACAAGTAGAGGAGGATATCAAAGCAAGAAAACAATGTAAACTCCAGCGTGACTGCGGAGACTACGAATCGGGCAGGATTTTGACCAACAGCAGAAAATACGACCATCTCTACGACAATGAGCAAACCAGTGGCAAAAAAATGACGACAGCACAAATCAAAAGGGAGGAAAAAGCAGCCAGCTTAGGTGATACCAATACAGAAGAATCAGAATTGACAGTCACATCGGAAAGCTCAGCATCGGAAGGAGATGACACAATCCGGCGCATGAGATGAAGCCGGCAAATGGCAAATGACAAGGGCGACATCAAATGTGAATCAGAGGGAGGACTCCCTAATGACGAGAGGAAGGGGAAGAGGCAGAGCAAAGGAAACCAGAGGAAGAGGCGGAAGATGTGTCGGCAGAGGACAAAGAAAAGAGAATGTTTTGGAGCAAGTGGGAAGAAAGCAAATATGCTCCAAGAAAACACAATAATGAATGACAGCATGGTAAACCAAACTATTGTTAATTTGTCTCCAAGACAAATGAGCAACAAAGATAAGAGAAACCTCTGCATAGGGCTCTCCTTCTGCCCAACCACACCCAGGAGTTTTGTAGATAATAAAATTGACATATTTAAATTCTGCAGAAAATTAAAACTGGGAAAATGGCAGAAACTTAAACCAGCATGGAGGAGGGGAACCCACCAAAGCGAAAGAATAGCACCAAACGACAAGCTCACCATAAGTTACATTGACACTTTAATGGCATTACATGAATTAGAAAATGCCCCAGAGGGAATCAACATAAGCACAGATGCCCACCGAATCTTAGATGAAATGGAGATCAGACATGACATAGCCGCCTGCTCTGGTTTCAAACCCAAGTCCACGTTCCTACCGGCCATGCATCACAATAACATTGATACCTTTCAGGAACAGGTGGGAAATTAACTATTGCAGTTTAGGCAAGAGAACTGGCTGAAAAAATGAAAAAATTCAAATTCAATCTCAATTTGACTAAAAAAAAGCAATACAATAACTGACCAAAGACAACAGTATTGTAATAAGACCCGCCAACAAGGGGGCAACATTGTCATTTTGTCTAGGGAAATGTATGTCGAAGAAGCCACACGTCAACTAAGTGACACCAACACTTACACTAGAACCAACAGAGCAGAGTACAATAACAGCATCACTTGTGTCTGGGAAAGGTTGAGTGAGTTGAAAGATAAGGGATTGATTGAATAGGAGGAATACTGTTATCTTAGAAGGATTATGCCATCTTCCCGGTAATGTATCTGCTCCCCATGATACACAAGAGCAGAACCAATCCCCCAGGCAGACCCATCATTTCTTCCAGGGGTAGCGTCCTGGAGAACCTCTCGCGCTATGCTGGCCATTTTTTAAGAGAATTTGGGATCACCTTGCCCTCATATGTGAAGGACACCAAGGATTTTCTTGGTAAAATCAGCAAATTGGAATGGGAATCCGATCTGTTCCTTATAACGAATGTTAACTCGGTGTACACCGTGATTAACCATGAACAAGGAGTAGAGGTGTGTTCCAGGTTCCTTAAGCGCAGACACATAAGGCATTGGGGTCACTCACAGATGATACTAAACATTATTAGATTCTGTCTGACAAACAACTTTTTTATGTTTAATGGCGAAATTTTCAAACAGTCCCTTGGTACTGCGATGGGTGCTAGCTTTGCGCCTAGCTTAGCAAATTGTTTCATGGGAGCATGGGAAAAGGACATCAGCGTTGACACCAATCTACTCAATGACTTTACCAGTGTCAAACTCTGGTTGTGGTAGATAGACGACCTGTTTGTTGTCTAGCAAGGCAGCAAACAGGAAGTACCATCAGCAAACACAAGGTAGAGTATCTGGACACAAAGGTAGAGATAGTGAATGAAACTGTGGTCACCACCCTTTTCTAGAAACGTACAGCAGGGAACACCCTATTGCACGCACTAAGTAGCCACCCAGGCATGCTGAAGTGGAGTATCCCCTATGGGGAATTGTTTTGAGCGAAAAGGAATTGCAGTACAGAAGCAGGCTTCTTAAAGGAGCAAAGTACTATGATTCAGAGGTTCAAGGACAGGGGATACCTCGAATGGGTTCTAAGAAAAGTAGTAGAGAGAACCAAAGCAGTCAATAGGGGCAACATCCTGGGGAATCTGCCAAACCTAGATAGTGAGAACACTGACACAGAAACACGCATGATTCTGACATATAATGGCAATTCAGATCAAATCCGTAAGAGTATTCCACATAACTGGAATATACTCAAATGCGATCCAGTCATAGGGAATACATTACCACCACGGACCATGATCACTTACAGAAGGGGGTGCAACCTCAAAGACCTGTTAGTACACAGCGATCTTCCAGACAACACGGGGGAAGGGGGAATAGACCTTCAGGGCTTTTCCCTTGTGGCCACTGCAAGGCCTGAGGGAACAGCCGAATGCGAAAGGGGTTTTGGAAACAAGTACTAACAAAATTGTCAGCATAAGACAATTCCTCACATGCAGTAGTCCTTTCGTGATCTATATCCTAGAATGCCCGTGCATAGTAAGATACGTAGAAAGCACGACCCACATGGTGAAAAAAATAGTCCTAGAGCACATGAGGGCAATAACCAGCAGGGACCAGCAGTACCCAATTGTGCTACATTTTGAGACTAACCATTTCTCTGACTGTAACAAACTGTCCTATTACGCACAGAACAAGTAACATTAAATAGGAGAGGGGATAAGCGGACCTTGAAATTGAGACACAGTAAATCGAGACACATAATAGGAATGGGGACCCGCCAGCCGATGGCCACAATGTAGACGAGGAAATGGCCATACACCATCAGGAGGAGTAGTTTGTAGCGAACACACATAAAACAGGTTTGCATTCTGAAGACTCTATGACATGTTTTTGACCTTGTATATGTGTTTTGCTTTTATTTCACTGTAAATATATATAACACTGCTCTGCTATTCTTTTATCTTCCACAGGAGGAATGGAAGGGACAATGTCTCAGATCCGTTACAAAAGGATCCCTACCCTTTTCTTCGGCTACATCCCAGTTGACAGATAAGATCTCACTCAATTCTTTTTAATTTCCATTAATTATATTGTCACATGATTGCAAGTCTTTTCGTTGAGTGTAAGGGGGTGATTCACCGGATAGATGTGGACACTCACCATTTAATCAAGGTGCCATGGGATAGTTCCCTTTTAATGTCATGCTACCACTTTGTCGTACCTAATAGACAATCTGTGCACTAGGCATAAAGAAACACTAGCTAGTCCATTTCTCACTGTAAATCTCTTTGCCCACTGCAAGTGTGTACAAGTGAGAAACGTAACCGTATCTCTCCCTACATCTCTGTGCTCCTACTACATGGGACCATGACAGTGGGTGTGCCCAATGGGCATCAACGCACTAGGCGTAACTAGCCATTTTCCTATTTCCCCCATCCATCATGCACGTACACACCTGTGAAAGTCAACCGTACACTTAACGGTATTATGTACCGTAGCCTGAACCATCCCACTACATGGGGCAATGCATTAGAACCGGTTGGTTTCAGCACTAAGCAACACAACCACCTTGTTGTGAAATCAATCTTGAGTAGAGGGAGACCATGCACCACAAGTACCATAATGCACCAAGCATGACACAGAGTCGGTATAAGCATCCAGGTAGATGCATTTCCCAAAGTGAAGCAGGATTTGTCCCCCTCGCATACCGTGCATTGACCATCATTAACACAATGCAAAAACTCATAGGTACCAGCGCAGGGACGATAAGCCATGAATTTGGCCATGTTTATGTTAATTGCACTCTCCAAAATGGCGCCTGCATTTTCAAACTTGAAGGACTGCAGTCCGCTTTCTATGTACATGCTTAAACATGAATTGTATGTAAAGCCTTTACCTATTGTGGCACCATTGTGTGAACAAGCCCCTGGAGGGTAAAACGCATCACAACGGGTTTATAGAGTTAATTAACCCCCTTCGATGAAACTTGGATTTTGGTGGTTTTTGTAAAGAGTTGAGAGCGCGACTGGAACTTCGTTCTTGCAGTATATATATATATATATATATATATATATATATATATATATATATATATATATATACAAAACCATCAAAGACGAATCCAGTAAACTTCCAAGGTATACTGTGACTTCTACAAATCAATATAAAGCAAGCAAATTGTATATATTTTGTTGCATTGTGACTATTCAAAAAATACAACTAAATGTCTCAGCATATAATGAAATACCTTTATACTATTTGACATAGTTACAATTATTTAATATCCAGAAATTTAAAAAAAAGTCCCAAACCTAAACACTACATAAAGCATCCACCTTAAAAACATAAGGAATTCATATTTAAATGCCAACATAACTGTCACATTCACAGCCGGAAAGAAGGTATAGTTAGAGGGAACTACAGGTCCCAGAATGCCTGGATGAGGTCTGTCTTCTGTGTTTACCCTCTTCGCTCCCGTCCTACCTCTGTTTCCCATATAGACGCCTCACTGGCATGGACTCGGAGCTTGTCACTCGTTTTTGTGAAACAGCCCGGGTCCAGAGAGTAACCACAAGCTAAAGAAGCCTTTCACCTACTTATGTGAGGTGACGATATCGTAGCACCCATCTGCAGCGGATGCGAGAGACTGCGGGTGTTTTACAGGAATCCAATTAAGAAGGCAATCACGTTCGCGATGGAGCGTGTCTGTGATTATTGACTTTGTTTTTGCAAGCGCAGAAGTGCCCCTGAAACTTCACGGCTCGAGTCGCGCTGGGGCGCTTCTTCGAGCAGAAATCTCCGACAATTGTGTGTCATTTACCCACAGAGTGCTAATTATTTTCATGCACTCATTGGACCCCCTGGCGGGATGCTAGTGAGGCAACTAGTGTTCCGTGTGCAGGGAAGAAACATATGTTGGGGAACATTTTCTTACCCTGAACATGAGGATTTGTGTTTTGATCTTTGCAGAGCTGTTGAGAGGCTCGGAGTGAATACATTGGATTTTGACAAAGACAAGTGTATCCCGGCAGAGAGAACTGATATTGTCCTTTCATTTTTTATGGATTACAAAGCACAGAACAATTCAGGAAGACGTTGACAGATAAGTAGAGGTCTTCTGTGGTAACTTATCTCTTTGTTATTGGGCATCGTATTTTGGAAGAACTATTCGAATATCTGAACATTACCAGTCAAGAACTTTTCTTTTGTCTTTACTTTATTTTTACATTTTGGGCCTTTATTATCAGGAGACGGGTGGCAGTGAGTAGAGTGAGTGGTCCTCCTGTTCTTTCTAGACATATATGCATAAATCTGGGGCATAGAGGGAGAGAGCAGAATTCTCATGCTTTTGCCTTATGTCTCTTGTGTTGGAAGCCAGGTGCAGAAATAGGAGGTGGTCCACAACATTACCAACCCTGTCCATAGATGGTTTCTGGCTGCCACTGTGTTATGTTTTATTATCCACTTTTACCCTTTCCCCTGAAGTGGCCATATCTGTGGTGTGTATCTATATCGCACACAGGTAGTGCCGCAAATAGGGAAGGGGCGAACAAGCTTCCTCACTCCTGCTGTACCGGCTAGAGGTTAGTCAACCAGCCTTTGTTCTGACAATAACATAATAAACCAACATTTTAAAAATAATACAAAACATTAGCACATAGAAGCATTGCATAAGAAACAATGTACAATATAACAGTATTACACATCAAAATCATTTAAATTAACTCACCCAACAATATTTACACTAATTAAATATGTTTTAAATACTCACAGTTCTGTAGCTAATATTTTATGTAGTTCCACATCCTCAGCAGAAATTCAAAACAAAATTCCCCCAAAAAAGATTGAACAAAGCACAGAAAAGTTGAAGACAATTTAAAAAATATTTGTAAACTAATCTTCAAACTAATATTTCATGTAATATAACTAAAAGTTCAAGAAACAGCCCCCAAAAAATTCATGAAGGAGGATTGCCTTTTCCTTCAAAGTAAAACAAAATATATTCCCACCAATGCCCTTAATATAAAAAAAACAATAATATATTTATACAATACACTCCACACTCATATATATAGACCTACACTTCAAAACCCCCAAAACAGTAAACTGTACTAACAGACATTACTTATTAACCAAACTCACTAAAATAATAAAAACTCTGATCTCTGGAGCTTCAGTGGGGCCTTGCAGAAAAGTGTCCTATTTCAACAGGCGTTCATTTGGTAGAGGATCAAGACTTGCCCTGACATAGGAATTTAAGGTCCAATAAAGAGTTCAGAGGTTGAAATCTTTAATAAGTGAAGGTTCAAAAGGTATCAGACTGACAAGAGGACTTAAACAGGTGTGAAATTTGGATTTTTAGTCCAAAACCAATGGTTTCTGTGGAAGCTCGTCAAATGGCTATCCAACTTCAAGAGGAGTTTGCCAGATACATCCTGCAATATCACCCAGCTGGATGATTTTGAATTCTGTGAGAAATTGTGTTCCTGGTTGACTAAGGAGCAAACCGTTTTCAAGCAACATTCACTAAATTAAGCTGTGCTTAACCCTGGGTAGCTTGACAGAAAAGCAATCAGGCTTAACTGAGAGGCAATGTGGAAGTATTTATACAGTACACAAACAGTAATAAAACAAAAATACAACACAAGAAAAATCCCACACCGATTTAGAAAAATAATGCACATTTATAGAAATTATTTGACACCAAAACAACACAATTCCACTCAATAAAACAGGGGTTATGACTTTTTACTTTTTTGTAAAAATTTACACCTAAAGATCAAAGTGCCAACTGTGGACTTTTTATCACACGAGACAGGGTCAAAGTCACAAAATGGAGAAATGGAGAGAGGTTTGGATACAAGAAGTGTATTGGGCCTATCAGCCCTTAACTTTGGACTTAAATGACATTTTGAGAAAAATGTTTTGAGAAGGTAAAGTTCAGCAGAGCAAGGCAGTAGTAGGTGTTTGAGGAGGGAGAATTGTTGTTGGGGAGCCTTGGGTTGAAGTAGAGGTGACATATTTCTATGTCCGAACTTAGATCCTTATTTAGATCTCAGTGGACGGGTTACTCCATTACAACGATGACGTATATTCCTTCCACTGAAATATAAATCAAATAGGATAATGTCATTTATATTTCAGCAGAATGGATATCCGTCACCAGTTGTGATGGAAAAACATGTCTGTGAGATCTAAATCAGGCCCTTAGTCTCATTTGGGAGGTCAATAATCTCCAGCTGGACAAGGCAGAGGGATGTAGCCAAAGACAGTTCCACGAGGCAGGATACCCTTTGGTGAAGGGCAG
Organism: Lissotriton helveticus; assembly: GCF_964261635.1. NCBI lineage: Eukaryota > Metazoa > Chordata > Amphibia > Caudata > Salamandridae > Lissotriton > Lissotriton helveticus. The sequence continues at coordinate 1,333,696,549 of NC_136063.1, read as the reverse complement.
GGGAATTAGGAAATTCAATGTACTTCACTACCACTGTCTAGAAACTTCTCCTACCTTCTGAAAAGGATATGCTGCTGCAGAGAAGAATGAAGTGGGAGAAGTGGCGATATCAATCCAACCAGGGTTGCAGAGTGCACAGCAGGTCAAAGCACCAGGTAGTCTCCTGGGAGTCCTTCCTCAGGTTTAGGAGTCAACCGAAGCATTAGTATCTGAGGTTCTATTTTTATACCCTGGTGTCCTCCTTCTGGAAGGCGCGAGGCTTTGGGGTTTAAGCGTATGCTGTCTAATCATCAGTCCCTTAAGGGCTGTCTCCTCTATAGACCCCCTGGGGCGAAGGCCCAGTTCCTCGGAAAGGTGGGCAGTATCTTAGAGGAATCCCTGTGTGTCAACTCTTTCATAGCCCTGGGAGATTTTAACTTCCATTTAGAGGGCAGTGCTGACCCGGACACGCTCGCACTATTGGAACTGATGCACGGGGTAGGACTCACTCAGGTAGTGAAGGGGGCTACGCACCTAGCTGGGCATACGCTAGATGGGGTCTTTACGAATAACCCTGACCTGAAGTTTGTTAAAACCGAACCCATGGCCTGGACGGACCATGCGGCGGTGCTGTTTAACATTCTCAGCCCCCCGCTGCACAATACAACTCTAGTTAGGAAAACCACTAGGATATGCGGGTCCTGGAAAAATCTCGATGGCACTGCTCTGGAGGAGCTTTTGGTGTCATCTAGGATAGCTCTGCCAGCAGATGTGAACAGAGCGGCGGCCATGTACACGGATTGGTTGGACCAGGCTTGTTGTACCTTAGTCCCGCCTAAAGTATGCCGCCCCATGAGGTCGGTTCCGTCAGCCCCGTGGTTCACGGACGAGCTTAGAGATGCCAAAACAGCCTGTAAGAAGTTGGAGCGTAACTGGCGAGCTAAATACAACCACATGGACAAAGTCAGACTGAAAGCCAGCCAAAGGATGTACAAAGACCTCATTAGGAAGGCTAAGAGTGCATATTTTACCGAACGTATCGAGAGGGACAAAAACTCATCAAGGGAACTCTTCGATACTGTTGCCAGTCTGGCCACTCCCAAGCCAGTGATCGTCCCACCAAGCCTGGAACTCTGTGAGTCCCTATATGAGTTCTTTCTTAATAAGGTGCAAGCCTTCTCCACCACACTTGAGCCTCAGGTAGCTCTGAGCTTACGGGATGGCTCACACAGGACTCCAGTTGTTAACCCACCGGAGGAAAAACTTTCGGTGTTCCAGCCAGTGTGCACTGCAGACATTTTAAGACTGCTGCACGCGACGAAATCAGGCTCTCCCCACGATCCCTGCCCGGCATCAGTGGCTAAGCTGGCAGCCCTTCCAATAGCAGATACCCTTGCTAATCTCTTCAATCTGATGTTTGAAATGGTCGACTTTCCCACTTGTTGGAAACGGGCCTCTATTATCCCCCTGCTCAAGAAGCCCTCATTGGATATTGCTGATTCTAATACTTACAGGCCCATCGCTAGGCTGCCGCTTCCTGCCAAACTAATTGAGAAGGCTATGAACTTCCAGCTTTGCGCATTTTTTTTGTACCTCACAGGGTTTGGATATTGCCCAACACGGTTTCAAGGAAGGTCACAGTACTGAGACCGCCCTGATCAAATCTACAGAGGAGATCAGGAAGGCTTTGGATGCGGGGGGGGCCAAGCGGTGCTGGTCCTCCTCGACCTGTCCGCGGCCTTCGATACGGTTCACCATAGTGTTTTGGTGGACCGCTTAGGGGAATGCGGAATTCAGGGGAGAGCGCTGAGTATCCTGAAAGCTTTCCTGAGGAACAGGGTCCAGGTGGTGGCGATGGGAGATTTCGAGTCAAGACCTTTCGAACTTCCAGCGGGGGTCCCTCAGGGATCCTCCCTAAGCCACACTTTATTCAACATCTATGTTTCCTCTCTTGCCCCGGTGATCCGATCCTATGGATTCGAGTTAACATCTTATGCAGACGACACGCAGATCGTGGTCTCACTGCTCCCAGGGAAAGAACTGGGCGTTGCGGCCAGGTTTCAGGACTTTCTGAAGGCAGTCAGCACTTGGATGGAAAGAAGTTTCCTTAAACTGAACTCCTCCAAAACGGAGGTGTTACTTTTTGGCTCCAACACTAACTTTTGGAGCCCTAAGTGGTGGCCGGAAGATATGGGGTCTCCTCCTTCCCCCGCCACGAAGGTGAAGAATTTAGGAGTGCTTATCGACGGTCAACTCTCCTTTAAACCCCAAGTGAAGGCGCTCACCTCTTCCATCCACTGGACTTTGAAAATTATCAGGAAGATTTTCCGCTTCCTTCCGGTAGGGATCAGAAAGACGGTGGTGTCAGCATTGGTGCTCTCCCGCCTCGATTACTGTAACAGTCTTCTCTTAGAGGCCCAACAGGGGCTGCTTAACAAGCTGCAGGTTTTACAAAATGCGCCTGCCCGTCTTATCGTTGGTCTGCCTAAATTTTCATCCATTTCCAGGGAGCTGGAGAAGCTGCACTGGCTCCCGGTGCGGAAACGGATTATGTTTAAGTCCTTGTGTTTAGTCTCTAAGGCGCTTCAGGGAATAGGCCCAACATTTCTCCAGCAGCACTTCCAATGGTACATGCCAGGTAGACATCTAAGGTCGGCTAACAGAGGGCTGAATAAGACTGCCCATATCAGGAAGGCGCGCTGAGTGGGCAGAAGCTTCGTCAGAGGGGCGGCGAATGCTTGGAATGCTCTACCTCTGGCCCTAAAGCAAAGTGCTAACCTGTTGGCATTTCGGAAAAAGCTGAAAACATGGCTGCTCACGAGCTAGACGAGAGACTTGATACTCAGGGAGCTACCACTTCAGCACCAGGACACCGGTTGGTAACAGTGCGCTTTATAAATGGTATAAATAAATAAATAAATAAATAGACAGTGGGTTTGAAGTACATTGAATTTCCTGACTCGCCTGCCCTGGCTCCAAGCTGGCTGCAGTGACATTGTGGATGTGTTAGGTTCTTTGTGTTAAGGCAGAGCAATGCCTATTCAGCTTCATGGTAGGTTGTGCCCTGCTCCACCCCATATCCTTCCAGTAGATGGCCCATACATTCTATTTCTATTTTGGACCCATCATGTATACTGCCTTAAATGGGGGCAACCATATTTGGACAACCATATTTGGAAGAGTACCCGCCAAGTCAGCAGTGAGGCTGCTGACTTGGCGGGTACTCTTCGAAATAGAATAGAGGTTATCTCTGGATTATCACACCAGAATCCACACTTGTTGGAGGGATTTGTTGTATTTGGAGAAGAAATTGGAATAAAAATGACAGAATTTGTAAGCCCTGAAGAAGTTCTGTTTCCAGATCGAAACACGTTGGCTGTGATTTATCAAATAATAAAAAGAAGAATGTAAAAATTCAGAAAGAAGGAATTGTATTCATTGGATGGACTGTACACAATTGTGCTTAACAAACCTATACATTTTGAGGTGGTGTAACTTTGATATATGGTTTGAAGTATTCATTTGACCCTGTGGTAAGGGTGGCGCTCTTGGACAGAGAGCGCGGTTAAAGGTTTTGCACACAGGATTGAGCTAAGTGATAAGATATTGGTAAAATACTTCTGTTGTTTGGTGCTTGGCAAAAAAATGATCCACTGTCCTGTTCTTTGTGTTTTCACATTCTTAGTCTTGTTTATATGCCATGCTGTCATATATATTTTTTTTAATGACGGCATTGGTAATAAAAGTTGATGCAGTACAGCAGATGCCAGCTGTCTCAGGGGGATGCAAAAAATTAAAAGCTTCTTGATAAAATATATTTCTCTCTGCTAAGAACAGCGGACTGATAAAATATTTTCTAATATCACAATAAAATGTACAGAAAAGAATCACTTGCATTGCCAATTGATCTGATTTTCCATCACATGTTCACTTTGGTAAATTGTTAGACCATGTGTCTCTTTATTGAATTGCAACAAGTTAGTACAAAATTCCCATCATAAATCTAGTGAGGTAAAATCTCTTTTGTACTTGCAAGGTTGGTGAGATCGTATGGGATGGAGGTAGTCTCCTATGCTGATGATACACAGATCTTGGTGTCCCTCTCTCGCTCAGTGCACGCTCCCATTCATAACTTTAGAAGCTGTATGGAGGCGGTTGCTGAGTGGATGATTAACAATTCACTCAAACTGAATGGGGAGAAGACCGAAGTTCTGGTCTTTGGAGGAAACACCAACATCTGGATGGCCGAATGGTGGCCTCCTTCGTTGGGAGTCTGCCCTACACCTACAGATTCTGCTAAGAATCTGGGAGTAATTATTGACCTGGATCTCTCAATGGCACAGCAGGTCAATAGAACAATCGCTACGTGTAGGGGCATTATTAAAATTCTTAGCAAAATTAAGCATTACTTGTCCCCGCAGGCAGGCAAGCAAGTCGTTGTTGCATTGGTGGCTTCGCGACTTGACTATTGTAATGCTCTTTATGCTGGTGCTAACAAAGGTCTTGTGCAGCGCTTACAGACAGTCCAGAACGCGGCGGCCAAATTCGTACTGGATGCTCCTAGACTATCTTCCGCCACGGCTGCCAGGAAAACCTTACACTGGCTCCCCATTGAGTCTAGGATTGCCTTTAAGACTCTTTGTGTGACCTATGGGGCGCTTACCGGTAATGGGGCTGAGGGCGTGAGGAAACTGCTGTATCCATTTGTACCGGAAAGAGCTCTCCGTTTCTCAACCAAGAGTCTGCTGGTGGTCCCCCGCGTTCGTAGAACCAAATGGGGTGGGAAGGCGTTTTCAACAGTAGCCCCCAAACTGTGGAACAGCCTTCCTCTCGAAATTAAATCCCAACCGTCAGTCCAGAACTTTCGGAAAACCCTAAAAACGTGGCTATTCTCCAAGGCGTATCCGTAGTGCTCGTTAACTGGTTATTTTGATCTCTTTTTTTAGGCGCCTTGATGCCTCCGGGCTTAGTAGCGCATTATAAGACTCCTTTCATTTCATTTCATTTCACATCAGTCACCTTTATCAGATATATTTGTAGACCTTGATATATGGTTTCTTCCAAGTAGTGAGATACAGTATTTTTTACATCTCTTGTCTTTCTCTCTCTAGGTTGCATTTTTTAATGTAGTAAAATGTATGTTCTTTTTTTACTATACTAAAGGATGTTTGCTGGATGGTCAATGAATACATTCTCACCAATTTCATTGAGTAAACTTCTAATATATGTCAGCCAGGGAATCTTATCATAATAACAAAGGGCAAGGCCATAATTTATCAGATATCTAGTGAATTTAGTTCCAGCCTCGCTAAAAATGTAATACCACCCGATTAAAGCAGAAAGGTCTACATTGTCCTCATGAAAAGTAATATCCAGCTCTCTATGAACCTTATAAGATGATACTGAGTGGGAAACTGCAAGAAGTATGCACAGAAGAGAGTTTTCTTGTTTTTGCATAGTTCAGGACCCTGTCATACCCCCACAGGACCACCCCATATGTGACCATTGTAATACACTTACTTTTATACAACTGTAACATCTCACATATGGAGTTGTTTTTGATTTTAGTGGTAAATCTAAAGATCTCTATTGTCCTTTTAAATTTGAGATTGGTTAAATCTATATGAGGTCCCCAGTATCCAGATCTTGAAAAAGCACACCTCAATAGATAGAGAGATGTTTTTGTATCTCCTCCAATCTATTGCCCCTCACAGTGTGAACTTTCTTCTTCGCCTTCCCCTCCCACATACCATAGTGAAAGTTTTTGCCAAGTTTGGTTTTAAATCTTTTTGCTCCATATAAGACACAAAACCATTATCAATTTTTGAAGTCCATTTATGGGACTAGATAGTTTGACTGCATCATTCATATAAAGGAGCACAGAGGTAAGGTGAAATCCTATTCTAGGCATTTCAGTGGCCATTTCTTGCAGCCTTCCATATACCACATCTATATATAGAAAGAATAGAAGTGGGGCTAGGACACAACCTTGCCTTATGCCTCTGGTAACTTTAAATCCTATGGTACATTCTTCCTCTCGCCTACATCTCTCAGAGGTCATTAATGAAGTAGACATCTATGACAAACATAATACTATGTCCACAGGGGTGCCCATTTCAACCAATGTTTCCAGAGTAAATTAAGATTAACAAGGTCATAGACGCTACTAAGATTTACAAAACAAAGATGTATTGGTGAATCTGCAGAAATGTGGAGGAATCTGATTTACTATTTCAACTCAAACCTCAGAACCACAAAAGGAATTATTAGCCTGGGCAAAATTTGAGTTCTACTGGTGTAATTTCCTTAATTTGGGGAATTTAACATAATGCTTGTTAGACCAAATTCACAAAATTATACTATTACGCCACTTCACATATTTACCTGCCATATGCAGCAAAAATTCACCACAAACACACAATTTACAGATTTGAGTTTTTGCATTGCAAGGATTCAATGTTTGAAGGGCGTTGAAATGGGATCTGTACAAAGCATACCACCTTGGACTCCCCTTGGTGTCTAATTTTAGAACTGTCTGATAGGTTTCCCGAGGTTGCCTATGAGCCCATGTCCAAATTCCACAACTACCCACATTGATAAAAAATGGTCTGTTTTGAGTGGAAAATTGTTATCAGTCCATGTTGCATTTTGTGCCCTTTCTTTTTGCGGGAGCTAGTCCCATGCATACAAGTGAAGTTCTGTTTTTATCAAGAGAAATGTGAGAGGATTGGGTGGTAGGGAATTTGTGGATACTCTCAAATTCTGGGACGGGAATTTGAGGAAAATCTGTATTTTTTTGCCAAAATTTGAAGTTTGAAGGGTACTGGGAGCACAAAAATATATGGGAATCCATGCAAGCCAGGCCACCCTGGAACCTCCCGGGTGACTAGATTTCATTAGAGATTTGCTTTGGTAAGTTTCCTTGGGTGGCAGTTGAGCCCAGGCTCAAACTCCACAGCTCCACACTTTGCAAAACGGGTTGGTTTCAAATGGAAAAATTTGATTTGGCCATGCTGCGTTTTGGAGCCTTTCCTATTTTGGGCATCAGGCTCACTCTCACAAGTGGGGTACCATTTTCAGAAATTTGAGGAACATTATTGTTTTTAGCCAAACTTAAATCTATGCAAGGGATTTAAGTAAAATTAATAGGAAAATGCTTGTTGAGATGAATTCTATCATTTTGAAAAATTTTTTTTTTCTGTTCCAAGATGAATGGTTCCATCAGAAAAGGGGGACAGCGATGGGCTCCAGGTTTGGTCCTTCTTACGCCAACCTATTCATGGGTTGGTTTGAGAAGGAGCATGCCTGGAACAGGGAGGCAGCCAAATGGATGGATCTTATCCTCTTTTGGGGTCGTTTTATAGATGACATTTTGTTGGTATGGAGAGGAACTAAGATAGAGTTGATTGAATATTTTGAATACCTGAATAGAAATGATTTCAATGTTACCTTCATAACGAACCACCATTGTGAAATAATAGAGTTCTTAGATGTAGAACTGTTTTAGGTGGGGGACTCTATTAAGAGTAGGTTATACAGAAAGAGTATGGCCACCAACTCAATATTAAGAGCTGATAGTGCCCATCCGGCATATGTAATTCATGGAATACCATTTGGAGAAATGGTAAGAATTCGTAGGTACTACAGCTCAGACAATGGGTTTAGAGAAGAATTGGACAAACTAAATTATAGATTACTAAATAGAGGCTATGCTAGACAAAATCTAGATGAAGCTAAATCAAAAGTTATGTCCATTAAGAGAGAACCCACATTGGTCCAGAAGAACAGGTCACAGTCCAATCAACAATTGGGCTTTGTAACCACATTCAGTAGCCAAAAAGATAGGATGTGCAGATGTTTAAGAAAGAATTGGCATTTGCTCAAACAAGCTCTGGGTTTAGTTAACGTAATTGGTGACAAACCCGGAATCATTTACAGGAGAAGTCCCACGATAGTTAGCATGATAATGAGGAACTATATAGAGCCCACAGAAAGCATGAATACTAATTGAATACCTCAGCAACCGAACGTTTTTTTTATTTGTGGGTCATGTAGTATTTGTAACTTGGGCATAAATCGGATCAAAGAGTTCTGTTATAATACAGGCAAACGCTACCAAATTAATGAATTCATTATTTGTAACAGCACAGGTGTTGTCTATGTAATTCAATGTGCATTTAGTAAAATCTACATTGACAGCACCAAAAGAAATTTAAAAATCAGAATTCAGGAAAATAAACAGGCAATAGTGAACCAAGATCTTAAATCACCTATTTATCAGCATATAATGGAAGAACATAGTGCACTGAAAGATTTCAAGTTTCATGCTATACAGGAAATCGTCCCAACGAGTAGAGGAGGTGACTGGAAGCTTATGATCAGAAAGCAGGAAGCTAGGTGGATAAGTTGTTGTAGAGCAGTCACAATGGGACTCATTAGTGATACTGAATTACATTATTTTCTAGAATAAATAATAAATGGTGAGTAATGTATTATTGAAGATTTGGGTGGTCTAGGAATGTTCGGAAGCGGAGGATGTTTTGGAGGAGAGAAGAAATTACTAATACGTGTACCTGGATTATTTTTGATTCTATGAATTTAAATTGCACTATCTCTCATAGAAATCATGAATGCTGGTGTATAAAATCAACATAGCAGATTTGAATTGGGTAGGAATGTCTGTAATTAAGGGAACGCTGTGGAGGTTTGCAAGTAATGGATGCTGAAAAATTGGATTAGAAGAGTGATTTTGGATTGTTTGCAAGGATGCGGCACCGGGGACTCTTTATAGAAATGGAAGGATTAAAGATGGGTATATTTGGATTGTTCTTGGTACACACTTTTTGGTAATCGGGAGAGATATCATTAGCGGTTAACAATGTTGTGGGGATTTAATTTACTAGAACAGTTACTATGTATGTTGTTGGGTGTCTGGATAGTGGGATAAGGTATGAGACGTGGATGAGGGTACACGTGATAATAACACCTACATCCGTTATGAACGTTGTTGTAAGTCAACTGATTTTAATAATGGCTATGAATGTTGCAGGGAGTCTGGAATGTTGAAAAGCTCATGGGACATGTATGATGGCATATGTGATAATAATTGACACAATGGAGATAAATACATTGACATGCTTTTTTGTCCTATAAATGACTAGGTAGTATTATGAATATAAGATTGCAAAATAAATATATTTAGAGATTGGGGCTGTTTGTGATAACGAGAGGCTCCAATGTGAAATATATGGAGATAGGCTTGGATGCCGTTTTGAATATTTGTTACGTTTATTTACACAGGATAGGAAAAACAACTTTGCCGTTTGGAATATTTGTTAAGTTTATCTACACAGAATCGGAAAAACATAAGCATAGGGGAACGCTTGGAGAAATAAATAAGAGAGGAGATAGTGTAGTCGCAGATCGAGTTTGTGGTCAGACAGGTGTTGTTTAAGCGATAACTTGTGAGGGGACAGACCGATAAGGATTTGACGAAGGGACAAGTCACACCAGGGGATTCCCCTTATGATTGGTGCAAAATGGACATCTACACTTAGGGCGCACCAGAGAGGCAGCAGGCGGCAGGTCGAAAGAGAGGAAAAGTTGATTGGACAAGGATAGGAAACAGGATATACTTCCGGTAACGAACGGAATAGCGAGCCGCAATGATCACGTAGCGGCACGCTTCTGAGAGGAGACAGTGATTGGTTGTAGGAGGCCAGAATATAGTTACTTACATTTCAAGTAGCTTAACATGAGCTAGTTCGGTCTAGCGGACCGCGATGAGATCAAGGGCAGGGTAATTGACATCAATCAAGTTGGGAAGTAATGATTGGATGGCTGCGAGTTTAAAAACGGGGAGTGCGGTGATGCATACTGATAGCGGGATTTATCGAGCCAGGTTGTTTATGAAGGAGTTCAGATTGGCAACTTTAGCCATGAATAGGTGAGAAGCCTTTGCGCATAATGGATGGTGGATTAATGTGGTATTGTGTGAAGCCTAAAATATAAAACAGGGATTTACGTTATTTGTATCTCCCTAAATATAGATGGTGCGGGTTGTGAAATACAAACGTTACTTGCCAATTTGGATTCAGATACTTTCTGGGATTACAATTCAATATATATAAAAAAAATCTTTAAATTGATTAATACATTGTAGTAGAGCTGATAGATGGGGATTTTGAGGTCTGTTTCCTTGTACTTTGCAGGGATTTCATCACATTCAGGATTGATTAGTGAAAACTTGAACAGATCAGAAGTTTTATTGAAGAAAGACTTATTAGTGATAATTTTTGGATCGTAAAAGAAAGGTGAGAGGATGTTCTCTTAGAAGGGCGATATAAAGGAGGTGTATCACGTAGGGTGGTCAAGTACAGATACAGATACTTGGTTTGAATCAGTAGAAAAGTAGGATGGTTCTTGGAGGAATATCAGGAAATTTCTAAAATATTTGGGGTGAGAAACATTTTCAGAGGTACATTTTATTAAAAACATGACAGGATTAGGTTTTCCGACTCCAAACAATTTCATATAAATACAACTTTATATTTCCAAAAAAGGCAAGGTACAATTGGGGAGCTCCATTACAGTTTAAGAACAAGAAGGCAGTTTGACAGAGAAACTAAATAGAGGACTAACAGATTTATAAGGTAGAAGTAGATAAATGTATTAGGGTGCTAAAGAGAAGCTCTGTATGGGTTTTGGTTTTAGAGGTTGAAAGGATATCAGTAGAGAAGAACTAGTATAAGTGATAGTTGGTCCCATCATATTGACAATGTGTCTAAAAGCAATTTGAAATCAGACTGTTAAACAGGCAGGATTGTGAATTGCACATTATTATTTTTTAGAATGGTATATAGTTAGGCTTCATGGTTATAAATACTGGCATTTTTACTTTTTATGTTGTTAAATATAGATTGGGAACATTGTATATACAGAATACTGTAAATGAATCAGACACAGCATTACAGAGGTTTTATTATTTTTCTATTTCTTTACAGCCCTGATGATGTACCAAGAGGGACGAAACGCGTAGGCTGTGGAGTATGCATTGTGCATTTTATGATTCATTTGTGATATGTCCATTTGAAGAATCTTCTGGATGAAAAGAAAGATGAATATATAACAAACATCATATATTAATAAAGGACTGGACTCAGTCATTGGAAAAAAAGAAGCTTGCAGTGGAATTGGATTATTCATGGACTTTAATATTTAATTGTCAACACTTTGATTACATTGGCGCTTCTTCTGCATGGTGTTTTTGATTAAGTTGTTTGTGGTTTAACGGTGGGCCACAGGAAGTCGAGCACAGAAATATTAATATTGCAGAATGGTTAAATATTGCGTAACATTTCACTGTGCAAACAGGTCTTTCCCTAATCGTTAGTTAAGTATAGATAAAATAAATATGACATTCACTCAAGTCACACCACTCTGTCTGAGACTGGTATGTTTCTAACGGGAATGCCAAATTTGTGTTTTTAACCAAAGTTTGATGTTTCCAAGGGTTCTTTCCAAAAAAAGGTTGTGTAACCTCTGCAAGCCACAATGTCTTGAATTATCGTGGGTGTCTTGTTTCAAGAAATATCTGGGTTTTCAGAAATATCTGGGTTTGGTAGCTTTCCATGAGTGTTGTTCGAGTCAGAGCCCAATATCAGGTCAATAATTTTTTGATACAACTCTACTTATTCCTGAAAGCAATGAAGATCGTGTCCCAGCACAACAAACCTTTTGTTGACACTGTTTTTAGACTGAAAAATATGTTTTCCTACACAGCACTTTTTCCTCATTTTTTCCAATTAAAAAAACAATGTAGCTATATTCTGGCTATTTTCTCAGTTTCCTCCAGCTAGTCTACAAATTGTGGGTACATTTAGAACCCAAGGACTCAAATTTGTAATAGATACCTTTTGCGGAAAAAAAGCTATGAGGAGTAGAGTGCTAAATTGCTTGGAAGGTTTTGTTGGGGAGCTATACTCAGACTAATGAAGATTACCATTAAGTACCCAGGGCATTACTGTCCTTTCCCACCTGCACTGGTGCCATTTCGGCGGCCTAGAGCAAATGCAGGCAATCTTACACCATTGTGGAAGGTTGCCTGCATTACAGGCAGGATTGTTTTGGCACAGGAAGGGGCACATTCCTGCATAAAAACAATCTGTAGAGGCGTTGTCCTCTTTCTTGTGTGCTGCAGAATGCAGCACACATTGAAAGAGGAAAAACAAGGAGAAATAAAAATATTTCTCCTTGTTGCCCATTACCGGGGGAGGTGTAACATTTTGATTCAATCCCAGGTTTACAAGTCCTTGTAAATCAGGGAATGCGTCGAAAACCCTGGAAGTTGTGTGGGGTCACCCATCGCAGTTCCCATGAAACTCCTTCCTTGCACAGATTAATGAAACTCAGCGACTTGCATTGTGTTGCATTACTCCTCATTTGTGAAGCCATTCAAAGCCACGCGAAGTGCCTCATGCATGTACCACGTTTTGAGGTGTGAGCCTGACTCACAGCCCTCAAAAATATGCCCCCTGATCTCGTCAAACTCTTCCCTTCTTCCTACAGGATCTGCAACTGTACGTCTCATTTTAGAGCTTAATTGAAATTATTGCATTTCCCAATTGGTATAATATAAAACATTCTGCCAATTAAAGATGCATGGCAAACATTTTCATATAGTTTGAAAACGATTTCTGGCAATTCAACAATTAATTAATGTATGTTGATTTATCTCATACTAGGTCATTCTATCTGTCATTGAAATGTAGATCATGACTGCCGACCCATATTAAACAATCTATATGAGGAGTTCTATTTTGTCTTCTGCAACTGGGTTTCATTTTAAGGCATTAGCACATCTTTCATTAGTCACTAATTAATCCATTTCTGATAGTGAAAGAATAAGTGCAGATTTATAGTGTCCCTAATGCTGGTAAGATTCTATTTTGGAAGTGGAGTTAGAATTGCAAATTATAGGTCTGGAACAGCCAGATAATTAACTTCATTATTTTTGTGACCTGGCCCATGGAGTTTTGAATTTACGGATAGAAATGTTCTCTAGCAGAAAGTCAGGAATGTAGAGAGCATCATGACCCGGCTAGCGTCTGTGCAGGCACAGAAAAAAATATGTGGTAGTAATATGTGAATAATTAAGTGCTTTAAAATTAAGTTAGTGTTAAAGCCTTATTAACCCTTCCAAAAAGTATATACAGAAATGTAAGCATGACATTTAAGTTGCCTGTGATACACAAGGAAGAATCTCAATCATATGACCTTTCATGTTGAATAACCATGGTATGTCATGCTCGGAAATAGTAACAATGTTGGTTTAAACGTTATGGCATTTCATGAAATGCTATCGCGATTGCAATCATTTTGTGTGTAATAAATCAGATGGTAATTGTAGTTGGTTGCAATATACTTTTGTGTGTGGCTGTGTTTTTTTTTCAGTCTATTGAGTTAAATCCATGTGCTCCTTGGACAATACTTTGCTAAAGGTATCCCTATGAAAGTGTCTGTCATTGCCTTTGCAATAATGTGCATGATACTTGCCGTGTGTTACGCATTGTTTCTGATTGTTTTGTTTCTGATTTTATGTTGCTGATTTTAAGCCTTACTTTGATATATGGGTTCCTTTACTTTAGTTTTCCATTGGTTGATTTCAATTAATTATGTTGTGGTAGTTTTATATAGAAACTACACTTGTCTGTGTTTCTGTGAGCATTGTTTTTCAATAGACGTTTCTGGCTTACTGATGCATTTTTATTAATAATTTATTGAATTAAGTTATAGTTGCATTGGCACCTTAAGTTTCAATTGGAGACCATTTTAACCTTACCTTTTGTAAATGTACCTGAGGGAGGCAGTAACCTTCGGTTATCTATTTTTTCGGCAAATTAATTTATTTTAATCATTTAAACAGGGAAAACACTGCCAAGAAAACCAAGATGTCCGTGAGCCAGCGTCCTCTAGAAAGTGAAACTTTTTTTCCATGAAGCAACTTCAGAACTGTTTTTCAAGTCCTCATAATACTCCTCCATCTTCATGGTGGTAATGCCCTTCTCCGTGGTCTCACTCCACCAAAGTGACACACTTAAGGACGGCCTAAACACCCCAACTGCCTCATTAAGAGTTTGATAAAATCCGATCACATCAACTCTACTTTAATGATACTCCACTTGCCCTACGTGCTGGTCTGAACCATCTTCAAACCCAGCTTGATATTCTAAAAAAAATATCAAAAGACAGCCCTTCCTAGGGGACTGACCAGCTCATCATCTCTGGTGCTTCTCGGTTCAACTACAGCCTATAAACCATCAGATTAGAGATGAGCAAGTGCGAAAAGAAACAGTACAATGATTGACATCCCAGTATCTATCAGGATTGCCCCAGCCCTGATTCAATTTAGAACAGAGCTTAAAACACACACATTTAAAAAACATTCCATCATGTCACAATTATAGTCATCTTCCCTCTCAGAAGTCAACTATTCCCGCCAAACACATATTGTCTACATTGGAGTTCAATCCTGATCATTGTTTTGCAGCATGTTATTAGTAGACTGCATCTCATACAATATAATTATATTTATCCCAAAAGTGTGTATTTGTGACATTGCATAAAGATGCATTTGGAACAATGGCACATGATCGATTGTGAGTGCTTCCTATTTCTTCTCTGAGGTTCAGTGGGGTGTTTGATTCAGTCACTAAAGCACTTGTGTGGCTGTTTGAATTCAGCTCACATGTGCATTGAACGCACATGCAACAATGAGATAGTTTTGGATTTAGTGACTGCTGAAAACATGTGTCGGAAGGACGCACATATTTGTATTACCTATGCGTGGGCGAGTGTGGCTGGTTAATGATTTGGGTGTGCAGATATGAAGGTTGGAATGCCAGGCAGCGCCCATTAATCAATAACAGTCCAAACCTAACACAGAATGCAATAAGCATTGGAATGCATGTGTGAGAGACCCACCTAGTCAACTTTGGCCACTAATCCAAAGTGGCAAGACAGAGCCCAAATGAAACACATGACACATTACATGTAAAAGAAAATATTCAGTAGTAAAAAAATGGACAACACCAAGTTTAAGCTTACAAAAAAGGAAAAAGGTGCAAATAGAGCAATATTGTGACAGATGGATGTATTCAAACCATAGCCTGCCTGGACCTCAAGCTCAAAGGTGTCAAAATCAAGTTTCGATCATCATGATATAGCATGCATTTTTTTATAAGAGAAGACTCCAACAGACTGAACGAGTATTTCTGAGGCCTTGGCTGAAAGCGAGATTGATGACCATCATGTTAAATTAGTCACTCCGACAAATACGAGGGTTAACGCAACAATTTGTAGACTTTTAGAACTGGTCCTACTAACATAATTTCCGTATTACAGGTTTCTGTTGTCAGCCACTCTCTACGATCAGGGTATTTACATCTTTTCAGTCAACAGCCTATTCGAGCAGGATCCTCTATCAGGTAGACTTCCCAACAGGAGTGGGTCCAAATAATAATGTGGGCCAGTTAAGGACACTGCCCATCCCCCTCGGTTCAAGCAGAAATCCAAGGGATAGAGATTGAAGACAAGGGTAGGTGTAAAAGTATTCTAATTTCCCCTTGACAAACAATATAAGATATTTTAATATCAGGCTTCTCCTCTTTTTCCTCCTCCTTCTCCTTTCTTTTTTATTTAAAATAATGTTGTATTCCTGTCCTTTTATTCGCACTGGCGCACAAACTGCTGCCTAGCACTAATGTAGCCACCCTTACGCCATGGTGCAAGGGTGTTTGCCTTGTGGACAGGGGGCACCTTCCTGCACAAACACAATCTCCTCTGAGGCATTTTCCTCATTCTTGGAAAGAGGAAATAACGAGGAGAAATATACATATTTCTCCTTGTTATGATTCACCTGGGGAAGCGTAGCATTTGGACACATTCCAAGGTCTACCAGTAATGATGAAACTGGGAAAGCACTAAAATCCATTGGTGGATGTGTAGAAAAACTAATGCTCCATTCATGGAATGCCTACCGGGGGCAGAGTAACAAACTGCAGCAATTTGAGCTGCATTGCGTTACTCTAGATTTATCAAACCATGCATGGCCACAGGATGTGACTTTGTGTGGCTTGATAAATTTTACTTTTATTTTTAAACAGACTTTATTTATTTTTAAATATTGTCCAGTGGCGAGTGGCAAGAATATGAGCATGAATACAGGCATCACAGACAAGTCCAGCAATGCTAGATCATCTGTGTTAACTTTTAATTCCCAACCCATAATACCCACCCACCTCCCCTAGTTGCGTTTATAGATCTATATTAAAAACACCCATGTCCCATTTGGAATCATCTAAATACGACAATTACAGGGCAGTTGGTAATCATAGTCAGTGATCTGAAATTTACTGCTGAAATGCAATCATCAGAAATCAGTAACACAAGTGTTCCAGCAACTCTAATTAGGGACCATCTCTAAGGGACTGCTTGGGGACGGCACTGGACCATGTCCCTATCTAGCCTCCCAGGGTAGCACTGCACTCTTATGCCTTGTCCATCTCTCAAGCTCTTCTGGCCATGTCTCTGCTTGGGGCCCTCCTGCAGCCTTCCAATTCCTGGTTATTTCCCTTTTTGCCAGGATAAAGCCCACATCTTGAAACCTACTAGTTTTCATTGTCTTAGCTGTGTGTGGCAATCAACTTAATACATAGTGCCCTGGGGTGCAAGGGACTTCTCTCGTTGTAATTTCAGCAACTGTGTTCGTGATTTTTTCACAATAAGCGGTAAGTAATGGGCAACTCCACATGATATGTAGGAACTGTGCCACCACCTCCTTCATCTTGAGCATGCTGCATCTACTGTGTTACAATATCTGTTTATTCTTCTGGGGGTAAGATACGATCTATGTAAGACATAAAAGTTAAGTTGCTTGAAACAGGCATTCCTCAATGCTTTGGGGATCCTTTCCCATTTGAACGAACAGTTACCTTCTATAATGGAGACCCCCAATTCATTCTCCCATCAGGTCCCTAAAGTGGTCAGGGGCAGCTGTATGTCTTCTTTCATTGTCCTATATAAGTAGGTGACCACTTTAGAAGCGCCTGAGGGCATGACTATGAATTCCAGCTATTTGATGGTGTGGTTCACCAGTGTCTGTGGACCACGGCCGTCACTGCTCCATGAAGTCAAAAGTGACCATGAGCCAAATCGAATGCCAAGTGCAACTCCTTGAACAGAAGGAGTTTCTAATCTCATGAATAAGTCTCCTACGTTTGATGCACACACAGCTATTCATTCCATGAGGCCTTGCTAGTCCCTCCTGTAGTACCTCCAGCATACTCATAGGTATGTCAGGTAAATACTGAACCTGCCCTCGAATCTTTTGCAAACATTGAGTCCAGCAGCGCTGCAACATTTGAAATTCAGTGGCCTCATTCCTGAGAGGCTATCCCAGCCTCAGTAATACCCTGAGCAGCTGTGAATTACAGGTAAAGAGTATGCGATCACCCGCCTTGATGTCAGACTACCAGCAACCCATTGTGTTGGCCATTGGAGCTGTGCCGCAAGGGAGTAAGACTCAAATTCAGAGAAATTCATCCACCCTTTCCAACAGGTCTTTGCACCATGGTCAGAACTACCCGTCTATGGCCTGATCCCCATATGAAAGCAATGATGAACGTGTTCTGTGAGTAGTGGCTGGGGAATCCACACCAGCAACACTACAAAGAAATACAGCAATCGGGGTACGAAATCATTTTAAGCAGTGCTACCCGACCTGCCACAGAGAAGGAAAGCATCTTCCAAAATTCAGCGCTTGTTATAAGTGCCTGAACCTCCTTCCCAACATTCCCATCTAACAAGTTGACCTGGTCGTGGGATACTTTTACTCCCAAATAGTGTAGGCATCGGGGTTCCCACTGTAATAACTCTGGGGGGCCTGGAGTCACAACCATACGGAATAATCTAGATATCTGCCAGTTGACCTTTAGTCAGGATAGTCAGACAAACCTCTCTAGTAATCTTCTAGCTCCCTCCAAATCCATCGTTGTGTTCTGTATGAACATTAGGAGATCACATGCACACAAGGCGATGTGGAGGATCTGCCCAGAGACCTCCATTCCGTGATGGTTGTCCCCAATCCTTGCATGTCCGGTCAGCAGCTCGATTGCTAGCACAAAGATCAAAGGGAACACCCCTGTCTAGTCCTGCGGCCCACCATATGGCTCTCCAAAATATTCCATCCAGTCCAACTATGGTAGTGGGGTCCGTGTAAAGCAATTAAGTCCAGGCCAGAAATCCACTCTCCAGTCTGTAGTGCTCCATTACCCATAAAGAAAATCCCAGTCCACGCTGTCAAAAGTTTTCTCTTTGTCTACTACAAAGAAAGCTTCTTCAGTATGATCAGAATTATCTGCCTCCAAAACGAAAGCAGTTATGGGACCCAGTTACTTCATTTTTTGATTCTTGTGCCCTTCGTTCTCTGCCTAAATCTCCCTTTCAACAAGAAGTTGCTAAACCTCCTTGAGTTCCTCTTTTTGTATTAATTATTTATTTATTTATTTTTTCTCTTTTTCATAACATTCACAAAATTGCTAAGTTGTTTCTTATTATATTTCAAAGTAATGTGTTATTCTTTATCTCGTAGCTGGTATTTTTCTTTTTGCCTTTTGTACTTATCTCATATGAACTGTTTTTTTTCTTATCTATTTTTGATTTTTGATTCTCGTTCTCATGTGTTTCATTTATTCTTTCTATATCAAGTTCATGCTTTCGTGTATTTAAATTGTGTATATGACTTTTTCAAAACATTCAATAAAGCTTATTTTGAACTTAAAGAATTATCTGCCTCTAACAATGACAGGAGTCTCCTTATATTGAGTGCAGCAATGTGACCAGGGATAAACCCCACTTGATTGCAGTGCAACAGTTTTGTCTTGTGAGGGAGAAGTGTAGTGGCAAGGATCTAGCTAAGGAATTTATAATCAATGTTGCACATCAATAATGGCCAGTAGGCTTTCATGTCATGTTCAGGTCTCCCTATTTGTAACAGCAGGACCCCCAGTGCTTCTCGAGTGAATGATGTCAGAAGGACAGTATGTAAAAATCTAATAGCCTAGGGGCCAGCTCATCCACATATGTGCCGTAAATCTCAACCGGGAACCCATCCGTTCTTGATGTTTTGACCTGTGACAATGTTTGTATAGCTGGGAGAACCTATTGCACAGTCAAATCTTCCCCTAGCTCCTCAGTCTCCTCAGACATAAGAGCTGGGAAAGGTAAAGGTGCTAAGAATGGTATACCTGCATACTTGGAGGTACTTGTATAGAGTGCAGAGTTCTAGGCACAAAATTGTTGGTTGATTTCTGCCTGTATGTATAGCCTTGTTCCCTAGGCAGTTTTGAGTTCTACTATGACCGAACCCCTTTTAGCTGGGTTAGCGAACCAAGTCAAGAGTGAGCCAATGTGGTTACGCTCTGCATGTGCCCATGTCATGCACGCTCTGCAGTCGAAATATCTCAATCTTTCGACATGCCTCACATGTTCCAGTCAACAATGTTCTACATCTCTCAGCACTTCATCTCATGACATGACTTCATTCAATAGATTGCACCTCACCACCCCCATGCACTTCCTCCTAAGCATGGGCTTAAATGCATCCTGCTCTATCTGGGCCGGAGAAGTTGTTCCAGTATTGTCCTCAAAATATTGCCAGATACAACCTCCTATAGTATCTCAAAAGACCGGGTCCTCTAAAAACTCCGGCTTTAGTTGCCACATTGGGATGCAGGACCTTATCTGTTCCCACCACAACTGGAGAAGGACCGGATTGTGGTCAGGTATAGTTCTAGTGGGGTAATTGACTTCATGAACCAAGCAATGGAGATCTGGAGTGCAAAGAAATGTGACCCAGGCGCCCATGGAGTTCATAGAGACTCGAGAAAAAGGAGTGGGGGTGAGTGTGTTCGGCACCAGGTGTCAAATAGCCCCCATTTTGACTGCCAATCTAAGAATAAGCGGGCCATTTTGCCAATCTGAGAGTCGAGCAGTAGGAGATGGGAGCGATTGAGCTCTAAGTCTACCACGCAGTTGTACTTCCCACCCATAATGACAGAATTCACAAGGTAGGGAGCTAAGAATCTTAATTGGTCTGCAAGGAAGGCCCTCTGATCTATGTTTGGGACGTAGATATTGATATTTGCTATGTCAAAATCTTTGAGCCCACCCGTTGCCACCCTAAATCTACCTGCTGGGTCAATCAAATGCCCAGTGTGTTGAAAGGGGACCCCTGAGCATATCCATATTAGTGATCCTCTCGCATAGATGGAACAAGTGATGTAAATGGCCTGTCGCTCCATCTCCTCTGTAATGCCTCCCCTTCTTTAGCCATCAGGTATGTTTCCCAATTGAATACCTTGCCTGTTAAGGTATGAAATCTCCTTGTACCACTTGGTCATAGTAGGCATCCCCCCAATGTTCCAGGAGATTACTCTGTAAATCATGGGGTTTGCCATGACTTTGGACTACAGGCATTCATTATCAACAACCATTGGGACTCAATCCCATAGTTGATGTCACTCAAGTCGGGGTACATACCAGATCCTTCAAAGGGTGCACATTTTGTAATTCCTCATAACAACAAACAGCAGTCAGCCCAACTCCAACTCCCCACGACAAGTAGGCAATGACCCCTCATCCAATCTCAGATTCAAGCCACAAACACTTGCAGTTGACCAACGTGTACTATAAACAGAAGTGGTGTTGCTATCCAGGAGTATGCCGCCAGGTCTGCCACCACCCAGCTGAAAGCAAAAAGAAAAAGCCCTAGGAATTGAGGACCAGAGTGACTTCCCCGTGACACTCCCAAGTCCCTTAGTACGTGACATCCGAAACAATGAGCTTAGCTCTTACAACATTGTGTCAGCATTATATTTTCTCTTCAGATGCTCTGGGGGTCGGTCTAGGCAGGTCCATGTCTGAGTCTCTTGAAGAGCTGGATCTTTGGTCGGAGTATGAATCTCAACTGCCAGCATTTCTCGCTGAGAGCACTGGGATCTCATCGCTACCACTCATTGTTGTAACTACTTCTACTGCCCTCTGCTATTCTTGTTGGACTTCTTACCTGGAGGGGGCTGCCCTGGTTTTGCTTTTTGCTCTGTGCTGCGATCTGTTCCTCTTGGATTTTCTTTGTGGCAATCTCAGGCCAGATTCCAACTGTGGATGTAGATCAATCCATTCCCACACAGCCTACGGAGCCCTTAAAAATGGCACCCCATCTGGAGTCATTACATGGAGCGTGCAGAAACATCATAGTGCAGGACAGACCCATTTGGCTGAGGCGCCGCTTTGCATCTATGGATTTCGAGAACTGTTTGTCTCTATCTCTAGTGAAATCTGGGAATATCAGAACCTTGCTATTTCCTATTAGAGGTCTCCTTTCTGTCTAGCTCAGCTTAGAATGTGATCTCTGTTTTTGTAGCACACCAGTCTGGCTACAACTATCTGTGGAGGCTTTGCTGGCAGCGGCTAGTGATAGCCAGTATTGGTGACACTGGTAATCTATGTGCTCTCTAGGGCATAAATTGGGAAAGACCCTTGTGTGCCACTTCTTTACACAACCATCTTTCTAGATACTCCAGCTGTTCCCTTCAACATGCTCTTGTAGACCAATGACCCGGACGTTGTTGTGTTGCGACCTGTTCTCCACCCTGAACTCTAGATTCCAGTCATTACTCCCCATATCAGTAAGCCACTCTTTCATTTTCATTAGGTCTGAGGGGATCTCCGCCATTTCTCTTTCTTTTGTCATACCTTGTATCTCCTGGCGCTGGTGGTCATCCTTCAGGACTCCCACGTCTGCCACCAGGGTGTCAATCTTCATTTTTAGCACGTCCCGGGGGGTGGGTATAGTCTTCAGAATGTCCTAGAGAGTGGGGCCTCCAGGAGGTCCTTATTGTAGGGCAGAAATTTCATTGTCCTGTGAACTCTCAGAAGGATCGCCCATGGTTCTGCCCCCATGTCTAGGTCCTTTTTCCAAAATACTTTTCCAATGTTTGCATTCCTATCTCTATGGCACAGATCTAGGGTTGCGTGGGCCTGATGAGCGAGTGGACAGGATGCTCAGGACTTAAAGGCTGGTTGGCAAAAGCCAAGATGGGGGAGCCAAGATTATCATTCAACATGCTGTCAGCAGCGGTCTTAGGGTATTCTTTGTAGAGTTCAGTTTTCTGCATATTGCAGAAAACTTTCACCGAGCATGAGGGTGGGGTCTGGATAGGCATAATGGAGGGTCAGGTAACTCACCAGGATCCATTTACAGAGCTCTACAGGTGAGGCAGCTCAGGGTTATGGGTTGTTCTTCAAAATAGGGCTTCCCAGTGCTGGACCCAGAAAGCATAAGCTGCGACTGCCGACAGAGTAAGGCAGAAATAAGGGCTAAATGGATAAAAGCCATGTTTTAAGATATTTTCTAAAGAGAAAATAGTTTTGGGTTTTCCTAAGAGAGAGGGTGTGGGAATTCCAGAGAGAATGGGCCAGGGCATGAAAGGATCATCAAGCCTCTCTCGCTCTTCTATCTTGAGGGACAATAGATACGTTGAGATCAGCAAAGGATAGAGGTTGAAAGCACCAGTAAGGAGATATGTGATTGAACTGGTTGAGAGCCCGCTGAGTGTGCAGGGTCTTATGAGCAATGCAAAGAGATTTTAAATGGATGTATTTATGCACATGGAGCTAGTGCAGCTTGCAGAGAAGACAGGAAACAGAGGACAAATTGGGGAGTGAGAAAAGTAGTCTAGCTTCATATAAAAAACATTGCAAAATTACATATGGGACATAAGTACAAATTGAATTATGGTTTGTGAAGTGGAAAAAGTAAAAAATCTCAGTATTGACTTGAGGTTTCTCAAGAGCCCAAAGCAAGTTCCCGCTACAGTTGTAGCTTGGGCCTCAAAAGCCAGAGTGTTATCCATCCAGACGCCTGAGTTTTAAATTGAGGACTCAGGCTTACGTGAAGGCCCAAGGGAGAAAGGCCACCAGTGGTCACCCCAAGAATTAGCTTGTTTACCTAACAGTAGAATTTCTATTTTATTTGCATTCAGGCAAAGACAATTGCTATTTATCCACTCAGGCACCCAAGCATTTCTTTTTGAAAACTGACCACCTCTTGCTTGGTGTTTTCAGTGAGTGAAAGAATGAGCTGGGTATCATCAGCATATGACACCAGCGTAAGCCCCGAGGATTTGATGACCTGTGCCAATGGTTGAACATCAATGTTGAATAGAGTAGGGGACAATGGAGAGCCTTGGGGGTTGCCATAATGGAGGCTGTGCGGTTGGGATCTATAGGCTGAGAAATGACCTGGAATGAGCGCTCAAATAGTAGACAAACCAGGTCAGAGAAGACCCACCTTTGCCGGTGTTTTGTAGGCGCTAAAGTAGAATGTTGTAAGACACCATATCAAATGCAACGCTTGAGTCAAGCAGGATCATGGCTGAAGATTTGCCCTGTTTGATGGTGCTGCATAGTTTCTCAGTAACTGCAAAGAGGGCAGATTCCCTACTGTGTGGGGGCCTGAATTAGTTTTGGAAAGTGTCAAGGATATGGTTGTCTTCCAAAATCGTAGTCATGATTCCGTTGACATGTTTCTGTAACTTTGGCAAGGGAGGGCAATGGGGGGAACATTTTCTGGCTAAGAGGCATCCAAATATGGCTTCTTCAAGAGGGGGATGACTTTAGTGTGCTTCCAACTGCTGGGTACAGAGGCAGAAGACAAGACGAGGTCCACAGTCTCTAAGCATGGCGAGAGAAGAAACACCTGTAACTTCATGAAAAGATGAGGGTTAATGTTGTCATTAGGTGACCCAAATTTCACTTGGATGCAGATGGATAAAAAGGAGTGTAGTAATTATCACAATGGGTAGTCGACAGTCATGGTACTAAGTCTTTTCGGGATACCTGTTCCCAATCAGGGCCAGTGGGGAGGCGAAAAGGCAAAGCACTTTGTGGGAGGGCTTGTGGCTATTCAGGGTGGTCTTGCTAATGTCCAGATTGTAGAGGAGCCCCCTCCTGGTCATCCGAGAATGTTTTTAGGGTGCGTCTGTGTGTTGGGCAGTGCAGACCATTTAAGGTAATGTCTCTTCTTCAGCTGAATCTGTCGCCCCAAGCCAAAAACGCAGTCAAGGGCTATGGTAGGGCCCACCTGTAGATATGGGGCTAGTACGGAAGTCCTCCTGTAGTCCATGCTGGTCGCATCCCAGTCCAGTAAGTCCACAATTGGTGGCCACTTCCATGAGTCAACAGTTCAGTGCCTGGGGGAACCAATATGGGCAGCTGAATAAGGGTGAGATATTGAGTCCGTGAATCATGGGCCACTTCCCAGAGTAAGCTGTGCAGTGCCCGGAGGCCTCAGAGGCAGGCAGTGGAGGAGGGGGAAGTCATCAGGGTGGACACCAGTTTCAATGAGGGCCTTAATATGGGTGAGGTCTCCGGGACATCTGGCAGCGTTATCCCACGTGTAAGCAGCTAGAGGCACCAGGAGGAAGGGGGTAACCCAGTGTGATAAGCTGCACTCAAACGCTCAAGTTGAGGTGCACCACTGGTAGAGCACACTCACTGGTGCAGTCCTGGCTAATTAGCAGAGGGCATCCTTGGCCAAGTCAAGAAGTACACTAACCTCTGCCTCAAGGTCCCACTGCAACTCTGGCATGCACCCAACAGATCTGTCTTCATGGGGGGACAGTGCGCTATCATCACTCAGAGCCATTGCCTGCACTAGGCTCAATTCCTAGGCTGTCTCAATGCCAAGTGCCTCAAGGCCGGTTGCTTGCATCCAGCTTGGCTTGCTGCCACACACTCATGGAGATGCTCCTGCAGCAACATCAGGGCTCCGCAGTCTGCAGCACTGGCCCCACAGGGGCTGCGATCAGGGCTTATTGCTCTCTCGTACCCCACATGGCATCAAGTTCTGTGAGGTTCACGTTCTTGCTCTTCTCTGCCATTAAACTTGTGCCCCAACTACTATTTTCAAGTCCCTGTGCGTGGCCAAGGCAAACAGCCACTCGGGTGCCCAATGATGGCTCTGATGGCAGCACACGGCTCAGAGTGGGGAGGGTTGAGCACGTGTCTTCCATTGGCTGCACAAGTCTTCTAGATAGTAGCAGGATGTCCACTGGATGGGTGTTTTTGGACAGGAGCTCCAGAGGTGTGTGTCTCAACACTTTGCCACACCACTTCCTTGATAAATCTTGCTAAGTAGTTGTGTCCCCCTTGTGCCCAATTGCATGTTGCAAGGGCAATGTCACAGCTTGATAAATCTACCCCTTGGTAGCTTACTCGTTTTTGATTGTAAAACACATTTATATTCACTATAGTGTGTAACATTGTACTTTTATGTTTTCCGTAGTCCACAAGCTTTGCAGTATGAATACCACGAGAACCCTAGGCATTTTCATATTCATTGAATGGATCTCTAAATCAATATCCGGGAACTAGGTCGGAGAACTATACACCAGGCCTTCTAGCTCTCACTCTCCATCCTTACTCTCTTTCTCCTAGGGGTTAATCATCAAAACTTCTCCCTAAATAAAGTGTTGGGGTTTGCCTTGGGGGTTTGTGTGAACTATCATTGTTTCCGTGGAACCTGATATTCAGGTGAGTGGGCCTTGACAGAAAGTCAAGCTCATGAATATTAATGAATGAAGATGTATCAAGCAGATATGCACAGTGCCCAAGATCAAGATCATTCGCGGGACTTCACTTGGGTGGGAACAGGCCCAACCATGCAGGAGCTTGCCAAATCCCTAGCAGTAGTTCAGGAAGCGGTTTTTGCCCTCAAACTAGAAAATCAAGCCCTTAGGAATGATCTACTTAAATATCAGCCACAAATGGAACTGTGGGAAAAACGCACTGGGTAATTAAAAAACCCACTACATCTTTCCTTCATCCTGCCACGATCTCCACTGAGCACACAGGTTTAGCAGGGGAACACATGCATCTGTCAGAACACCTTCCAGTAAATCTATCTATCCTGACTCCGGTTCCTACTGCCCTTGCAGAACCAGAGCTGTATAGTGGGGATAGCTCCAAATTTGTGGTCTTCATGAACCAGTGTTATCTTCAGTTCTTGTGGAGGGCTATCATCCTCCCAGATGATGCCGCAAAACCTTGTCATTTCTTATTTGATAGGCAATGCTGTCTACAAGTCAGTAATGTTGGTAAGAAATGATGACCTAGTGTTGTAATATTTTGCAGCCTTCAAAGAGCAAATGAGAAAGCTATTTGCCAAGCACACCTTTAAGCAGGAGAATGACACAGAACTATTGAATTTAAACCAAGGGAACAGGAAACCTTTGAGCTATGTAACTAATTAGAATTGTTTAGTTTGTGAGACCCATTGGCCTAGTGAGAAGAGAATCTTCCTATTCTAACTGGCTTACCTGATTAATTAAAAGGCATTCTCTCAAAGATTGTCAACCCACTCGAAGAATATCCTGACTTTATTGGTCTTGTGGTAAAACTGGATCATCATCTGGACAAAAGAAAAGTGAGAAATTCTAAACTCAAAACCCCGACTATTTGTGTTTCAAACGGAAAATAAATAAAACTCTAAAACAAAGGGGCAGAAAGGACCAGAGCCTCTGCAAATTGGAAATCTCCATAGCCCTCTCACCAAGGAAGAAAAAAAAAAGAGCTGTACATTTTATCTATGTCTCTGTTGTAGGAAAGAAGGATGTTTTGCTTGGGAATGCCGAGTTAAACCCCAAAACATCAATTCCATGTAAGACAGTTGTGGTAATTGACACAATTGATAATTTGGAACACTAAGGAATTCATAGAGGAAAGAGGTTGACTCCTTGAGATTGTCCGCACTTGCGACCTCATGCCTCTTAGCTAATACTGTACAGTTACTCAAATTCCAAGACATTTTACTATAACCATAACCATTGTAATATCAAATCAGGTAAGGGAAGTTTCCACCCATCTTACTTGATTCAGGAGCTATTGGAAATGTTCTAGTTAGCATTCTAGCCAAAAAACTAGGAATCCATTCTCTACAAAATGAAGACCCTAAACCAGTGTATGCTTTAGACGGGTCTGTACTGTCAGCCAGATTGATCACATACCATTCTGAATTTGTGAGCATTATTTCTGATAACGGTCACTCTGATTAAATCAGCTTCAACTTAGTAGACACCCCACTCTTTGGACCAATTCTGGGGTTACCATGGTTGCAGCAATACAACCCTGGAATTGATTGGCCAGTTTAAACAGTGGCTTTTGACTCTAAGCATTATTTACAATACTGTTATCAGGAAGCTTCCAATTGGGTAACCCCTTTTACTCGTGCCACTGCCTTGATACCTGAGGCACAGAAACTCCCTGATCAGTACCTGTTCTACACAGACATCATTGGCAAAGTGAAGGCAATCACATTGCAGTTTCTACTGTGGGATTGATTTGGTACTGGGAGCTACCCTCCCATGCAAAAGAATTCACACGTTATCTAAGCCAAAGGCTCACAATTGAAAGAGCACCTCAATGAGCTCTTATCCTATGGATTCCTTAGCAATTCCATGTCGCCTGTGCCCTCTCCACTCTTATTCATTCCTTAAAAGATTGTGACGTTACGTTCATGCATAGAATATCTTGCCCTGAATAAGGCGCTACAAAAGGGGGTGGTGATGGACGGAGCATCTGAACTAATCAAACACTCACACCCAGTCAACAGATCTGGGTTTAATCCATCACCGTTCTTTAGCCCACTCTGCCACCCCAGTTCAGACATGGCCATATGCAAATCAGTCTGACACTGTGCCTCATGGGAACACTCCATCCCGAACTGCCAAGCCATGCCTTCCCTGGACCGGAAACAAGCTTCCTAGGACCGGTTTCTGGCATTTCAGCCATCTTCAGCCAGGCTTGCTTGAATCCAGTGGCAAAGTGAGCAAGGGACTCACGTCTGATCATACCCTGCCAATTTATGGCGAACAAAGCGATACAAAAGGGGGTGGTGATGGACGGAGCATCTGAACCAATCAAACACTCACACCCAGTCAACAGATCTGGGTTTAATCCATCACCGTTCTTTAGCCCACTCTGCCACCCCAGTTCAGACATGGCCGCATGCAAATCAGTCTGACCCTGTGCCTCATGGGAACAGTCCAGCGCGAACTGCCAAGCCATGCCTTCCCTGGACCGGAAACAAGCTTCCTAGGACCGGTTTCTGGCATTTCAGCCGTCTTCAGCCAGGCTTGCTTGAATCCAGTGGCAAAGTGAGCAAGGGACTCACGTCTGAGCATACCCTGCCAACTTATGGCGAACAAAGCGGTACAAAAGGGGGTGGTGATGGACGGAGCATCTGAACCAATCAAACACTCACACCCAGTCAACAGATCTGGGTTTAATCCATCACCGTTCTTTAGCCCACTCTGCCAACCCAGTTCAGACTAAGCCATATGCAAATCAGTCTGACCCTGTGCCTTATGGGAACAGTCCAGCCCGAACTGCCAAGCCATGCCTTCCCTGGACCGGAAACAAGCTTCCATCGGCGTGGGATTCCCTTCCATTTCTTTCTGTTGCCTCTTATGATTTTGCTGGTTTTAGATGCTTTTGGGCACTGTGCCACTGCTGTTCAGTGCCACATTGCAAGTGCTCCCTATGGTAAATTGATGTATGGATTATTGACTCCATGATTGGCTTCATTGGTTTACTTGTTAGATCATAGTACAGTGCACTGCGTGTGCCACGGGCTTGTAAATCCAATGCTGCAGATGGGCTTGCAGCACTGATTGTGCCACCCACCAGAGCAGCTTGTAAAGTGTGTCTCAGGCCTGCCATTGCAGAACTTGTGTGCAGTCTGGTACTGCCATGTTGACTGGGCAAGTGCACCCACTTGCCAGTCCCTAACCTTCCCTTTTATACATATCAGTCACCCCTATGGTAGCCCAAGGGCAGGGTGCATTGTAGGTAAACGGTGGGACATGCCCTGATGTGTGTGGCATGTCCTAATAGTGAATTACAGCCATTTTCGTTTTTCACCATTGCAAGGCTGCCTGTACACGATACGCCAGAATGGACAGTTTTGATTATAACATCTTATAATCCTAACTGACTCAGGGAACTAGTTAGAAACTCGAGTTTAGTATGCCTGAACACAGAATGATAAAATGCATCTTTTAGTGAAGTAGGTTTTAACATTCTGTATTTGAAAATACCAATTTTAGAAAGTAGGTATTTTCTTGCCTAACTATCCAAGCCTGCCTCTACTAGGTTGTATCTTCGTAGTCTGGAGTTTGAGTGACAGGGGCAGGGGGACTCCAGGAGACAGGGTGCATCAGCACAGAGCGGAATAGAGATATCTGTATGCAGATGGGAGGAAGGAGTTGCACCTGGGACCTGAATAGGGCAGTGCCTTCCCTCCACAATGCTGGCTCTACCTCCTGTGGTGTGTCTGATGTCCCTGGCCTACACTGTGAAAGGAAAGAAGGAGTCTTGTCAACAAAGTGCTCCAGGACTGTCAAGAACTGTTTTGGGCTAGGCAAAGGCCTCCCTGCCTTCAGAGAACAAAGGAAAAAGGAGTATAAATGTTGGGACCCAGACCCAAGAACTTTAGATCACTTCTGGAATCAAGATGAACCTTTGCTGAGGAGAAGAACCAGGAAGCTGAAGGAGGGGACTACACTTGTGCTGTGTGTTTGGGGGTTCGCCTGCAATGGTTGCTTCATTGCCAAAGAAAGGAGAAAAGTACTGAGTGTGCTTTTTGTCAACTTGAAGAGCAATCTGCAAGGGCTTGAAATAGAGCTTGCCTCCTGCCTGAAGTCTCAGGGATACAAGACTTCACCAACCAGCTTCCCCCTGAATTCCCTTGCTGGGAAATTGAAGTGCCTGCTGTTGTGCTGGGCCTTCTGAGAGACTTCGTGTCACTGGGACCTGAAAGCACGACGCAACGATGAGAAGCGTGTCGCCGCCGCAGCAGCTGTTGTTGCATTGCCGAAGAACCGAGCCGCCGCTGTCATCATCACGTCGCTAAAGCACGGCGCATCGCCGGAGAATCGGGATGCTGCCACAGAGGTCGCCGTCGCATCACCGGAGAAGAATGTTGCAGGGCCTGTCACGGCTCCAAAGATCATTGAGTCGCCACACGGCCGTCGGGCGTGCACGCATCACAACGTTGTCGCATTGCAACCAACACGCCATTTTGTTGCATTGCACCCGAGAAGAGTATCGTATTGAGGTGCCATCTTGTCGCATCGTACCTGATAGCAGTAAGAAACCGACGCATCAACTCCCCACACAGTAAGGAAGCCAGCATCAACGCCCCTCCACAGCAGTAAGGAACCGACGCATCCACCCCCCTGCGTGTAAGGAACCAACGCATAATCCTTCCCTGCGACCCTTTTTTTTTCTTTGCGTTACGCATTCAAGGTACATTGAGAGTAAAGTGTCGCATTTGCAACTTGAGAGAACTGAGCTATTTTATAACATTTTAAAGTGTGCTGTCCATCTGTAGTGTTGTCATTGTATTACTGTATGTGTTCACAAATGCTTTACACACTGCCTCCTAGATAAGCCTGCCTGCTCGTGCCAAGCTACAAAGGGGGTGAGCAGGGGTTATTTTATGAGTGTAGCCCCTTACCCTGACTAGAAGCAAGGGTCCCTATTTGGTCAAAGGTCCCTACCTCTGTCAAATAGAGACCCCCACACCTAATATTTACCAAGCAAGGAAGGTCACCTTGTGTGGCTCTGCAAAGCTTGACAAATTTGGATTAACACAAGGCAGCAAAAGTCACCAGGAAGGTGTTCCATAGGTGAGGCGTGGGTGTTTCCAATCATTGAATTTTGTGCATTCCCAGATTTATCATAAGTGGTAGACCTGGGAATGAGTCAAAATACTGCACCTTCCCAGGCACAGTGTAATTAATGCTGAATTGTACCAAAGGGGCTTATTTATGAGTCCCTTGGGCTCCATGACTGTCACTTTTTGTGATGCTCCGGTGGCGCAAATCACAAATTAATGTTTATGAGGCCACGCAAAGCTACTATACATAGCTTTGGATGGCCTCATAGATACGGAGTAAGGCAAGGCAGCTCAAATTACTGTGTTGCCTTACTCTGCGTTCAGGAGGTGTTTGATGGGCTTTGCAGTGGGTTTTCGCATGCTACACCCATGAATTTTGATGCTGTCCCAGATTTACATGATAATGTAAACATGGGGAAGGTCCACATCCTTATGCCTCCGGAGGTGAGGCGTAACAAGAAGAAATATCTTTAATTCTCCTTGATTTTTCTGCAGCACACATAGAACGAGGAAAATACCTCTTAGGGAGGTTCCTATGCAGGAAGGCGACCTTTCCTGCACAAAACAATTCTGCAGAGAACACAAGCACATAGTGCAAGGGTTCCTGCATTGTCGCTAGGCTGCCCTTTCACTTTTGTATAGGGCAGCGTTGCAAGATGACTTGCGGTGCTGCCCTACGTAAAATCCCCATAAAATGAGGTCCAGAGAGAGAGCAAAAAGCTTAAGAGGATTGTGTTTTGTTACTTCCTGCACAAAAACAATCCTGCTTACAATGCAAGCACCCTTGCAACACGGCACAAGGTTGCGTGCATTTGTGTGTTGTAGCAAGGATGTTTTTCACGTTTTTCTCTTACCGATCTGTGTTTTTTCCCCACTTTTGCACTGGGCAAATATCGGATGCATGGAAATAAATGCTGGTCCCCAAAAATAAGTGGCAGTGGCCACCACTGGCAACTACCGGCTCAAATTAAGCACTGCAGATACGTGTGGGAAGCACATTTGGAAAAAGCCGGCTCCACAGGTGGAGCAGGACACGTAAGGTTATGAGCATAAGGGTGTAGTACATGTACCGTAATGTTGGCCAAATATTTTCACCACTGACCAGCACCCATACATTTTTCACATGCAGTTAGTTTGACAAAAAAGTGTCGTTTTACCTTTAATGGGTACGAGCTGTTAATTAGGATACTTCTCAAATTTGGTTCATGCTATTAGTAATTTTATCCAACTTCATTCAAATTAAATTTGTTAGCGCACTCTTTTTATTCCTCCGTTGGCAATGTATCATTTTGTAATTTAAATAAATCACTTATCAAAAATAGGTTTAAGGTACAAGAGACCTGGGCTAACAGGTGAGGGCGCATGAAGCATTTCAGCAAATAATAAATATTAAAAACTCCTGTTTAAATTCTTCAGACAGAAGTTGGCAGTTGAAAAGCAGGCGATATATTAAATTGGAATTTGAGAGGTGATGGCGAAAAAACTGAAGCAGATGAAACTCAGATTCCTAGGGGAAAGTGGAGCAAGAGCCCTTTTGATCCCTGAAACAAAATGGCCCTTAACTGATCTTGTGAAGCAAAACATTGATGTTTTTCCATTTTGTATTTCCATAAAGTGTTTTGAACTGATTCTTTCAAGGCAGGCAAGGGTATTATTTGCAGGAAGTATTCTATATAAATGCAAATGACAACATGTATAAAACAGATCAGCTTCCTGGGTATTTTGATAAGTTTATGGCAGACAGGTAAAGTATGTACAATAGCAATTTGTTGATGCTAAAATTCCGAGGAATGTTTTGCTCTCTTAACAAAACGCAAATTCTGTAAATTATTTAAAAAACTGCAATGTGTGGGTTGCGATTTAAGTTTCAACAAATAATACACAATAGTTTAAAAACATTAATGCATGCTCCAAGGTTCGCCACTACAAAATCCATTAAATCACCAGTTCCATTTCCCATTTTTGTTAAATGTTTCTGTAGCTGGCGCTTGGAGAAGGATAGTGCAGTGAGAGTCGATGAAAGCTTACAGCTACAACTGCATATGCCAGATTTTAGGTGCCTTTCTGATTGACATTCCTTTTAACATATTCATTCTTAAATTTGGATTGATATTCAGCAGGTCAGTGTTTCATGTGTTCTGCCTACATTGAACCTAAAGAGAGTTTGTTAGTATACACCTTTTACCTGAAGCTTGATGAAAAAATGTATATTCAAGGGACTTTGCAATAATATTTGTTTTGGTTTTCATTCCCACCAGGTCCATTGACTGAGATGGTGAAACTTGGTTGGTATTATTTTGTTTGGAAATACTTCTATTAGAATAATATTGCAGAGTTACTTTCTGTCTAAAACAGCATAATACCAATATGATCAAAGGATCTGAAGGTACAAATCACATATCTAAGTAGATCAGAAAAAATTGAGAGTACCACCGTAGTCTGATACTAGACTTCCAAGACACCCATTCTCCAGATTCCAAATTACTTATAGCATACTGGCTGGGTCCATAAGGAAATATCATGGACAGGCTAACTTGCCGTGACTCTGATCACGAGGAAGAGGTTGTCCAAGAAAGAGACAATACACAGGAGAAGCAGTATATTCTTTGATTAGACAGATGATGAGATACTGGAAAGGTATCCCTTCCCTCCCCTTTTGATCCTGGACATATTTGGAAAATGAAGTTTAAGCTTACACCATAATAGTGAGTTATGCATATATCTATATAAATTCACTGAAAAAAGCATTGGTTTCAGGCACGGTATAATTAGGAATTTGCATTTAAAAAACCCTAGAAATTCACTGAAAAAAGGATAGGTTTCAGGGGCGTTATAGTTAGCTGGACATTTTACTCATACAAAACGATTGAAATTCCCCCATTTTGTTAGTTCAGCTAACTATAACTCGCACACCCGCAATGCACTGCTGATGACCTCACATATTACATCACTCATGACATGGTCAGTGACATCACTCATGACATCACTCATGACATCTCAAATGACATCACTGATGACATCACTGATGACATCATCCAGTGAATGTGTGTTTTTCTGAAAATTAAATATGGTTTATATACGTATATCTCAAGGTCGATGGAAGAATAAATGGGTATATAAGTGTCTAAATGGATGGATTTTTTTGTAAAATTGATTGTATAACAGACTGATTAACTGTATCTTAGTGAATACATGAGTTAGTGAGTAATGTTTAAAGATGTAAATATCTGTATCAGTCTCTCACTTTGTGTATAAGTGGCTGCATGGGTTGGTGAGTAGCTACATGAGTGTCTATTTGGGTTATTACTTGGTTTTTCGAGTATCCGTACGAGTGTCTGAGTGTCTGTATGGTTCAGTGAGGGTATTACTTAGTGCATAGATGCATGAATGAGTGTGTCACTGTTTGTATGTGTTAAAGACAGTATGTGTGAAGGACTGTATGGGTGGATGAGTTTGTGTATGGGTGTATTAATGAGTCAATAGTGTCTTTATAAGTAACTACATATATTATAAACTAGTGTATGTATGTATTGGTGTATATAAGTGAGTAAATGTGAGAGTAAGAGATTGGAAGAGTTCCTGTATGAATACGTATGTGTTTCTATATATTACTGTTCAAAAGAGTAAGTATGTGTAAGTTTCTGGAGAAGTAAGTGTGGTGGTGTGTGTATATAACTGTATATGCAAGTAAATGGATGGTTGATTCTTTAGTAGCATGAGTGACTATGTGTGTGAGTAACTTTATGGATGAGTGGCGGTGCGTAACAGGATGTATAGGTGTATGAGTACATATCATGAGTGAGTACATGTATGAGTGACTTTATAGGACTGTTGGTGAATGAGTGGATGTGTATGTAGATGGTGCAATTACTGAATAGGTTGTTGTAACTGGTATTGGTATATCCATTTTTTGTAAATTTTTGTTTCTAATTTTGAATGTGTGTATCAAGGGTTATATTATGCTGAGAGGTCTGCCACTCTTTCACAAGGATGATGTCATCAGTGATGTCATCAGTGATGTCATTTGAGATGTCATCAGTGATATCATGAGTGATGTCACTGACCATCTCATGAGTGATGTAATATGTGACGTCATCAGCAGTGCATTGTGGGTGCGCGAGTTATAGTTAGCTGAACTAACTATAACGGGGGAATTTCAATGGTTTTGTACAAGTGAAATGTCCAGCTAACTATAACACCCCTGAAACCTATGTTTTTTTCAGTTACATTTTTAAGGTTTTTTAAATGCTAGATTCTAAGTATACCTACAAAGTTAGGACATGTGAAGAAAGTCCTCAAAGACGAAGAAAAGTAAAATAGGGCAGGGGGATTCAAACTACCTCTTAAAACGCACCACAGGGTGCGTTGGCACATTGGTGAAGGGGGGCACCTGAGATGACATGTATGCAAACACGACCTGGGGGCGTTTTAAGTTGGGGGATAAAGTCCCCTTGAGTCCTGAGGGTCCCTGGGGGCAACTAACCCACCAGGTATGTCCAGTAAGTGCCACAGAGTTGCATTGCAGAGAGGTGAAAAATGGGGCACCTCTCTACAATGCAGCGCAGTGGCGCTTACTGGAAGCACCTGATGGGCTAGTTGGCCCCCAGGGGCCCTCAAGATGGAAGGGGAATTATTTCCCCAACTTAAAACGTGCCACAAGGCATGTTTGGATACGTCACCTCAGGCTCCGTCCCCTCCCTTCACCACTGTGCAAACACGCTATGTGGCCGTTTGAAGTTGGGAGATTAAGTCCCCTTGAATCCTGAGGGTCCCTAGGGTCCAACTAGCCCACTAGATACCTCCTGTAAGTGCCACAGAGCTGCGTTGCAGAGAGGTGTAAAAAGGGGCCTGGCCTAAACCACCTTTCTGCAATGGAGTGCAGTGGCATATACTGGAAGCCCCTGGTGCACTAGTTGGCCCCCTGGGGCTCTCAGGATTGAAGGGGAATTATTTACCCAACTTAAAACGCGCCACAGTGCGTGTTTGCACATGTCACATCAGGCCCCATCCCCTTCCTTCACCACTGTGTAAATGCGCCCTGTGGCTGTTTTAAGTTGGGAGATTAAGTCCCCTTTAACTCTGAGGGTCCCTAGGGCCCAACTAGCCCACTAGGTACCTCCAGTAAGCCCCACAGAGCTGCGTTGCAGAGAGGTGTAAAAAGGGGCACGGTCTAGACCACCTCTCTGCAATGCAGTGCAGTGGTGCTTACTGGAAGCACACTGTGGGCTAGTTAGCCCCCAGGGGCCCTCAGGATTGCAGGGGAATTATTTCCCCAACTTAAAACGCACCTCAGGGCGTGTTTGCACACGTCACCTCAGGCCCCGTTTCCTTGATTTGATTTGATTTGATTTGATTTAGACTTGTAGAGCGCATGGCTGCCCTGGAGCGTCCCAGCGCTAATCCTAATCTGAACCAGGTGAACTCAAGCAAAGCAAGATTAGAGGGTGGTAGGGAACAAAAAGGTTTTAAGTGCTCTTCTAAATTTCAGATGATCCGGTTCCATTCGGAGTTCTCTAGGGAGGGCATTCCATTTGTTTGACACATTCAGTGAGAACCGTCGGCCTCCTGTTCTCGCTTTCCTCACTCGTGGGACAATGGCAAGATTTTCTCCATCCGAGCGAAGGGCCCTGGACGACTTGTAAGGTCGGATCACTCCTCTCAGGGCTGGAGGGCCTTTGCCTTGCAGGGTCTTGTGTGCAATACAGAGGGATTTGAAAGAGACCCGCTCTTGGATGGGGAGCCAGTGCAGGGCTTTCAGCAATGGTTTGGCTGAGGCCCTTCTCGGCGCCCCCATCAGCAGCCTAGCTGCGGCATTCTGAGCTTGCTGAAGAGACTTGATGGTAGCAAGGGGGGCTGCGAGGAAAAGGGAGTTACCGTAATCCAGTTTGGACAGAATCAAACCCTGGATTAACAGCTTTCTAGATTGAAAGGGAAGGAGAGGAAGTACCTTCCGGGCAGCCCGAAGCAGGCCGAAGCAGCCTCCAACCACTTTCTGCGCATGGGTCTGGAATGTAAGTTGGGGTTCGAACCAAATCCCTAGGCTTTTTATTTGCTGCTTAGGAGGTGGAAGATCTCCCATACAGGCAGGCCACATCTCAGGGGGCAGAGAGGTAAATTGATTGCCTAGGAGCATGATCTCCGTCTTAGATCCATTTAATTTAAGTTTTGAACTGGACATCCAGGAGGAAATGGCTGTAAGACAGTCTGGGAGATCAACCATGCTGCCCTCATGTTGCGACAGCGAGACGACAAGCTGCGTGTCGTCGGCATAACTTATAGCTTTAACCCCAAATGGGGCTATCACCTTCTCCAACGGGGCCATGTAGACATTAAACAGTGTGGGGCTGAGGGAGGAACCCTGCGGCACCCCACACTGAAGAGGGAAGGGCTCTGACTTGGACCCATTTTCCCAAATCCTAAAGGATCTCTCCTCCAGGAAGGACTGCAGCCATTTGAGGGCTGATCCTGCAATGCCCAGCAGGGCCAGTCGTTGGGCCAGGACAGCATGATCCACAGTATCGAATGCAGCACTTAGATCCAGGAGGATCAGAGCAACTGATCCCCCTGAATCCAAGATGCATCTTACCTCTTCAGTCACCGCCAAAAGGGCGGTGTCTGTGCCCTGACCCGGGCGAAAACCAGTCTGAGAGTCACTGAGGAGATGGTTAACCTCTAGGTACTCGGAGATCTGCTTATTCACCACTTTTTCGGCCACTTTGCTCAGACCAGGTAGAAGCGAGATCGGGCGAAAGTTGGCCAGATCGGAGATGTCCAGTCCTGGTTTCTTTAAGAGAGTTTTGACCCTAGCCTGTTTCCAGCTCGGGGGCACTATGCCCGAGGATAGCGACGAATTGAGTAATTCTGTGGCTACCGGGGCAATGATGTTCAAAATTTGCTTTAAAATGTGCATCGGAGCTGGGTCTGAGGGAGAGCCGCTTTTAATAGTGGAGAAGATATTACAAAAATCTTCTTTGGAAATGGGACTTCTTTGGAGATGGGTGTCCTTCCTTCCCCACTGTGTAAACGTGCCCTGTGGCAGTAGGTTTAAGTTGGGAAATGAAGTCCTGTTGAATCCTGAGGGTCCCTAGGGTCAAACTAGCCCACTATGTACCTCCGGTAAGCGCCACAGAGCTGCGTTGCAGAGAGGTGTACAAAGGGGCGTGGCATCTGAACACCTCTCTGCAACGCAGCTCCCTGACGTATACTGGATGTACCTGGTGGACTTTTTGGCCCTCAGGGACCCTCAGTATTGAAGGGGGATGTATTGAAGGGGGATTAATACCCCAACTTACACTTGCCAGGAGGCGCGTTTGCCCAATGGTGAAGGAAGGGGGCAGGGTCTAAAATGACATGTCTGCAAACATGCCCTGTGGCGCATTTAAAGTTCGGGAATTAATTCCTTTTCAATCCTGTGGGTGCTTGTGGGCCAACTAGCCCACCAGGTACCTTCAGTATGTGCCAGAGAGCTGCGTTGCAGAGAGGTTTTCAGAGACCGTGCCCCTATTTGCAAAACTCTGCAATGCAGCTCTGTGGCACTTACTGGAGGTACCTGGTGGACTAGGGTCCACAAGCACCCTCAGGATTGAAGAGGAATTCATTCTCACCTCAATTCTCACCACAATGCTTTTCTGTTTTTTTTTCTTTTTTAAGAAGGGGGCAGTATGTCCCCCCTTCTTTTCCTAATTAATTGGCCCTGGGGACCCCATCCCACAGGAACTGCCCCCTATTTTCTATTTTTTTTACTTTTGAAGGGGGATGCGTGACCCCGCTCCCTAGGCCATAATCGGCCCTATCCCCCGGGGCATGGCCATTTATTTTTTTATAATAGATTTGGAGGGGGGCTGCGTTGCCCCCCTCCTCATGCCACTTATGTCCCTGGGGACCCAATCCCCCGGCACTGGGTTTTCCTTTATATATTTATTTTATATTTGAGGAGGGGGCCACGTGACCCCCTCCCGGGCCACTAATAGCCCCGGGGACCACATCCCCCGGGACTGGCCCTCTCTGTTGGGGACGTGCTTTTCCATATCGGGAGCTGCTAAGATGCAGCTCCCCGTGTGGAAAAGCCATCGTGTTTGGGTTTTGGAAGAGCGAGCAGGAAACTTTCCAAAAACCAAAGTAGTTTGCTATTGCAGAGCGGGAGCCTCGAGGCTCCTGCCCTGCCATAGCAAACTACAGTGTCCCGGGGGTGGGCACCCAGGGACACTGCAGGAGCATGCCCTGGGGGGTGGCGGTCCCAGGGCCATCACAGGGCTCCAGGAGGGGGCTGCGTGGCCCCCTCCCTTCTTTTTCAAAACCCCGGGGAGGTGGCGGTCCAGGGGGATTGAGGGGGCCTTTGAGCCCCCCACCCAATAAATTCAAAAGCCCCGGGGGTGGTGGTCACCGGGGCAGGGGGGGCTGTGAGCCCCCCATACATAATTTTGAAAAGCCCCAGGAGGTGGAGGTCTTGGGGGCTGGGGTGCCTCTTTGGGCCCCCCATCACAATTAAAACAATTTCCCCGGAATTTGACCACCCAGGGGCTTACTAGCAACAAAGCGCGGGAGACCTCACTTCGTTTTTTTGTTTCACGGCAGGATCCACGCACCCTGCGTGGATTTTGCTGTTTTTAAAAAATAATAATACATTTTTTAGGCCTTGGGGGTCTTTGCGGGACCCCCTGAGCAGGCCTAGAGGGTCAGGGTGTTTCTACTCAGCCCCCTTTTTGTGTTTTGTGCTTTTTTCTGTTTTCTTGTGCCTCGGTTCTAGTGAGGCACAAGATGGCTGACAACACTTCCTGGTTTGCGCCAATTGGCATAATGCTCGTGCTGGGGAGGATCCGCGGCCCTAGATGTAAATGTGTTTTTACTTTTGAATTTCTCAGCAACTACTGAACGGATTTACACCCGTTAACAAAAAGGCATATTTCTGAACCAAGCGCGACCTCTTTGCCAAATTTGGTGTAATTCCGTTCAGCAGTTCGGGCTGTAGCCGTGTCTAAAGTTTCCTAAGGGAAATTGCATGGGGAAAACACGTTTTGGGACCCCCTTTTTTCTCAACCCCCGCTTGATGAATCACCCCGAAACTTTCAGGATAGGAGCGGACCGGAGCGCCCCACGAGTTTTGTAAATTTCGCGAAGATTTGTTCACCGGCACCAAAGTTATTGAAACAGAATGTTGCGGATTTCCTATGGAAAGTAGGTCCTAACTATAACTACCTACTGGCCACCGCCAGTAGTATATATATATATATATATATATATATATATATATATATATATATATATATAAATATGGACTGTTCCCATGGGGAACATGGTCAAGACTGATTTGCATGTGACTGGGTCTAAACTGGGGAGGCAAAGTGAGCTAACGAACGATGATGGAGTCAACCCAGATCTGTGAATGGGGATGAGTGTCTGAAATATTTCAGCGCTCTGTCCATTGTCTCCTTGTGTTTGGTTTGTTGACCCTAAGTTGGCAGGGTATGCCCAGACATTGGTCCCTGGATCACTTTGCCAATAGATTCAAGTTAGCCTGGCTGATGAGAGGTGTTACCTCGAAACCGGTCCCAGGATGCTAGTATCCAGTCAAGGGAAGACCTGGATAGAGGTTTGGGTAGAATCTCTCTTGTCTGCACACAGAAGAACAACCACTGACTACAGCATCATTCATCATACGGAGGTTACTGAGCACAGGGGAAGGATAGTGCAGAGCCGATCAGAACGCCGGGGGCAGTGAGGAAGCAGCAAAATCCCTCCAAAAAGTTGCCTGGTGCCTCCCGTACCGACTGTCGCTGGAATCCCGAGGCTGTGCTCCTGCCGCCGCGGCTCGTGTCTTGCGGTATGGCTGCCTGTTTATTGGCGGTTCTTCCCGCCATTGGGGACACTGCTGCCAGAACTCACCGGGTGTCGACAATACCTGGATGCGGGCGGACTGCTGTGCTCCCGCCGCCGCGGCTGTTAGCGGCCCCTGTCTTGCGGTTTGGCTGCCTGCTCTCGGCGGTTCTGCCGTGGCTGGGTACGCCTGGACTGCCTGTCTGCTGCCTGTCTGACTGTTGCCTGTTGCTGGCTGTTCTGCCCGTGTTGAGGCTGCTTATAGTACCTGCCTGTCAGCCGCCCGGAGTGCCGGAGTGCCCGTTTCCACCGCTCATGGTCTGCTGCTCACGGGGCAGACACGCAAAAGTGAGTACAGAGGCACTGAACGGCACGTACCAGAAAGTGGGTACTCACCTGGGATGGTCTGGTGTTCAGGGACACATGCTCAAGGAAGTGCGGCATCAGGGAATATTAAAGTGCACTCCTGTCAGCGAGCTCGATAGACTCTTCCGGGCTGTTGTGGGCGCTGCTTGTGGTGGATTGTGGTCCCTGTAGTTTCTCTCTCCACCACACCAGGGTTGCTGGGGTCGAGTTGAGGGGGGTTGAGCAGGGTCAAGCCACGCAGATTCCTGCTCCCCCGCTCTCAGTCCCTCATGCGCGCCCACCTTCTCCACTTTCTCCCTCACGCCCATACAGCGTGTAGGTTGAGCGGTGTACAAAGGCAGCAGAGCAGGGATTAGAGCCACGCTCCTACGGACGACC
Organism: Lissotriton helveticus; assembly: GCF_964261635.1. Taxonomy (NCBI): domain Eukaryota; kingdom Metazoa; phylum Chordata; class Amphibia; order Caudata; family Salamandridae; genus Lissotriton; species Lissotriton helveticus. The sequence continues at coordinate 1,333,655,214 of NC_136063.1, read as the reverse complement.
CCCGGCAGACTGAACTGGACCGGACACCATCAGAGGGGGATAACCGCTTCCACACCGCCTTCAGCACACAAGAGATGCCCAGTTGGGTGGCAACGAGGGGAAAAAGGGTATCTTCCATTGTCTGAACCCATCCATGTGAAGACCGTTGGGCAACAAGGAGTGAGGAGTGGCCTAGCTCACCTAGCTCTGCTCACCTATCAGCAAAGAGGTGAGGAGGAGAGAGGAAGGCCTCGTAAAACGCCATAATCGCCCCATGCTCACCCTGTGGCGGAAAGTGCCTTCCACTACCACTTTATACAGACGGGGTACTTACAATCTACTGTTAGTTTGCCACCCTCACTGGCGTAAGCAATCACTGGACAGTGCGCGGAGGGGCTGCTGATAGGGAGTGCGCAAGCTCCGAGCTCCAAGCTCCAACTCGCTAATTTGTAAGCAATACACCGCGGGAGCTTCATGGAGGGGCAAGTCACTATGCCACTTAGGAAACTTCCCCAGAGAAAGGGTACTACCCTTCGAGCTGTCTCCCCCGGGGGTGCTCTACAACAGTCGCGGTCAACCCAAGATAAAGTGTCATACCCAGGTGGCCAACTGTCACAAGCACGGATTAGTGAGTTTTTCAGTAACCCTGCTCCTCAAACTGCCTCTGCCCCTACTCCGACACCACAGTGTGATGCGGAAACCCAGGTCCAAGATAAGCTCTCTTCTCCCAGCCCTGGTCATATCAAAAGATCACTTTCTGAGAGTCCTCGCTTATGCTCGCCTGAGGCTCACGTTCCACATGAGAATCACCAGCCGTATAGGTTTTTCCAGGTTGATGTCATCACGATTCAGGACACTTTTATTGACCCATTAAGAGTTCATCCCACTGGCACTGGAAACCTTTCTGCATCAGACCCTGGTTCGGACTCTACAAAAACTATTGTAACAACTACTGTAGCCAAATTACAACGTCAAGCCCAAGTTCATGGCAGCATCCTGCCCGCTCCTTTAAACCTTCAAGAAAGCTGCAGAGACCCGGCAGCAGCTTATTCACTATCGAAGCCCGCATTATGATGCAGTCCAGGTGCACATTAAATTGAGCCCAGTGACTCTTCATCTTCAAGGAAGAACCCAAGTATGAAAGTCCCCTGTCATCTAAAAACCTATCCCATCGATTTTTGGCTTCCCTGGAAGCCCGAATCGAGGACTCCCTAGCCCACACACCGGGCTTCAACCCTCACTACAACTTCTTCAGCACTGTGCAAGAAGACAAGGACCCACCTGTGTCTACCCCCTCGGGATCTATAAGTCCTATCTCGGTCTCGTTGACGTCCCTTCACGTAAAGCTAGACTGAATTGCAACAGCTCTGTTATGGCAATCTCAGAAAATGGAACTACAGATTGACTTAATTCAAACTTTGTCTTCAGCACTGTCTGACCTGGGCTACAGGCTAAGCTCTCTCGAAAGATCTGTAGGGCCTCCCGATAGTTCGAACTCTTGTTCCTGCTGTCCATTAATCAACAAACTCTCATCCCTTCCAGAAATTCTGAGCGCGCTTTTGGACAGCGTGAAGTTCAACACCAATAGAAACGGGAAACCAAAATCCACTCAAGAGACTCAAACCGTTTTTTCCTCTGAAGAGTCCTTGTGTACTGCAACATTGGATGGCCCATCATCAGCAAGAGGAACTATCTCCCCTTCCCTGGAATTAGACCTCAAAAATTTGCCTTGCTTGTCATTGGGGACCAGCCCAAGCAATCCCAAAGCTGGCTCGGAGTGCACTAACATCAGCAGTCTAATGCCTATTCCATCAGCGATTACGCAGTCTGATATCACTGACACAGCCCATTTAAACATGGCCTACTTGCCATCTAATCTTCCCACGAAACCTCCACTGTCTAGGAAGGAGAGAAAGAAACTTAAAAAAATCTAAAAAACAACGTCTTGCGAAAAGGAGAGCGGGGCTCGACGGGTCAGGGGCATCTAGTATGCCAGCTTCTGAAGCGAGGGGGCTCTCCTATTTCCCCATTTTTAACCTGGCCTCAAAACCTAAAATGAAAACCCCTGGGACAAGAATGATTCTCATGGACAATAACGACGCCACTGATAATCTCCAGCCATTAACACAGGAAGCACCTAAGGGAACGCCCTCGGCATCCGGAATCACTGAACTATACTCTACAATCACGATGCATAGATCTTTGCCAAAAAACACTAAAGGAACAGCCTCTCAAGACCAAAGCCTGGGCAGTCAAGACACCATAGCACAGCCCCTAAGGGAAGTCCCAAACACATGGAACAGCCCAAACAAAGGCCTGGAAAATGCAAAACAAACCAACATAGGCTTCCAAATTACAACAGAAGGTGTACTGACGGGCCCTTCTCTGTGTCTCTCGTCAGGTGACCCAACCAAAACTCTTTGGGATCACCCTATACAAATGCAGAGGCCTTCTCAGTCCCAATTGATACACGTCTCGGGAAGGCAAAGCCAACCGGTGACGAACATCATCCATCTGAAGTTCGACCCCAACATCTTAAGGCCCCCACACCTCTACTTGAAACAGCTGGGAGACAGAAATCCCAAAGTCCGGAAAAAAATGCAGAACTTGTTTTTTTCCTCACTACGTACACAAGGGCCCGCATGACATCCTCAATAGAAACAACCTCATCCCCTTATTCAGCCATGTGCCGGCGCTTTCTGGGGTCACTTCTTCAGATCTTACATCGGTCAAGTTTGCCTCAATACCAGGTAAAGGGGGTTCGGAAGCAACTGTTACAACGTGGTCTCGAGAATCCCTAAGGGATGCAAACTTTGGGGAAGCCAGCCTCTTTGAAGACTGGGGCATCGAACTGTGGGTTCCTCTACAACAAAAATATCCCCACGTTCTTCTTCAGGATGACCCAGTCAGGCCGTATATCAGCTAACTGGAGGGGACTCAGGGTGCAACCCATGTTTGGCTTCCAGATGCCTCCAAAGCGGATAACCTCATAAACATCTCATGTAATAACAATCAACGTCTTGTGAGCTGTAAATCCAGTCGCCCTGTCTCCTATGCTACTCACAGCTGCTATGGGTACTCCGATCGAGAACCGCATGCTCCCTGCAGCACTCCTCTTAACGGGGAAGCCAAATGGTAAGACTCCAAACTGACCATTTCTTCTTGGAATGCGTCTGGGTTAAAGTCAACCTTCTCATCCAAATCAGCTGTGGAATTTCTGAATAAAAGTGACATCATTTGTTTTCAAGAGACTTGGTCTCTATCTCCATCGCCTCTCCTTGGCTATTACAAACTTTTTCAATCAGCCACCCAGCCCAATTCCTATGGACGACCTGGGGGACTCTCCATTTTCATCAAACACAGGTGCAAGATCGCAGCTACTCCCATCTATCGGAACTTAACGGCAGGGCAGACTGTATTATTTACCGGTCTTTCAACCTCAAGCAGGGTCTTTTCCTTGCTCTTAATTACCTGTTACCACAACATAGATAAAACTTCAAAATCAATGGCAACAGCCTTATTGCTCAAACATCTGGAAAAACTGTTATTGGCATTCGCCTCTGCAGAAGTACTGTTACTAGGGGATTTCAACATCGGAGACCTGGCTACCAACGCCCATTCAGTCACCAAAACTAAAGAGCAAGAAGCCATGACTACTTTTTTAACCAATTACCACTTACGTTCTGCAAAGCAAATCACATTGGAACAGAATCCTGGTGCCCATCGGTCGCCAACATTTAAGAACCTTTCGACCATTGACTATATTTTTTTATCGAGGAAAACCAAAGGAAATGATGGACGGAGCTTTGACAATACAAGCACTCACCCCCAGTCAACTAATCTGGGTTTAATCCATCACCGTTCTTTATCCCAATCTACCACCCCAGTTCAGACATGGCCATATGCAAATCAGTCTGACCCTGTGCCTCGTGGGAAGAGTCCAGCCCGAACTGCCAAGCCATGCCTTTTCTGGACCGGAAACAAGGTACAGAGGACTGGTTTCCGGCATTTCCGCCGTCTTCAGCCCGAATTCCTTGAATCCAGTGGCAAAGTGAGCAAGGGACTCACGTCTGAGCATACCCTGCCAACCTATGGCGAACAAAGAAAAACCAAAGGAAATGATGGACGGAGCTTTGACAATACAAGCTCTCACCCCCAGTCAACTGATCTGGGTTTAATCCATCACCGTTCTTTAGCCCACTCTGCCACTCCAGTTCAGACATGGCCATATGAAAATCAGTCTGACCCTGTGCCTCTTGGGAACAGTCCAGCCCGAACTACCAAGCCATGCCTTTCCTGGACCAGAAACAAGGTACAGAGGACTGGTTTCCGGCATTTCCGCCGTCTTCAGCCCGAATTCCTTGAATCCAGTGGCAAAGTGAGCAAGGGACTCACGTCTGAGCATACCCTGCCAACTTATGGCGAACAAAGAAAAACCAAAGGAAATGATGGACGGAGCTTTGACAATACAAGCACTCACCCCCAGTCAACTGATCTGGGTTTTAATCCATCACCGTTCTTTAGCCCACTCTGCCACCCCAGTTCAAACATGGCCATATGCAAATCAGTCGGACCCTGTGCCTCATGGAAACAGTCCAGCCCGAACTGCCAAGCCATGCCTTCCCAGGACCGTAAACAAGCTACAGAGGACCGGTTTCTGGCATTTCAGCCGTCTTCAGCCCAGCTTGCTTGAATCCAGTGGCAGAGTGAGCAAGGGACTCACGTCTGAGTATACCCTGCCAACTTATGGCGAACAAAAAAAAAACAAAGCCCCTGGGCGACCTGTCGAATGTGGAACAGGGATATGAACAGTTCTGTAACTGGGTCCGTACTGCTCTTGATTCTCTTATACCAATGCGATGGTTGAAATGTCATGCTAAAACTCGCAGTCCATGGTATAATGAGACCCTTGCCGAGCTCAAAAGAACTTGCCGGCAAGCTGAGAGGTTGTGGAGGAAATCCTTCGACCCCACATTAAAATCACTGTACTTTACCCAGCTTAAGATCTATCACAGAGCTATCTGTCACGCCCGGGCGGCATACTATGCCTCTGAGTTTTCAAACAGCCCCAACCCATCAAAATTAATATTCAAGGTGCTCAAAGATCTGATGGGTAAACGGGCCACCTCGCTAGCTATCTGCACGGACTCCCACTGTGAAAGCTTGGCATCCTTTTTTGTGGAGAAGGTGCAGGTAATCTACCGAGGGTTCATGCCATCTATGCAAGGTGACGAGCCCGGGGCTGTAAGAATTCCGGACTGCGAACCTTTGTCCTCCTTACCTGCTTTGTCGGCTGAGGCGTTTGATACTCTGAGCCTTAAAATCAAATCTGGCTCTCCTCTAGACCCTTTGAAGCCAGAGCTTATTACTCTTCTCCCGCCCCTATGCCGTGAGCCTATATTGGACCTGATCAATCGCTCACTAGCTGAGGGCGTGGTTCCGGCCTCTTGGAAGCAAGCAGTGGTCAGCCCCATTCTGAAGAAACCTAGTCTCGACCCTCTGCTACCTGAGAACTACCGCCCCATCTCCCTCCTGCCCTGGACCGCCAAGGTCACTGAGGCACACGTGAATTCCATCCTGTCTGCCCATCTCTCTCGCAATAATATTCTTGACGAGAGCCAGAATGGTTTTCGCGCACAACACAGCACCGAAACTGCGCTGCTCTTTATGAGCGAACATCTGCGTTCGGTGCTGGATGCGGGGCAGACTGCGGCGCTCCTCTTGTTAGACCTGAGCGCCGCGTTCGACACGGTGTCTCATGACATTTTGTTGCGGAGGCTGGAGGAAGTGGGACTTGAGGGGAAAGCTCTTCACTGGTTCCGCTCTTTCCTCTCGGACCGGTTTTTTAAAGTAGCCATTCCACCTGGTCAGTCCTCTTTCCATCCTTTGGGACTAGGAGTACCTCAGGGCTCTGCGCTGAGCCCCACTTTGTTTAACCTGTATGTGAAACCGCTGGCTGCTGTCGTCAGACAAAGTGGCTTAACCATGACATCGTACGCCGACGACACGCAGCTGGCGGTGACACTCAGTGGGGACCCTGAGGTGACTGCCCCCAGGTTTCGCGCAGGGCTCTTAGCCGTGGCGAATTGGATGCGTATTAACTGTTTACAGTTAAACGCTAAGAAAACCGAAGTCCTGATCTTAGGAAAGCAAGCGGAACTGTGGGGAGATCAATGGTGGCCTCCTGAATTGGGGGTGACTCCCACCCCAGCGGCCGAAGTGAAGAACTTGGGGGTCTGGCTGGATTCCAACCTCTCCTTCACCAGCCACACTAAAAAGATCGCAGCTACCTGCTATGGTATTCTGCGAGGACTGAGACCAGTCCTCAAATTTTTCGACCCCCCTACTCGGCAACTGGTGGTCCAAGCCGCTATTCTTTCTCGGCTGGACTATGGGAGTGCTCTGCTGCTTGGTGTTAATCAGGCCGAGGCCACCAGACTGCATAGGGTGCAGAATGCCGCTGCGCTGGCCATTAGGGGCCTCCCGAGGCGGTGCTCTGTATCTGCAGTTTTAACCTCCCTTCACTGGCTGCCGGTCAGACAGAGAATCAAATTCAAGGCGCTCTGTCTGACATTCAAGATCCTGAAATTCTCGTCACCTCCTGCCCTGACGGGTCTTGTTTCCCCGTATGTCCCCAGGCGGTCTCTCAGGTCGGAATCTCTCTATTTAGCGAACACGCCTAGATTCAGACTGAGTAGAATGGGCGGCCGTTCATTTCGAGTTATGGCGGCCGGATTATGGAATTCCCTTCCTGTCCATATCCGTGCCCTTGATAGCCTGACTCTCTTCAGACGTGCGATCAAAACCTATCTGTTCACCTCTACTGACTGATCCTCCTTCTTTTCAGCGGTGCTTTGTTGTGTTGTGATACTGGATCAGGCGCCAGGACGCCCCTTCGCTGGGGCAGCTGTGCGCTGAATAAAAGTTATTAACATAACATAACATAACAAATGATGGACGGAGCTTTGACAATACAAGCACTCACCCCCAGTCAACTGATCTGGGTATAATCCATCACCGTTCTTTAGCCCACTCTGCCACCCCAGTTCAGACATGGCCATATGCAAATCAGTCTGACCCTGTGCCTCATGGGAACAGTCCAGCCCGAACTGCCAAGCCATGCCTTCCCTGGACCGTAAACAAGCTACAGAGGACCGGTTTCTGGCATTTCAGCCGTCTTCAGCCCGGCTTGCTTGAATCCAGTGGCAAAGTGAGCAAGTGACTCTCGTCTGAGCATACCGGGGTGGCAGAGTGGGCTAAAGAACGGTGATGGATTAAACCCAGATCAGTTGACTGGGGGTGAGTGCTTGTATTGTCAACGCTCCATCCATCATTTCCTTTGGTTTTTCTTTGTTCGCCATAAGTTGGCAGGGTATGCTCAGACGTAAGTCCCTTGCTCACTTTGCCACTGGATTCAAGCAAGCTGGGCTGAAGACGGCTGAAATGCCAGAAACCGGTCCTCGGTCGCTTGTTTCCGGTCCAGGGAAGGCATGGCTTGGCAGTTCGGCTGGACTGTTGCCATGAGGCACAGGGTCAGACTGATTTGCATATGGCCATGTCTGAACTGGGGTGGCAGAGTGGGCTGAAGAACGGTGATGGATTAAACCCAGATCAGTTGACTGGGGGTGAGTACTTATATTGTCAACGCTCCGTCCATCATTTCTTTCTTTTTTCTTTGTTCGCCATAAGTTGGCAGGGTATGCTCAGACGTGAGTCCCTTGCCCACTTTGCCACTGGATTCAAGCAAGCCGGGCTGAAGACAGCTGCCAGAAACCGGTCCTCGGTAGCTTGTTTCCAGTCCAGGAAAGGCATGGCTTGGCAGTTCGGGCTGGACTGTTCCCATGAGGCACAGGGTCAGACTGATTTGCAAATGGCCATGTCTGAACTGGGGTGGCAGAGTGGGCTAAAGAACGGTGATGGATTAAACCCAGATCAGTTGACTGGGGGTGAGTGCTTGTATTGTCAACGCTCCGTCCATCATTTCCTTTTGTTTTTCTTTGTTCGCCATAAGTTGGAAGGGTATGCTCAGACGTTAGTCCCTTGCTCACTTTGCCACTGGATTCAAGCAAGCCGGGCTGAAGAGGGCTGAAATGCCAGAAACCGGTCCTCTGTAGCTTGTTTCCGGTCCAGGGAAGGCATGGCTTGGCAGTTCGGGCTGGACTGTTCCCATGAGGCACAGGGTCAGACTGATTTGCATATGGCCATGTCTGAACTGGGGTGCCAGAGTGGGCTAAAGAACGGTGTTGGATTAAACCCAGATCAGTTGACTGGGGGTGAGTGCATGTATTGTCAACGCTCCGTTAATCATTTCCTTTGGTTTTTATTTGTTCGCCATAAGTTGGCAGGGTATGCTCAGACGTGAGTCCCTTGCTCACTTTGCCACTGGATTCAAGCAAGCCGGGCTGAAGACGGCTGAAATGCCAGAAACCGGTCCTCGGTAGCTTGCTTCCGGTCCAGGGAAGGCATGGCTTGGCAGTTCGGGCTGGACTGTTCCCATGAGGCACAGTGTCAGACTGATTTGCATATGGCCATGTCTGAACTGGGGTGGCAGAGTGGGTTAAAGAATGGTGTTGGATTAAACCCAGATCAATTGACTGGGGGTGAGTGTTTGTATTGTCAACGCTCCGTCCATCATTTCCTTTGGTTTTTCTTTGTTCGCCATAAGTTGGCAGGGTATGCTCAGACGTGAGTCCCTTGCTCACTTTGCCACTGGATTCAAGCAAGCCGGGCTGAAGACGGCTGAAATGCCAGAAACCGGTCCTCGGTAGCTTGCTTCCGGTCCAGGGAAGGCATGGCTTGGCCGTTCCGGCTGGACTGTTCCCATGTGGCACAGGGTCAGACTGATTTGCATATGGCCATGTCTGAACTGGGGTGGCAGAGTGGGCTAAAGAACGGTGATAGATTAAACCCAGATCAGTTGACTGGGGGTGAGTGTTTGTATAGTCAACGCTCTGTCCATCAGTTCCTTTGGTTTTTCTTTGTTCGCCATAAGTTGGCAGGGTATGCTCAGACCTGAGTCCCTTGCTCACTTTGCCACTGGATTCAAGCAAGCCGGGCTGAAGACAGCTGAAATGCCAGAAACCGGTCCTCGGTAGCTTGTTTCCAGTCCAGGAAAGGCATGGCTTGGCAGTTCGGGCTGGACTGTTCCCATGAGGCACAGGGTCAGACTGATTTGCAAATGGCCATGTCTGAACTGGGGTGGCAGAGTGGGCTAAAGAACGGTGATGGATTAAACCCAGATCAGTTGATTGGGGGTGAGTGCTTGTATTGTCAACGCTCCGTCCATCATTTCCTTTTGTTTTTCTTTGTTCGCCATAAGTTGGCAGGGTATGCTCAGACGTTAGTCCCTTGCTCACTTTGCCACTGGATTCAAGCAAGCCGGGCTGAAGAGGGCTGAAATGCCAGAAACCGGTCCTCTGTAGCTTGTTTCCGGTCCAGGGAAGGCATGGCTTGGCAGTTCGGGCTGGACTGTTCCCATGAGGCACAGGGTCAGACTGATTTGCATATGGCCATGTCTGAACTGGGGTGCCAGAGTGGGCTAAAGAACGGTGATGGATTAAACCCAGATCAGTTGACTGGGGGTGAGTGCATGTATTGTCAACGCTCCGTCCATCATTTCCTTTGGTTTTTCTTTGTTCGCCATAAGTTGGCAGGGTATGCTCAGACGTGAGTCCCTTGCTCACTTTGCCACTGGATTCAAGCAAGCCGGGCTGAAGACGGCTGAAATGCCAGAAACCGGTCCTTGGTAGCTTGCTTCCGGTCCAGGGAAGGCATGGCTTGGCAGTTCGGGCTGGACTGTTCCCATGAGGCACAGGGTCAGACTGATTTGCATATGGCCATGTCTGAACTGGGGTGGCAGAGTGGGTTAAAGTATGGTGTTGGATTAAACCCAGATCAATTGACTGGGGGTGAGTGTTTGTATTGTCAACGCTCCGTCCATCATTTCCTTTGGTTTTTCTTTGTTCGCCATAAGTTGGCAGGGTATGCTCAGACGTGAGTCCCTTGCTCACTTTGCCACTGGATTCAAGCAAGCCGGGCTGAAGACGGCTGAAATGCCAGAAACCGGTCCTCGGTAGCTTGCTTCCGGTCCAGGGAAGGCATGGCTTGGCAGTTCGGGCTGGACTGTTCCCATGAGGCACAGGGTCAGACTGATTTGCATATGGCCATGTCTGAACTGGGGTGGCAGAGTGGGCTAAAGAACGGTGATAGATTAAACCCAGATCAGTTGACTGGGGGTGAGTGCTTGTATTGTCAACGCTCTGTCCATCAGTTCCTTTGGTTTTTCTTTGTTCGCCATAAGTTGGCAGGGTATGCTCAGACCTGAGTCCCTTGCTCACTTTGCCACTGGATTCAAGCAAGCCGGGCTGAAGACGGCTGAAATGCCAGAAACCGGTCCTTGGTAGCTTGTTTCCGGTCCAGGAAAGGCAAGGCTTGGCAGTTCGGGCTGGACTGTTCCCCTGAGGCACAGGGTCCGACTGATTTTCATATGGCCATGTCTGAACTGGGGTGGCAGAGTGGGCTAAAGAACGGTGGTGGATTAAACCCAGATCAGTTGACTGGGGTGAGTGCTTGTATTGTCAACGCTCCGTCCATCATTTCCTTTTGTTTTTCTTTGTTCGCCATAGGTTGGCAGGGTATGCTCAGACGTGAGTCCCTTGCTCACTTTGCCACTGGATTCAAGCAAGCCGGGCTGAAGACGGCTATAATGCCAGAAACCGGTCCTCGGTAGCTTGCTTCCGGTCCAGGGAAGGCATGGCTTGGCAGTTCGGGCTGGACTGTTCCCATGAGGCACAGGGTCAGACTGATTTGCATATGGCCATGTCTGAACTGGGGTGGCAGAATGGGCTAAAGAACGCTGATGGATTATACCCAGATCTGTTGACTGGGTCTGAGTGTTTGATTGGTTCAGATGCTCCATCCATCACCACCCCCTTTTGTACCGCTTTGTTCGCCATAGGTTGGCAGGGTATGCTCAGACGTGAGTCCCTTGCTCACTTTGCCACTGGATTCAAGCAAGCCGGGCTGAAGACGGCTGAAATGCCAGAAACCGGTCCTCGATAGCTTGCGTCCAGGTCCAGGGAAGGCATGGCTTGGCAGTTCGGGCTGGACTGTTCCCATGAGGCACAGGGTCAGACTGATTTGCATATGGCCATGTCTGAACTGGGGTGGCAGAGTGGGCTAAAGACTGGTGATGGATTAAACCCAGATCAGTTGACTGGGGGTGAGTGTTTGTATTGTCAACGCTCCGTCCATCATTTCCTTTGGTTTTTCTTTGTTCGCCATAAGTTGGCAGGGTATGCTCAGACGTGAGTCCCTTGCTCACTTTGCCACTGGATTCAAGCAAGCCGGGCTGAAGACGGCTGAAATGCCAGAAACCGGTCCTCGGTAGCTTGCTTCCGGTCCAGGGAAGGCATGGCTTGGCAGTTCGGGCTGGACTGTTCCCATGAGGCACAGGGTCAGACTGATTTGCATATGGCCATGTCTGAACTGGGTTGGCAGAGTGGGCTAAAGAACGGTGATAGATTAAACCCAGATCAGTTGACTGGGGGTGAGTGCTTGTATTGTCAACGCTCTGTCCATCAGTTCCTTTGGTTTTTCTTTGTTCGCCATAAGTTGGTAGGGTATGCTCAGACGTGAGTCCCTTGCTCACTTTGCCACTGGATTCAAGCAAGCCGGGCTGAAGACGGCTGAAATGCCAGATACCGGTCCTTGGTAGCTTGTTTCCGGTCCAGGAAAGGCAAGGCTTGGCAGTTCGGGCTGGACTGTTCCCATGAGGCACAGGGTCCGACTGATTTTCATATGGCCATGTCTGAACTGGGGTGGCAGAGTGGGCTAAAGAACGGTGATGGATTAAACCCAGATCAGTTGACTGGGGGTGAGTGCTTGTATTGTCAACGCTCCGTCCATCATTTCCTTTTGTTTTTCTTTGTTCGCCATAGGTTGGCAGGGTATGCTCAGATGTGAGTCCCTTGCTCACTTTGCCACTGGATTCAAGCAAGCCGGGCTGAAGACGGCTATAATGCCAGAAACCGGTCCTCGGTAGCTTGCTTCCGGTCCAGGGAAGGCATGGCTTGGCAGTTCGGTCTGGACTGTTCCCATGAGGCACAGGGTCAGACTGATTTGCATATGGCCATGTCTGAACTGGGGTGGCAGAGTGGGCTAAAGAACGGTGATGGATTAAACCCAGATCAGTTGACTGGGGGTGAGTGCTTGTATTGTCAACCCTTCGTCCAACATTTCCTTTGGTTTTTCTATATTTTTTTATCACCATCTCTGGCGAATAAATTAATCATGATGGAAATCCCCACTCGTACCGAGAGCGACCTTAATCCTTGAACTGTAACAATGGACCTGCAAGTGCCTGCCGCTGGCAAAATAACTGAAGTGGGGCACTCAATGCACGTCGAACTCCACACTCTAGTCAGACGAATCAAATGGGACGCCTCAGGTTCTGATAAGGTGGGCTCCTGGCTTATGGGAACAACTCCAAACTCCACGCACAATGCCCCCACAGACTTCCATCACTGGTGGGAAAACACCATTGTCAAACTACGAGACCTCTCAACAGGCCCTGAAGCTCACCACAGACCCCACAGGCCTCGCCCAAAGCCGACTTTTAACCCGGTGTTAGCCATCCACAGAAGAGCTCTAAGGAGGGCTGTGCGCCTGCACAAATTGAAAGGCACTGCGCACTCTGCTAACATTATGGCCTCCCTACGCAAAGCCTTTAAAAAATCATCATGGGAAGCTAAGAGACAAAAAGAACAGAATGAGTGGCAAAAGATATTTGCCCTATTAAAGGGAAAAAACCTGTCCCAGTTTTGGAACCACATAAATAAGCTTCGTTCCTCCAATAAGAACAGAGGGAACGCGGTCCGTGAAGAAGATTGGGCCCAGCATGTGATTCAACAATACTGCTGTGACACCCTGGACCCTGTGGTGAGCGAATTTAGAGATTGTGTCGATACTACACAGATAGAAATCTATGAGCTGATTACTCCCGCAGAGGTTCTCCAAGTTTCTGAAAGCCATGAAAAACGATGGTGCTCCCGGGCCCAACGGCCTTCCATCTGTGGTATTCAAATGTGCGCTGGAAAAGTGGGCCAAGCTTTTGGTCCCCTTATACAACAACGCGTTTACTACCTATCGGTTACCAGACTCATGGACAGGCTTGATCTTATGCCCAATATTTACGAAAGGAGATCCCTCTCTTCCAGCTAATTATCGACTCATTGCCCTATTAGATCTTGAGGCCAAGGTATATGCCCGGTGTCTTCTCAGGTCGCTAGAAAAATGGGTAGCAGAAAACAACATTCTACCATATTTTCAAATTGGGTTTCAATCCTCGGCCTCTACAATAGACAATATCACCACTCTGCTATCCTGAGTCAACAAGCTGCACAAAAGAATCATCTACCTCTTTATTGCTGCTTTATAGACTACAGTGCTGCCTTTGATAAAGTGTCTCGTAACACCTTATGGCGGAAATTAGACAAGTGGGGGATCCCTCAGAGTCTGCTAGGAGCCCTTATCTCCTTGCATAAGAACACATGGGTACGAGTTAGAACTGGCCCAAAGACAGTCTCTGCAAAAATTCCAACTTCAGACGGCCTAAAGCAAGGTTGTGTTCTCGCCCCCCTCTTGTTCAACCTTTACACCGCTGACCTGGGAACATTCCTGGAGAAAAGCAATCTCCTTCCGCCAAAACTGGGCCTTGCAAAAACGAACCTGCACATTTTGCAATATGCCGACGATGTTGTTATAATGGACCAGGCAAAATCTGGTCTTCAACGAGCTTTAAGCACGCTCCACAAATATAATACTGCTAACGCTCTAAATATCAACCAGGAAAAACAAAGGTTTTGATATTCGGCTGGTGCAAGAACAAGAACATTTTAAGGTGGAACATTGGGCCCGCAAAGATCAAAACAACATCAAAATATAATTACCTGGGGGTCTGGTTTAGCGAGTCCTCTAGACCATCAGTTCACCTAGCCGCCTTGAAAAAGAGAGCTGGAGCAATAACATACTCTCTGATCCGACTTAACCAGTCCCTGAGTAGTCCTTCTGCAGAACCCATTTTGAAGGTGATTAAAGCCACTCTTCTCCCCGCCTTAAACTATGGGCATCAGGCCTTCTCTGACGCATACTCTGCCAGTCTCGACCATGCCCAAGTTTCCATTTATAAAAAAATCTTCCATCTTCCGAACTTCATCCACAGGGCAAGACTACAACTGGAGCTGGGCCTTCAAAGACAATCTATTTTTTGTGAGGCTGATACCCTGAAATACTTTATAAGGACACTAAAAGCCACAGACAATACCCTAAAAGCCTGGTTAAAAGAAACTCTTGCCAGCCCTGGGAATCCATGGAATCATCAAATCAGAAAGGGCCATAAGATCGCTAGACATTGATAACTCATTACTAACCACAGATACTATTTCCATACTCAGTCTGGAAAAAGGTTATCAATAAGCAGGTCAGACAAATTTCCCACCGGATGGACTCCCAGGTTCTAAAAACATCAACTGTCTTGCTTCCCCTGAATATCTCATAGCTCAATCTTACCTCCTGGAAAATCTGAACGCAGTGGCTCGGAAGAACATAATGTTCATGCGTCTCCTAGGTCTGCGCTCCACTGCCTTCAACCAATGGGCTCCAACAAGTGAGGAGGGGGGCCTGCAGACTGTTCAACTACAGGTCCGAATCATGGCTGCATCTTCTGTGCTTTTGTCCCACCCTTGACGCTCCCAGAAGACTTCTTTTATAACCCTTATATTTAAAATGGGGCATCAGGACATGTTGGGAGGCATCGGCCCTTTGCTTTACTTCCTTAGACACTCAAGTGCTTGTAAGGACTGGAAAATATGTGAGACTCCTGGACAATCTTTTTTTACCCTCCTTGGCCCCTGCTCTTCCAGTTCCTCCCCCCAAAAAACTTATCACAGACTTTTTTCGTCCCCTGGCCTAGTATTCCTGTACTGATTTATTTTATTTTAGGCTTTGGAATCCTGTTATGTGATTACAATGGTAACTACAAGATTGCCTTTTTAGTTATATGTATTGGAACTTAAACCTTGATTGTTTTCGTAGTTTTTGCTTTTAACGTGATAATTGTGCTATGTTGACACTCTATAGCAATGGTTTTAATTAACCGTGCTAATTTAATAAAAATCTTCAACCTTCAACCTAGTAGTTTGGGCTGGACTGTTTCAATGGAGAACAGGGTCAAGACCGATTTCCTTATGGCTTGGTCTGCACTGGGGTGGGGAAATGAGCTAAAGAACGATGAGGGATTCAACCCAGATCTGTGACTGGGGGTGAGTGTCACACCCAGGCAGACACTGATATATACCCAAGCAGACAATAATGGATACATTGACACATCCAGGGACACACTTTTACATACACTAACACATCAAATAACACACGTATGCATACACTGACATACCCAGTAGCATGCTGATCCATACACTGTCACACTCATGCACAAGCCTATGAATACACTAACACACCCAGGAGCACACTGAGGCATATGCTGAGACACACAGGCACACTTTGATCCATACAGTGATACAACCAGGCACACACTGAGGTATACAGTGATACACCCAGTCACACACTGATGTATACATTGACATAGGTATGTACACACTGATTTAAACAGGAAAAGTGACAGACTTAAAGTGGCTATTACATAGTGACTTAGCTGGTTATAAATGTATTTAAGTGTTTAAAATATGTAATTTAATAGTATGGTATGAAAAGCGAAATATATTGATTTGTTATTTTCTTTCCAGACATCTACTTACAAACAGAGAGTTACAATTCTGAAAAAACAGAAACAAGAAAGAAACAGAAGAGAGGAAACTATCTCCTTACAACAGAGAAACAACAGGACATAACATGCAGACAAAGTAGTGAAAGAGAAAAGAGTTGCTGGTAAAAAACAAAGAAGTTTCCTAAAGTAGTATGTGGAAAACTATAATGAGAGCAAAACCAAGTTAATAAATCTGGATGTTTCCCAAGGACAAAAACTAAGTAACATTAGGAGCGATAAATCATCAAAGAAATCAGATAGTTTAACGGGAAGAGAAAGGCAGTTTAAGGAAATAAGAGTCCGAATGTTCCATAGTAGGGTAATTTAGAATCTTGTACGAACTATGAAGCAATGTAAAAGCAGAAGAGAAGCACTCAAACAAAAGGAGCATGTTGAGGCAGTAGTTGCTAAGACAATTGCCCTGAAGAGGAAGCTTTATGGGGCATATTACCAACGTTAAGCGATATTTATCGCTAACGATGCTTAGCAACGAATTTTTTAACGCTAAGCATCGTCAGAAATTATCGCAGGTAAACCTTGCTATTATCAAGGTTTATCGCAAATGCGATAAAAAACGGCCGCAATGCATGAATATCGCTGAAAAGTCAGCGATATTCATGCATTACCGAGCTAATGCTCTTAGCCATGTTATCCACCTCCCATTGGATAACATGGCTAAGAACTGCTCAGGGCAGGTGTTAGTTTTTGGAGATATTCGCGCTTAGCGCGAATATCTCCAAAAGTTGGTAATAGGAGATAGCGATGTTAGCGACTGTTTCCAGTCGCTAACATCTTGGCACGCCCACTTTGCATGTCATTAGTGATAAATATCACTGACATGCAAAGTGGGGCCCAAGATGGTCGCTATCTCCTACTAGCTGTCGCTAACTGGTGTTAGCGACAGCTAGGTAATAGGGAGATAATTTTATCTCCGCTTTCTTGGCTTTTAAAGCCAAAAAAGCGGAGATAAACCCCCTTGATAATATGCCCCTATATTTTGATTCTGAGCAGACTGAGAACACTGGATAAAATAGTGTTGTCTATGAAGAGATGCAGCCAAAAAAAGACTTGTGAATAGAAGTAATTCCTGAAAAATTTTCAACGATGAACGGAAGCATACATCCAGTATTGAGCCTTTCTTTATTGAAGAACGCTACTTCTGAGGGAACACATTATTGCAGGCAGGTGAAACAACTGGTCAATAGTATGAAGTTAAAGATGGTACTCCCATTGCAAAAGAAGAGATGGTTCCTATTAATGTTGAGGAAGTGATAGCTGAAGAAGTAAAAGGTAGACGTAGACAGGCCCCTGTATATAAATGGAACTGTAGTGTTATTTGCAGTGTTCGTCAGGAATCAATTGATATATTAAGAACTTCCCAATGTTAGTTTCCATGCAGGAGTCTAAAACAGAAAATTGCAACTTTGGAAGGATTAGATCAACGCAAAGTAATGATGTACAGTAATTTACAAGGACATTCACAATCATGCCTATTACAGAAAGTCTGCCAAAGCCCCGTTCATCACTTCAGAATGTGAAATTTAGGACCTCATTTTGATGCCGGGCGGGAGGACTGCTGACAGCCATTGCGGCTGTCGGAAGACCACCCGCCAAGCATGCAGCAATCTGATAGCCACATTTTTATATGACCGCCGGGCTGGTGATTGGAATTCAGCGGTACCACGGGGGGGTCATGCCACAACCACATGAAAGTGCTGCAGCAGATGCCACCACAGTGTTGCACTTTCAGCATATCAGTGCACCATGTGCCATGCACTATGTTGTGCATGCCACATGGTGCACACACATTTGCCGACAACACATTTTACTCTGGGCACTGACACCCTGGGCCTTGTTTGGGGTCCATCAATCCCTTTACACCAACCTTTACATGGTAGGATTCCAGTGTTGGAAGTGGTATTGTAATCCTGATGGCAGAGCCTGCCGCGGGATCTATGATCTTGGCAGAGGTTGCGGTATTGAGTCCTTCAGCTGTGGGTCCAACTGGCAGTATCGTAATACAACTGAAGGGCTTTGGGCGGTCGGACTGCCAATGATGATCGACGACATCGTAATAAGGCCCTTAGGAAACATTTCTATGTGAGAATTCCTGCCCTATGATTAGGCGAAATTAATAGAGTTCTTTTGCATGGTATAGTGGCAGAGGTAGAAACAGTTTGCTAAGATGTTCCATTTCATTTCTTTGGTCCAAAACAAGAGTCTAGGGAAAATGAGGAATTGGTATGTGCAGGTGGAACAATATTCTGAAGGACATTATTGTAGGAGTTCTGACAAAGAAGAAGAAATGTTCCTTAGAAAGTTGTCTTAGCAAGAAACTATTTTCCTCTAATAGCCCATCAGCACAGATAATGTTCAATTTCATTGAAGAAGGGAAATGTATAGTCTGTTTAATGCCTACACTTAAGGAGTGCTGCAATGTTAAGGAAGAATGACTAAAACTGGAGAAAGAGCAAGTTTTTGAAATTGCAGTAACCGACAAAAAGAACACCAAGGGATGAAAGACTTGCTAAATGGAAAACTATAAGCAACATTGGATCCATTGGAGAAATCTGTATCCAGGATGGAGAGATTAGAAAATTGTGTACTTGTATGCAAAAACTGTAGAGTAATCTTTTCGAGTGTAATTCAAATGTTTAGGAATTATTAGTAAATGGTGCAATGGGTAAAGGTATTCATTTAATTTATTTTCCAAATAGGGATGAGGTTGAATACTTAGCTGTAAAATGTGATCAGATTGATGGTGTGAAGCAGAGTGGCCAATGTGTTGTAGGTTTTTTCTTTGTAAAGGACTTACAGGACTTATTTGTCCAGCGGCAGAAGTTCCCAGTGTCCCTAGCATGTGCTGTAACTATCCATCAATCTCAAGGTATAAGTGCAGACACTTCTTTTATTAACATTGGTAGTACTGTATTCAAAGAAAGTATGTGATTTGCTGCATTGTCTCGGGTAAGAACATTGTCTGGTTTGCTTTTGGTTGATTTAGATGACAAGACAGTTAGCAGCAATTCAAGTTTTGTTCAAGAGTACAATTGGTTAAGAAGTGTATATGCACCTCATTTAGGCCCGTATCATGTTTATTTAAAACTGATAATCTGTCTGAAGTGGAAACCTACAAACAAATCTATGGATGTTGTTGAAAAGAAGGACAAGAAAGAAGCTCTTAAGAAGAAATAACTGGAGAATGAGTGAGATATTGTAGGTTAACAGTTGTCGAACCCTTCTGGTGTCAACTGCTACGCAAATGTTGTTCTCAATGCACTCTTTCATTTATCATATCTTAATATTACAATTAAACAGAAACCACAGAAGAGATTATATTCTGCACTGTGTTTTCCTGCAATGTGTACATAGAGATAGGACTGTAATACATTGTGCTTTAGGTATTTGAGATCTAGTGGATATATGTAGCGGATCAGTACTATTTACACAGAGCAGTCAAGAAGATGCACAGGAATTTATAATCGTTATCCTTAGAGTTATACAAGAGGAAGAAACAACTATTGATTACTTATTTATTTGGACTGAGTTACACATGGAACCATTACTGTAGAGATTGCTCTTTTACATCTACCACGCAAATCAATTTTGCGTGATGTCGGTACTGAACACTACAAGATTACAAAACTGTGCCTTTTGCATATTAATCAAAAGGCTAACCAAAATATCACCTGGCTAAATTATAGATCAGGTGTTGTATCTACATTATATATATTATGATGCAGAGCAGATGGATCTAAATTGGAAATCAAAATTATGAACTTCAAAGCAGGAAAAATATACATTTCTGGAAGAACTTATACTACTTTGGCTATCATATTTCATGGAGAACTTAATAAAACATCTAGTTATTTTCCTTTTTTAATAAATTTATTTTTGTAAAAAATACCTGGTACACTCAGCAATAAATACAGTTTACATTGCAGTATTGTTAAAAATGCAATATACATAAATCTAGAACCCATGCAATCATACAATACATTATACAAAATATAAACTAGGGAATGACTTTCTAAAACAGTTACAAATTAGAAAATATTTCATTGTTACAGGGTAGCCCTGGGCTGATATCTCCATGCAGGAGTGAGAATACACATCTGGCACCCTTCATAGGCTAATAAATACAGAAAAGGCTATAGAAGATCTGTCTCGGGAGCTTCTTACAGGCGGGAGTCCATTCACCCCTTGATAGGGGCCCAGATATTCAGTCCTAGCTCCCTCATTTTCCTACCCCTATGCATATATAGGGAGGATTCAATATTATGGATCCTGAGGAGTCTAGCCAGCCACATCTGGAAGGATGGTGCTATAGTATCTTTACATCCTGCCACGAGCAGTATCCAGAGGACCGCCACAGATATAAATACAAAAGCTTCCTCTTCCTTGTTGAGCAACAAATTGCTATCAGTTCCTATTATCATTAGGATAGGGGATAGGTTGACCTTAACACCTAGCAGCCCCTCTTAAAAGTTCTCAATTTCCCCTCAAATTGCACTTAATTTATCACATTGATTGAACATATGCAGTAAATCAGGAGGTCCATCCAAATACCTCGGGCATCTGTCATCCTCCCTTTTGCCACACACATATAATTTAGCTGGTGTAAAGTATAAGTTAAAAATGGTCTTATAATGTTGGGCTCTCAGATTCGAGGAGCGAAGGTGTTTCCCAGCTAGTTGCAATGCTTTATCTATATCGACATCCGGGTCCCCAAGTTTCGTCGCCCACAAGGCTTCAAATTTTTCCAAACCTTCCTGAATCCCCGATAACAAAGACCTATATATCACTTTAATCCTAGTTCCACTAGCTAATTAATAATCCATTATATTAATTCTGCCCCCAGGGGTAATCCGTGGTCTAATACCCATCAGGGTCTCATAGATCTGAAAAAAATTAAAGCCTTGATTATCCGGGCTGCCACATTTTTGATGAATATCCTCAAACCTCATCAGGCTGCCCCCCTCAAAGATATCACATATTCCTTTATTTCCTTGCTGCTCCCAGAGTCTCCCCATCCTATCATTACTAAATTGAGGAAAAATACTGGAGTTCCATAGTGGTGTATAGTAACTCATTTTGGGGATTGTCATTGATCTTTGCACTAGTTTTCAGACCTCTCAGACACCACCTAAAACCTTATACTGCATTTTCCTATAATAGCGACTATCGGTTTTCCGAAGCAGAAGCTCCAGAGCTTCTCTGCCCAATAATAGTTCAAAGATGGAGGGAGGGTTATTGCCAAATGGGGTGTCCGACAGTTTTGAGACTGGATCAAATAAGATCGCCATCTGGCTTAGCAAACAGGCCCAATGGTAAAATGTAATATTGGGGATTGCCAACCCTCCCTTTTCTTGTGGAAGAGATAGATATCTCATAGAGCGCCTGATTTTACCATATTGCCAGATAAAATTAATAAAAAACTGCCTCTATTGACTTTAATAGGCCTTCCTCGATCATAAACGGGATAGAACGAAAGAGATATAGTACCTTGGGGAGCATGGTCATTTTAAGTACATCGGCTCTCCCTATTAAAGACAGATGTAAGGCATCTATTCTTTTAAGGTCTGCTGCAATTAATTTTGGGAGCGGGGTAAAGTAATCTTTTATAGTTGTATCTGTTGCAGAGCTTATCCTGACTCCTAAATAGACCGCTGAATCAGCATACCCTACATCTCGTCTTCTGATATTATTAGTACAAATTATCCTGGTTTTGCTTTCGTTCAACAGATGTCCAAATACCCTGGCGAGCCCTGTGATAGCTGTCAATGCCCTGTCTGGTTCCGGAGTGATTATGGCCAGGTCGTCAGCTTAGGCCAGCAGTTTAGTCTCAAACCGATTCAAGATGACTGGCTTGATATCATCACAGCTGAATAGTCTCCGTACCAGTGGGTCTACGTACAGGGTGAAAATGATTGGTGAACAGGGACATCCCTGACGTGTCCCTCTAGAGATATGAATTTTTTCTGAGCTGCCTCCCATTATCTGAATTCGGCCTTAGGATTGGAATACATGGCTTTGAAAGCCCCTTTGTTCCAATATCCCCCACAAATACTTCCAGTTGACGCGATCAAAGGCCTTTCCCGCATCTAGGAGGATCATGGCCATCCGTCCCCCCGTGGCAGCTTGCACTTCAAAAACTGTAATGGCCCGCCTGATATGATCAGTTGTCCCTCGACCTGGGATAACCCCAAGCTGCCACAGGGAAACAAGACCGCCTATGACCCTTCCCAGCCTTCTAGCTAGAACCTTGGCGTTGATCTTAGTATCCGTATTGATGAGGGATATTGGATAGTATGATCCTTAGGCTTCCCTTTTTCATGGAACCCAATATTATTTGTTTCCTTCCAGGATTCTGGACGTTGACCGGAGCAAATTATACACTTAAATAAATCCAGTAGCATAGGGGCGATCTCATTCTGGATACTTTTGTACACTTCAAGCGGAATACTATCAGGCCCTGCAGTCTTTCCTGCTGCTAACTCCTGGAATGCTTTCACAACTTCCCCTATTACCAGATCATTCTCCAACATTTCTTTATCCAGATTACCCAGCTGGGGGCCTATATCTTCGAGCTCCACGCTAGCAACCTCTGGTCCACCCTCTTCTTTATACAATGTTTGATACAAGTTTTTAAAAACTTTCAATATATCAGCTGGCTCCATGTAGTCCCAACCCCCCTCTTGTATTTTTGATATTATATTTCTACTGCTTTCTTGCCTAATCCGGAGTGCTAATAATTTGCCTGCCTGCTCTCCTGTCTCATACATCTTACCCTTGTGGGTTCGATACTCATCGGCAGCTTTCTGGGCTACCCACTTATGCAGCTCTGCTTTGATGGTAAGGATCTTCTGCTGGCTTCCAGCGGCCTTGTACCCTTGCTCAATATCCTTTATATGTTGTTCTTCTGCTGCTGCTAGATGGCAGACCAGGCTCTCAATTTCTGGCCGGGCCTCTTTCTTTAGCCTGGCCGAGAAGCTGATTGTCTCGCCTCTCAAGGCTGCCTTAAATGCATCCCAGACATTATTTCTGGATGAGCTGAAGCGATTCATATCAAAATAATCTTGGGCCCATTTCCTCAGATGCTCTAAATATCTGGGGTCAGCTAATAGCTTCCTCTCGAAAGTCCACCTTGAATATTTTTTATTTAAAGTATCTAGATCATATTGAAAAATTAATGGACTTTGATCGGACAACATTTTTGGCAGTTTATTCATACTAACTCTCTTAATTTCTATTGAAGAAATCAAGAAATAATCCAGTTTAGTATATTTCTTGAAATAATACGTGAATCCCGGGTTGGTAGGTTCTTTATACCCCCAGACATCTGCTAATCCGTGTGATCCCAATAATGAAGTCAATGTTCGAAATACCCTGAGCTTACGACCTAGATAAACAACATTAATTGTAAAATCAGCAAAGATATTCAAGTCTCTGCATACTATAATGGGTCTCGGCCAGTTCGTTAATTAAACTTTAAGACATTCAAATATCTCCGGGTCGTCCTGATTGGAGCCATAGATCGTACATATTGAAAATCCTAGATCATGTTCAGCCAGTGCCCACCTCCCACGGGAATCTGCCAGATGGCGCTTAGCCCCTCCCAAAGTAGATCTAGCCAGTATTGCCACCCCTCTAACTGTAGACGTCTGTGAGGAACAGTCCAACAATTCAAAACTTCTTATTCTTAACAGATGTTTTTTGGCCCATGGTAGATGGGTCTCCTGTAAACATAACATGTCAATATGATTCGACCTTCAAAATACCCCATCATTTGCCTCTTCCTCCACTTATTTGCGCCCCCAATATTAACTGTACATATCTTAAGTTTCCCCATTTATCCCCACTGAGATGCTATATCTCTTTTGAATCACCCATACATTTGTTTAAATACAGAAAGCACTAAACCACCCAAAAAATAGCCTTAGGTATTTTTCCTTTTTTCAATGTTTCCCCTTCCCAATCCCACCCACCCACTGTGCCCTTCCACCCCTCCAACCCCCATCCTTCCCCCCCACCACCCCTATGAAGCGCTCAGACCTAGGTCTGTGCATGTGAAGTATGCAGCATTAGCGGCCTGTGTCCTTCTAGGCTAATCACCATAACTTTACCTTACCCCCTTGATCCTTCCAAAACATAAATCATACACAAAAAAAGTAGAGCAAAAACTAAAAAAACAAAATATATATCATTTCTTAACACACTCCACCCAGCCTACCCTTAAACCGTAGAACCTCAATGACCAAATTCCTTTATTCTCTTTTTGACCTCCCTTTCTTCACCTCAAACCCAAGCTTTATTTGTCCACAGCATCCAAATATTCTCTGTCTTTTATCTTGGAAGAAAAGTAGTGTGTATGTCCCTCATGGATCACCTTGAGTTGTGCTGGGTTGATAAGATAAGTCTGAATATTCTTCTCCTGGAATGGTTTCATTAACTGGCTCAGCCTCCAGCGTCTCTCTACCGTTGAGTGGCAGAAGTCAGGGCAAACAAAAAATTAGACCCCCCCACTAGATCTCTTTGCTTCTCGTCTGGCCTCCTCTGAGATTGCCTGCGCAGTAGAAAATGTCCTAGGAATACCAGAATTGCTCGCGGTTTAGCCCCCTCTCCAGCTGGGGCTCGTAGTTTAAACGGGGTGCGATGAGCTCTTTGGATTTCAGCAGTCTAATTCCATTCCAGCAGATCAGGAAAGGCAGACTTAAACAGATCGATTATGTATACCCTAGTGTCCGACCCTTCTGCCCCCTCTGGAACCCCCAATACCCTGAGGTTATTCCTCCTCTGCCTGTTGTCAAATTCCTCCAGCTTCCACTGGATATCCTTAATCTGTTAGCTTTGGGCCTCCACCTGGGTTGATGCGCTGGCTGCTTCTGCCTCAGTCGCGACTATTCTTTCCTCGAGGTTCATCACTCTCTCACCTACATTTAAACATGCCTTGGAGAGCTTCTTGATGACCCCTTGCATTTTTCTCATGGCGGCCTGCGCCTTGCAACTGTCCTCACGCGTCTCTTCCCTGTGGGAGAGAATGGCCTGGTTTATAACCTCCAGCATAGGGGGAGTAGAGTCTGTTCCCGGGGGGTTTACCAGAAAGTGGGGTAGTGGATGAATAGTCCCATCTCAGGTCCTTTCTTCCTTGGCCTTGTGTGTCTGACTGCACATTGGGTTTCTTAGTTATTGTGGGGAGGTCTAGATCACTGTCCTCAAGGTCTAAATCCAAAATACTGCCCCCTAGTGATGAGCTCCGATTCTCGCCAGACCATTTAGCCCCCTCAGAGATAGAAAAAAAACAGTCACTGGGCTCCTTATCTTTATCCAGATCAGATCTGTCCTTATCCCTTACTGGAAGATCCGTTGCCCACATCGCATCACTAATCTCCAGCATTGGGGCAGGTTGCTGTAACCCTCTCCCATCTGTTGCTCCTTCAGAAGTAGAGGCCTCATCCAGAATATCTACATTCTTGTTATTAGTTTCAGTGTTTTGTGTTTGCCCCGGGGGCAGTGATACACCGGGCAGATATACAGTGCCACCCCCCACATTATCTACTAGAAGGACATTCTCCTCATAACCAATGTTACGGGGGGGATCTGCAGCATCACCCCCCGCCCAGTGAGTGGAGCGGAGTCACCAGGGTCCCTAGTGACTGTCTTAATTTTGGTGCCTTGAGAAGCATTGTTAAACCTGCCCAGGCTCACCTCCTCATTTCGCTTTCTTCTTGCACTCTTCTCCGCAGTTGGAGAACATGCAGCCCCTGCAGCCTCCGCCTGTGGCTCCTTGCAACGCCTCAGCATGTCGACTACCGAGGGGGCGGCTGGACGGTTCTTTCCCAATGCCCCGCCTCTCCCCTTCCTCGGTTGATCCAGCATGAGCTACTGCTGCGGATCACACGATTCTTGTTCTGAGATACTCTGTTCCGGTACCACTGAGCTCGTGGCAGGGTCACCACGCAACTTTCGTGCTGCTACCGCTGCCTTGGAGCCCACGGGATTCGGAGCCATTCTACAGCTGCTCCACGAACTCAGGCTCGCCAGGTAAGAGAGAAACTTGGAAATGAAGCGCTTGATTATCTGAAAGCCAATTCTCGTAATGAGAGGTATTTTACGAGGATTACGCGAACCCAACATTGAGTGGTATGGAAGGTATTTTCTTTTCCGAGTCTCTCACATAGTTTACTGCATTCCGTGAGCCTGTAGGGGACTTCACATCATAACCTGACCCAGAATGGCTCGCTAGTGTTGCAATTGACCTCTACGAGGCCACCAACATGCCTCCACTGTGCATTTAAAGAGTGAAACTGGATGGACGTAATGCAATGACAGCAACCTTAAATTCGAAGTAAAACTGGCTTTCAAACTACCAAATTCTTACCTCTTGTTTATTCAACCAGAGTTCTAAGGAGGATTTCTGATAAAAACAAATTCTTCTACAAGGATCATCAGTGTTTAACATATCATCCGACCTACCATTAGTGATGTTTTCAAAAGGATCTCCAAAATTCAAGTGTGCTTCATATCCCTTAATAGTATTGTACTAGTTATAATAATAAAACAATTATGTTTAGCATATGGTTGTTTAGATTAGTACATTTACTGTAGGTAGTGAGTGCTGTGCGTAGTGGCACTTAATTGTAGTCACATACTGTGCAGTTTATTTTTTTTCAGTCTATGCCATTGCTTTTTCCCACTGTTCAAGGATGAATCTTTATACAGTACAACATTTGTGGTGTTCAAGTATAAAAGCTAAGAACAAAAATAAAAAGAAAATTAAATTTGTTACCATAATGTGATACACTGGTACTGCATAAGGAATGAGTAAGGTTTTGTTTCTGGAATTTTGTAACTAGAATACTAACTTATATTTATGTTATTTTTCTTTTTCAACACTTGTTGAAGTGATACGTCTTTATATGTATCAACACATCCATAGTGCCGCACATATATTTCTTGGATATGCTCCTGGAGAAGTTCTTGATGTATGACGAGCACATGGCATGCTTTGCCACCACTTTCTTTTGCCCAGCGGGGATGGTAAAAAAACTCCAATGGAATAGATTACCACTTTACCGGGGGGTTCTCCTTCGAGGAACTATGCTCATTGAGGTGTGGCTGCTCATCCTCACTGCCATAAGATTCCATTTTATTCTGAAATAATACAAAAAAACACCAAAATGAATTTCTAAAAAGAAAAGAGCAGGTACTAACTGAGAACTAGTTTTTTTGTCTACAATCTTTGTGATTGTTTTTCCCCCCTGTTTAAAGATTAATCTTTATATGGTACACTGTTTATGATGTACAAGTACAAAAGCTGAGAACAGTAAAAAAGGGAAAAGGAAGTGTATTACTATAATGTGAAATACTATTCTAGCATAAGAAATGTCTACTGTTTTGTTTATAGTATTAACGTTTGCATTGCAAAAACTAAACGTTTATTGTGGAATTGTGTAAAAAGTAATGCTAACTAATATATATGTTGTGTTTCTTTTGAAACACATGAATGACACCATCTATTGTAGTATAGTAATTTCATAATGGCTTCTTTCTGTGTAGTTCAACAAACTTACTTTGCCAAGGTACACACCAAGGGTAAACCTGACACAACCACTGAGACATTAAGACACACACTGATACAGACACTCATGCACTCAGTCACTCACCTTTTCAGGCACTCATACATCCACCCACTTTCTGATATAGTTAGTAATACACTGACTCACCAATACAGTTACAAAAACATCTACTCACTCACCTAGACAGTCACTCATATACCCAGATAGTCACCAATACGGCTACTAACACAGCCTGTCAGCCACCCATACAGCTAGTGACACACCAACACAGTCTCTCATCTAGTCACTGACACAGTCACCTACTCACCCATACAAGTACTTTCATACCCACTCACGCACTCACAAAATCACAAACCCACTCCCTCACCCATGCAGTCACTCATATATCGACTCAGTCACCAATGCAATCACTAACATATCCAGTCACTCTCCCATGAAACCACTGACATGCCCAAACACTTACCCATATAGTTATAAACACATCCACTCACTCACCCAAAAAGATCACTCATGCATCCAGTCACCTATACATCTACTAACATAGTCAGTCACCGATAAACCTAATGACACACACACACACACAGTCTCTTATCTAGCCACTTACACAGTAACTCACACAGGCATACATACACTCTGACACTCACTCACTCAACAATACAGACAATCATGTACCCACTAACTCACCCATACAGTCATTCTTAAGTCCACTCAGTCAGCCAGGCAATCAGTAATACACCCAGTCACTCACCCATACACTTACAAACACACCCAGTCAATCGCTCAGTTACTCAAACATCACTCAGTCACCTATACAGATATTAATAGAGCAGTTACTGACCAATATAGTTAGTGACACACACCCTCAGCCTCTCATACAGTCACTGACAAAGGTATACACTCACCTATACAGGCACTCACACACCCAATCACTCACCGATACAGCCACTCACACACCTACTCACTCACTTATACAGGTACTCATATATCCACTCAGTCACCTATGTATTCACTAACGCACCCAGTCACTCTACCATATAACCACTTACACTCCCAATAATTCACTCATATAGCTACTTACACACTGATCCACTCATTCATACACCCACTAAGTCACCTATATAACCGTTAATATACCCAGTCACTCTCCCACATTACCATTGACATACCCAATCACTCACCCATACAGCCACTCATGCACCTGTTCTCTCACTCGTTCACCCACTTATGCATTGTGTCATTCACTATTATAGGAAAGATGGTTCTAACAAAAACTTTTTTTTGTGATTTTTCAGAACTTTTTAAACATTATTTTTTACAAAAGAAATGTCAAATGAAAAAAGGATTAACTGAAAAAACTCAAAACTGGGAATACAAGTGTCATTCTAGAAAAAAAACAAATTCTACCAAACAAAGAAGCATTTGCTTAAAATAGTTAAGAGAAAGCACCCTTGTTTGGAGGAGATTCACCTCTTTGTAGTCTTGTTGTCTTCTCTATGGGAGAATTAATGTTATAACAGAATTCTGTATAAAAATGCATGATGAACAATCACATTGCCATAGCATACTCAAGGTCACTGGAGACATTTCCCCCAGGTCAATTACACTGTACTGTAGAGTATGCACTAGATATTTACCCAACAAGGTAGCACTTACTAATTAAACAGTAAAAAGTACTCTAGTTGGGTAGAATGTTTGTGCAAAACTGTGGACTCTTGTTGGATGAAGAGGCTGGTGAAGTTCAGGTTCAGCCACTCTCACATCCAAATAGTCACTCAAACATCCAAAAAACCACACTCACACACCCACTCACTGACCTACACAGCCACTCACACAATCACTCTGAAAAGTTACAGATTAAAGGTAGGAAATAAAATGTAAAAATTACCTAATAAATTCACTGAATGAAAACAAAGGATACAGAAACATTGTAGTTGGAAATAACATTAAAAACCCGTAGAAATTTGCTCACGGGCGGAGGCAAGATGGCCGCTGAAGATGGAATGGAGATCACGCCTCATCTCTAGCTGGCAGTAACACGGAAGAGGCTGCTCGAGTTGAACAGGTCTTGCCGAGCAGAACAGTGAGTACTTGGGGAAGTGACCCCACTTTGGCAAGCCACGATGGTGCAAATGTCCTACAACAGCAAGGGGTTCAGAGAGAGGGGGGGCAGGTTCACCTGAGGGGGACTGCTTTTTTTCTCTGAACGAAAACTCAGAATCTCTGATACGAAGTGAAGGGAGCTCACTTGAAGATACAGACTCTGTGAGCAGCACTTCTGCGAAAAAGAGGACCCAGAAGAAAAGGAGATCTAAACTAAGAGCCAAGTCAATCGAGAGTCCCTCCGATACTGCCAAGAAACTGGTCTGGGATTACTCAGCCACATTGCAAAGGTATCAGGACGGTGCTAATCTGCCCAAGCAAGCAGGCAAACCTGCTTCAAATACCCCACTCAGTCTCAGCCTGCCTCATTGGAGTTACTGTTTAGCACATTAAAACATATGCAGGGAGAAGTGAGGATGGAGAGCCACAGGGCTAAGCAGGCAACAATAAAGATACAAAGCTCACTGAGGAAAATAAACAAATTAAATGAAGAGGTGGCAGACAGATTGGCACATGTTGAAGAAAGGACAAGAAGGCTAGAGGACGATGTTAGCAGATGGCAAACCTTCAAGCGAGCACAAGAAAAGATGGCGGAGGATGTTCAGTGGAAGCTGGAGTATTTTGAGAACCGGCAGCGGCGGAACAACATAAGACTGCTGGGGGTGGCTGAGGGGGTGGACGGGCAGGATATCAGCATATTTGTTGTTAACCTGCTTAAGGGCGCGTTCCCCGAGTTGGCATCTTGGCAGTGGGAGAAAGAAGTACAGAGAGCGCATTATTTTCCCCTGACCATGAGAAAAGAATATGGGGGGGTACAAGGGGACAGGCCCAGGGCAATCCTGGTCTATGTGGGTAACTACCTGCTTAGGCAAGAAATCATTGATAAGGCGAAGCCTGAGTCTAAGCACTCATTCAAAGATATCACATTCTTTGCCAGACCCGACTTCTGTCACGCCACCGTAGAAAGAAGGTGGAGGCTAAGGCAATTGATAGCTTCCTTTCAGGGCCTCGGGTCTGAGGCGTACCTGTCATATCCCGCTAGGCTCAAGGTGATCACGAAGGGCCAGGTTAGAATGTTTCTTTCGGAAGTAAAAGCTCAACAGTACTCAGAGGAATTGAAAGGGCAGAAGGGGGGATGAAGTGTTAGAGCTAGGGCGTAGGGTACATATGAAGGGGATACTAACATAGGTCCCTGACCATACAGGTACTTTTATGTTTAATTAACCTGGCTCTTTCTTTTTCCTTTGCGACAGGCAATGGGGGCATAAAATGCAAATATAAGAAGTGTTTGGTGACTTAAATGATGGGGGTTCACACAATGAGTTTTTGAATTGACATTGGAGATGGAGGAGGTTGTGATGGCTGCAATCTAAGTGGTCACTCATAGGTCATGATTGATCTTTTTGCCTGTAAGGGCGGTGGTTCCAGGGGGGGCTCAGTGTGTGGGTACGGAGGGGCGGGGGGTGGGGGGAAGAGTGGGCACAAGTGGGAACACATACAGCACAGTTCAGCACATTATTCAAGTTTTCTTAATATACTTGCGGAGAAGGCGGGACAGCTATGTGATGCATTCTAATGAGTGTGCGGATTGCGTCAATTAATGTTTGTGGGCTCAATGACCACACTAAAAGGCAGCAGGTGGCTGCACTCCTGAGGTCAATGTGATTAGATCTTGTTTGCCTACAGAAGACACATATGAAAGGGATGAAGGACTATCTGCTGGAACAGCTGGGCTTCTCTCTGCTTGCACATACTAAACAAGGCTCGAAGATCAGGGGTGTGGCTGCATTAGCTAAAGGAAGGGATACAATAGTCAAAAGAAAGAGTGAAGATCAGTGGGGCAGATGGGTTCTCCTCGAATGTATAATTAAAGGGGAAACGTTTACTATAGCGTCAGTTTACGGGTCAATGGAAGACGACCCAGATATTTTTGAGTTCTTGGACACAGAATTAGCCCTATGGCCAGAACCTATCATTTGTTGCGGAGACTTCAATATCATCGGGTTGATTGGTTTAGGAACTGAGGATGGGCAAGTATATCTTGGTCGTAAAAAAAACACATGCCGCGCAATAGTTGATCTGGCACACTATAATTCATTAACTGACCTTTGGGCGCGCCTGAATCCTGTAGGTCCCGGCAGTACATTTTACTAAGCATCACACAAGATCTGTGTGAGACTGGACTACATCTTAGTGTCCAACTCTTTAACTTCAACTACTCAGATCGAAAAACTCCCCCGGATCATCTCGGATCACAACCCTCTAATAATCACCCTTAAGCTCGGAAGGGCAGCTAAGCGGGAAAGTACCTGGACGTTTGAGAGGGCGCTGTTAAAGGGTGAGTAGTACGTTGAATATATGAATCAGTGGAGCAGAGGGTATTGGGAGATCAATAGAAGAAGTACCTCTTCTGGTATGGCATGGGACACATTCAAGGCAGGTGGACAAGGTAAGGTAAGGTTTTATTTTTATTGTTTGGTTAATTAAAACCTTTACAATTTCCATGTAAAAAACATAATAGCACCAAAATTCATGTTTCTAAAACCAGGTAAATAGAACATATAGAACTTGCATGAGTTATATTAGCATTCACAGAGCAGCGGCAGGTGAACAAGGGGAGACCTGGAGCTACAGTTTACATAAGCAAAAGCAGGAAAGGCTAAGACTGGAAAAATTTAACAAAACTTCGGAGGCAGAGGAGGAGTTGAATATAGCAATACAACAGAGGGTACCCCTGGAGCAAATTTTTCTTAAAATTATAGTCGGTAAAACGGAGGAAATTGAGAGCATTGCTAATAAAGAGGCAGACAATTTTTTAATTAAGAAAGAACAGTGCCATTAATTAAGCACGAGGGTGGGGCATATTTTAGAAATTTGTACAAGGCAGAAACTTTTGGCGGGGGAAATAAAGGATATTTTAGGTGGAGAAATGTGGCTCACCGGTTAGAGGAGGCAGACCCGGATGCAGAGATCAGACCCGGGACCAAGGTTCAATTCCCGACGCGGCAGGGTCTTGAGCTCATAATGTCCATGGACTCGATAAGTCTCGCCTCGGTGCCTACTCGAATCGTGGGTTCACACTCTGCAACTCTGGGCAATAGCTTGCTTAATCTCCACTACGGCCCCACCACGATGGGAAGCCTGGTCTTCACCTTGGGGGTAGGGGTAATCTCGCAGGGAAAGACCAGGACGGGTTCCCAAAGCAAGCGCCTTGAGACCTTACGGTGATAAGGCACTATACAAGAGCGTATGATTACGATTACGATGGCAGAGGAGATACAGTAACAGACTCTGGGGTGATACAGGAGGTGTTTAGGCTATTTTACACAGGACTGTATTATCAAGAGCAGCCAAGTGATTTAGCAGCCATCCAGGGGTACCTCAAGGATAACTCAGCCCCTGTTTTTCCTGATGAGGAGAAGGCGGTACTCGATCTCCCTATAACCCTTGACGAGATGCTTACGGCACTAAATAACCCCCCCTCAGGTAAAGTGGCAGGCCCTGACCAGATTCCTGCTGCATTTTACAAGGTTTTTCAAGGGTATTTAAGCAGAGATATGTGGGACACGGTGCTGCAGGCACAAGGGGGAGATTCCATACCAAGCTCCTGGGCAGGGGCAGACATAGTAGTAATCCTGAAAATAGGCAAACCACCTTCAGTACCAGGATCTTACAGGCCCATAACTCTTATGAACGCGGATGCGAAGATCTTCTCCAAAGCCTTGGCTCTGAAACTATGTAGGGTGATGGAGGGCCTGGTTAGCCCCACACAGCACTGATTTATGCCAGGGAAGGGCACCACGCAACATATCAGGCACGTTTTTACCCTCTTTGATGCACTGGAGGTCTCAGGGGACCCTATGGCCGTTCTGTTACTAGACGCAGAAAAGGCATTTGACAGGGTCTCCTGGGGCTACCTCTGGATGGTTATAAGGTGGAGTGGCATAGGGGAGGGATATATAAAAGTTATACAGGCTCTTTATAGCGGTCATACCGCCCGACTGAGAATAAATAAAGGGTATACTGCGCCCCTTCAGATTAAGCGGGGGACCCATCAAGGGTGTCCATCTTCGCCACTCCTCTTCGCCTTATACATCGACCCACTCATACGTAGGTTGGAATCTAACAATGGAATGTCCCTGCTAATATCTCAAGGGCTGGAATTCAAGAAGTTTGCTTATGCAGACGATGTGGCGATTGTTACCTCAGCCCCAGTCACTGCTATCGAAGAGGTGGAGGCAGAAGCTCAAGTATTTGGGCAGGTCTCAGGGTATGCGGTTAATTGGGCTAGAACTCAGATAATCAAAAATAATAAGGCGGTTTGTAATGATAAATCAGGTGGTTAGTTCTGCCATATATTTAGGGATTAGCATCTCTGCAGACCTTGATAAGTCAGTGGACAGGAACGTTGAGCCTTTGATAACCAAAGTGAAACAAGACCTCGATAGGAAACATAACCTTCAGTTGTCATTGGTTGGGCGTACAAATGTGATAAAAATGATAATTTTGCCTAAATTCCTTTATTTGTTTAGTGCAATTCCACTTTTTTTTAAGCTAAATGGTTTTTGATACTGGAACAAAAAATGAGCACATTTTTATGGGCACACAGTAAAAGAAGGAGGGCACTCCGGTACATGACTCTTCCCAGGGCTAGAGGAGGATGGGTTGTCTCGTATTTTAGGATGTATTATGGGGCAGCGGCACTTCAGTACATTCAGGGGCTGCTAGGGGGAGCAGAAAAGGATCCTAAAGTCAAATCTCATCCCACCAACGTATATGCGACGCTGATGGGAGCAGAAGCGGGGAATTGTTTTCTTAATTGTGAAGACTCTAGTTATTACAAAAGAACGAGGTTCAAGATGCTGCAGGCAGTCTATAAGATATGGGCAGCCTTCTAGAAAAAAATTGGTCTTGGAAGATTTAATATCTACACCTGTATGTTTAAGAATGTATCCCTCCCAGGGGAAATATTTGCGGATTCAGTCATGGCCAAGTGAGGAAGGCAGGGAATCCTGAAAATAGGAGATATGATGGGCCCGGACGGGGTACTTCAGTTCGCAGAGTTACAGGCTCTATATGGCATCGATAGGAGGAGCTTTTTTAATTATTTACAGGTCCGGAGTTTCATTTCCAAAAACCAGGGCGGGCCGTCAGGGTTCAGTAACAATAAAATACTGGACGTCATTGAAAGTGGGGGAGATTGCACCATCTGTAGATTTTATCTAGAGCTCTCTGCAACAAATGCCGACAACCTTGGGAAATTCAGCACTAAATTTAGGGATAGAGCAGGATTACTTTCAGGATTCACTGGATTTGGGACGGACAATACTTTGCTCAGTTGGGCTGCAGGCTCAGCACTATAAGACGATATACTCCCTATATTATATACCTGCAAGGATAGCTCAGTGGGGAGGCACCATAGGCACCATTTGCCCCGTTGTGATTCTTCTGAGGGAGATATAATTCATATATTTGCTACTTTTCCGCAGATGTACACACTCCACAGAGCTATTGAATCATTTCTTGATAGGTCTATGGGGATAAAAATCACCCTCTCACCAGTTTGGATTATACTAGGTATTAATGCAGAGTCTGACAGGGGCCTCACCCTCAATTTGTATTCATGGCCATGGCTGTCCTACGCATGTGTATAGCGAAGGCATGGTTGGATAGGGCACCCCCAACAATGCACCAGTGGCTAGCTAGGTTGCTGGCTGTCTTTAACTTAGAGAAGGGAATCTATGCAAGAAAAGGAAATAAGGGTAGACTACTTGAGAGACGAATCTGGGAACCCATTCAGATGTGGAAGGAGAACTTCAAAAATATACAATAGGTTGTCATCATCGATGGGATGCTTTCTTGTTTTTCTTTACTTTCTTGTTTTTCTCTCTCACTTCTTTCTCTTTATTTCTATTTTTATATGCCTTCCTTTCTATCTGTTTAATCCTCGTTTAAAGGAATCGAAATAGTTTATGTTGTAAGGGTCAAATTTGAGAAATATGTTTATGAAGGTTCATAATGATAATAAAATAATAATATTAGAAATTGGATTTTTGCTGTGCTGTAACACAAAATCTTAATAAAAATATATTTTTTAAAAACATAGACATTTACTGAAAAAGCCTAAGGTTAAAGGGACGTTATAGTTTGGAAATATAATCATTTTAAACCTTAGAAATTCACTGAAAAAATACAAAGGTTACAGCGATGTTATAATTAGGTTCAGATTTCCCTAGTGCAAAACCATTGAAATTCAGCAATTATAATTACCTGAGCTAACTATAACTTACGCCCCAGCAAAGTAACGCTTATGATCTCACATGTTACACCACTTATGACATTGTCAGTGACATCACTGGTGAGATCACTTATGACATCATCCAGTGACTGGGAGTGTTTTCTAAAACTCCCAGTGGAGTTCTGGTACATTTCTATATATGTTAGACATATATAGAAATGTACCACAAAAGTTAAATTAGTATACTTAGTGTTCAAGTAATGAGTGATATTATTTCTAACATATATTATATGGGTGGCTGCGACTATGTGTATCCGTATGTGAGTGGGTGTCTGAGAGACTTTTTGGATATTTGAGGGGTGTGTCGGTGGCTGTATAAGTGTGTGTAAGTAGCTGTATTGGTGAGTGCATGGGTGTGTGCGTGGCTGTATTGTTAAGTGAATGGCTGTGTGTGTAGTTGTATTGGTGAGTGAGTGGGTGTCTGAGTGGCTGTATGGGTAAGTGAGTGGCAATGTGGATTGCTGTATGGGTAAATAGGAATGGGTGAGTAGCTGTATTGGTGAGTGAGTGGCTCTGTGAGTGACTGTATGAGTGAGTAACTGCTCTGGGTGGAGATATTTCATCACCCTATTATTCTCCATTTTTAGGTCTCTCTGAAGCTGATAGAGCGCGCAGGTCACCTGACTCAGTTTTCCGTACTCACCTGGGCCCATAAAACAACACAAAATATACTCGTATGTGAGTTTAATTAGGTAACCTGTGCGCTTACTCTAATCAGTGATTTATGAATTTCTTTTAGGACCTATGCCATTGACTTACCAATCCTTGTCACCGGTACCTAAAGTCCTATTGGATTAGGGAGTTAGCAAGAATATAGGTAACATTTAACATTTGCACTTGTTTAATAACCACAAACCCAGGTAGTGTTTAAACTCTTTATCTAAAAATTTTTAAATGTCTTAATCCAAGCATTAAGCAATACAAAGTTCCCAATCAAGAAAATAACGATTAGAAAAAATATGTATAGATTTTATAAGAAGTCTCTACGCATTTGTCATATAGGGTAGGGAAGAGAAGGAATTCAAAGCAATGACATATGACAATAATGCAAAACCTTTATCATTTAACATTAGGGTGGGAAAAGAGGAGTCAGACTAATGACATACCCATATAGAATATTTACCTAGAATGGTGTGAAGAACTAACCCTGGCCAGGGGTTAGTTTAAAGGACAGAACCCCGAAAGTGCAGGCACCATAAAGGCAGGCAGGTGCAGATCAGAATCAGGACAGGTAAAGCCAAATTGGATCAGGACAGGACCACCAAGGGCTAAGACTGACACCCGCAGTTAAAGTTGCAACGCCTGTGTTACTCCCTCTCTGCAGCTAACAGCCAGAACCCGGTAAGAGTTATCGATTTCTCGGGCAAAGTGCTTCGCCAGCACTTCGGCTTGAAAACCCCGATCTGGGTTTCAGACGTTCTGACAGAGTGCTCCGCCAGCACCTCTGCTCTCGATCCCTATTGAGTGCGTTGGGTCAGTGACAGGTCAGCTATTCGGACAAGTCGGACAAATTAACTAACAAAGCCTACCCTAGTTTTACTATTTTTAAGGTCAGTTTACCACCTCCCAATGTTGCAAGTGTAAGGATCCCCAATTTTGATTGGACAAGGAATGAGGAGAGGTCATCACACCATACCAAAATGACACTTTTTTCTTTTGAATATTCTATTAACGTTCCCGTCCATCAATTTTTATTTTCCCATGTATACTTTATTCCACCGGACAATGAATGTTCCAATATTTGTTACAATTTAGTTCATATGAGAATTCTGCTTCCTCCGTAGAGTTCAGGAGGTGAGGTTCCCAGGCGCATCTTGGTCAAGACTGTCCCTGGGGGAAGCATCCTTTACGACGCAACTTTTACCACACAGTGCCTTTACAACGCAGGTTTTTCAACGCAAGTCATTACAACGAATTGCGCTGGGGGCGCTCTAGGATAGGTAATAGTTTAATTTACTATCCAACACCTTCTCTACTATCCACGGGGACTGGAGTTGGAATAGTAAATAAAACTATTCAATATCCAGCACCCCCAACGCAAGTCGTTGTAACGACTTGCGTTGAAAAACCTGCGTTGTAAAAGCATGCGTGGTAAAAGCATGCGTTGTAACAATGTACATCCGTCCCTGGCACTCTTTTAATGCCATGCCTCAATGGTGTTCAGTCTCTGGTGTGCAGGCTCAAAGGTTTCAATATGGAGTGCAGTGGATTTCAAAATGGAGTCACAGATACATTTCAGGCCCAAACACGAGCTGATAGTAAAGCAGAAAAGAAACAGTTTTAGAACAAAAAATAAATGAATGCACTGTATACCACTTATCTCTACTCTATTTCAATTACTTTATATTTACCTATTACGTTAGTGTTAAGCAGAACAAACAGCTTAGCAAAAGCAGCAGTGCAAGCTTCATGCATGCTGTAACACAGAGCAGCCATCTTAGTTTTAATGCGCAGAAGCAATAGTTTGCCTCCAAGCGAAAGATAGGTCATGTCACGTGAGTGTGACAGACGCATGCGCAGTAAGAAATCCCGCGTAGCAGCAGCCATATTATTGCAAGCGGATTAACATTAGTAAAACACATATGCACGGTTCCCTCAGATGTCGTGTAAAGCGATATTAATAAAACAAACATGTTGATTAGTACATTAACGTTATGTCGAGAGGACTGATTACAAGCAAGCCGCGTTAAGTGCGAATCCTTGCTTCATCAAAGCCATCCCGTTAGGGATGCTTTGGCGAGATTAAAGTAAGGGCTTCCAAAAGTGCACCCAAAGTGCGGAGCGGGTATAGTGGATGTGAGCAAAACCACGCAAATTGTGCACAGCTTCCATTTGGAACCAGACACTTCGTGCGCGCGCGCCACGCTCCGCCTCTGCTGCCACACGCATTCAGCTCACCAGGCTGCACACTCCCTCACCCCCATATGCTCGTTCGCCACACTTCCTTTGATCTCCGCCACGAGTTCTCACAGGCTCCTCTCCGCCCCCTTCCTTTAATGGCCCTCCCCCTCCCCCAGCACAGAGCGCGCATTGCTTGTTGTATCTGCCTCCCTCTTGTTTTATCCCGCGCTCTCGTGTATTTCTGTTTTCGGTCTCTCTCTCTGCCCCTTTTGCACCTCTCTGTCTAACCGCCTCTCGCCCACTCTTTCTTTCCCCTTCTCTCTGTCATCCGTTCTCTTTACTCTTCCTGCCTGTACACCTTCTGTCTCTTACTCTCCCATTCTAGATCTTTCTCCCCGTTGTGGTCTCGGAGACCGCCACGCCGTCGTCTTCCCTCCCATCCTCCCTGTCTCGGTTTCTCATCTCTTTTCCATTTGTCATTTTCTTTCCTTCCCTGCCCCACGCTCCTCGACTTTACCCTCCTACACTATTTTCCTGTCGCCACTACACTTTCTGTTTTTTTTCCTCCTGCTCCTCGCCACTTCCCAATCATGTCTCGCCCCTTTATTCTTCCCTCACTCTCCCTCTCCAGCCTCTTGCCTTGCTCTTTGCTCTCTCTCTCTCTCCCGTGAGAGGGCAGGTACAGGGCTGGGAGTCAGGGGCAGGCGTCTTTAGCCCATTAACCTTTTCCGGGCTGTGCACGTCCATACATCTCCCAAATAAAATTATATCCAACATGTGTGGGAAGTGCTATTACCTGAGTTCCCAAAACCAATGACCAGATGAAGACCACATTTTCACTACCTTGAGTCCACATGTTATCGCTTTTTATCTGCTCCTTTCCACTACAATGGCCTCACTTATAAAAGTGGGGTTTTGTTTTCATTGAGAGAATGGTCGGCTTGCTGTATTCTAGGACTTTTGTCAATTCCCACAGATTCTGGAATTTTTCATCACAGAAACCTGGGCATTTTTGAAATTTTAGGCAAAGATTTTCAGGATTCAGATTTTCTCTGTAAGGTTAAAAAAAGAAGTGAGAAAGACACAAGTGACACTACTCTGGACTATCCGGCTGTTTAGCTTTCATAAATGTCTGGGACTGGTAGTCCTCCCCATTTGCTGGCTGACTGTTTGCCCCTCTACTGCTAACTGCACATTGCTTTTTGGAGTGATTGCTTTTGCTGGCAATAGGCCCCATTTTTACTGGGACAAGTTTAGAGGTCCTGGGTGGTAGGTCTTAGGCCAATCTCCACAGATTCAGAAACGTCCCCTCATAAAAATGAGATAAATCGGTAATGTTTGCTAAGGTTTGCCGTTTGCAAGGCATTATGAGTCAGAAAATGTGGTACAATGTGGTCACAACAGTCAGGACTCATGATTGTCAGGCAATCACTGTTTATTCAGAGTCTTATCATTCCATAAAAGAAAACAAACAGGACAAATTTTAAAAAAAGATATAGCATAATAATGCCCATATTTCTTAAAGAAGCAATATATAATAACAAAGATTACATTTCACAATGTAAAGATAATATAGGCTACAGTAAAATACAAGCCCAGTTAAAACAAAAAACGAACAAAATATAAGCGCATCACAACTTCACATTTACATTAACAGGGGTAGTCTTTGCTAAACAGTTCTGTATCTTTAAAGCACTGGTTAAAAAAAATTGCTACCCAGAAACATACAAAGTGTGAGTGCAACTATTGCACGTATGGTAAAGCATGTCTACTTTGTGCAAAATATGAATTCTTCAAAAGGGGCAAAATTATCAATCTACTTACCTGAGAATAAAAACAAATCAAGTATAAAGTAGTTTGTTCAGCAAAATCATCACATGAACAGACACGTAAATGTAACAATTCATTATTCTGATACCTAAAATCAATGAGCAAGTTTACTGTATTAGAACAAAGGAGTGCCTAATTTGTAAAATAATAAGTGTCAGGACCCTGACCAGGAAGCCACTGCAGCTTGCACCACCCACTGCCCCTTTCAATGCTGCTAAAGACGGTACCAAATCTACTAGGAACTAACTTTCTCGCCTGCAGGTGCGCCAGTTAAGATTTTTCCAGGTCGCTAAAGCAATGGCTGAGGAGGGAGGTATTATTTATTTTTAATGTGTATTGAATTCATAAACAACCTTTGCTTTGCTTATCTCTAAAGTAGATGAGCAGCACCACCATATGGCAGACTGTCATAAGTGCATTGTTGAAAATTAAGTTCCGGTGCCGAGCACCGGAAACCACCGGCTCAAATTAAGCACTGCAGTGAAATGTAGTCAACAAAAATTGTATTGTATTTTAAAAACCAGGCCTAATAAAGCTGGACACCTGGCAGCATGAGCTACCACAGTCTCCTTTTAAAATTTTGCATGAGCACGCTCATTCTCCTTGTACTCTAATAACAACATAACATAATTTTTTCAGATGTTCTGCAGAACTTTGCGTTCAGTAAAATATGTGTCTTTTGTCATCTTTAATTATAATTTTTTCATATTGCTTAACCAGGGAATACGATTGACACAATTCAGCAGCAAACAATCCTTGATCAATTCCCTATTTGACTCGGCAGCTGGCTTAGACCACACAGCATGCCATAAAAGGAGGGCGCAAAAGAGATAAAGTCCTCAATAAACCACAAACCCAATGACCCAGCATGACAAGCATAATTCATGCATCTTTTTAGTAAACCTATTTTCCACTACCTGCAAAGAAGCAGCATTAGTGTGTCCCCAAACCCCCGCCCCATAACAAACCCCAGGCATGCATCTGCTTCTATATATGTTGAACATTTATTTTACCGGCTTCCTTCTTAACTTCTCTGCAAATCTATCCACAGCCAATATTTTTTAGCTCAAAATATAATTTTTTATTAGCCACATGCATAGACTGTACGTTTCAAAAATTTAATAATAAACCAAGATAAGAAAAGGTAACTGTAACAGCATTTTTTCACCCTGTAGATAAAACAAACCTTTTCTTTCCTGGCCTAACAATCATCGCATATGTTTTCCCCCTGTTAAATGTTAACTCCAACCTCTCCATGAATGTTAAATAATTTTCTAGAAGAGACTGTAAAGCATTTCCTGTGTAAGCTATCAAGGGTGTCTAGTTTTCAGAAAGGCCGGGTTTGGTAGATTCCCCGGGTGCCGGGTGACCCAGGGGCAAAGAATGCAGCCACCTCAATCTCCAGAAAGTTAGAAATGTATTGAAAAAATGTTGATGTTTCCTATTTACATTGTAGGTCCCTACCTGGTGAGGGATATAGCTCCACCTACACAAATAGGATATTCATTAAGAGAATTGTGGAAATTCTGGACAATATGTCTTTTCCGGCCGATTTCGGAACTTTCCTTTGCATAATTGTGAAGAGAATCTGTGACATATGGGACATTAGACATTTGCATAGCATTCTAATTAAAAAGAGGTGGCAAAATCAATTTAAGCCACACCACTAGTCACTCTGCACTACCCTTTGGCTAGTTTCCAGGTATGAGTCAAGGTTGTTGGGTCCCGATTGGCGCCTGCTAACCATGGACCCAACTACTGCCTCTACCCACATCCCACAAGGATTACATTTCAAAGTTAATATCTCCATTTCTCCGCGCTGCATTTTACGGATTTTCCTGTTATGGGTAATATGCACGGGTTACTATTTCCACTCCAGAAAGTGAACCAGTAGAGAAAGTGTTGGATAGCGAAGAGGTAAAAATTACTATTCCCACTACAGTGAGTGTAACAGTAGGGAAAGTGTTGGATAGCGGAGGGATAAAAATTACAATTCTGACAACAGTGAGTGCAAAAGTAGGGAAAGTGTTGGATAGCGGAGGGGTAAAAATTGCTATTCCCACTCCAGTGAGTGCAACAGTAGGGAAAGTGTTGGATAGCAGAGGGGTACAAATTAATATTCCTATTGGACTCAATTCAAAATTAAAATCAAAGAAAATATCAACTACAAAATATAAGAATAAAAAAAACTAAAAAAGAAAACGTTTATAAAAATATTACAAATTTACAAAACATAAAAACATATTATGTTAAAAAGATGTAACAAATACCTAGAAATATTATTTAAATTGTGTAAAAATAATTTACAAACAAATAACTATTTTTAATAGAAAATGTAATCTTTTTTATTTCCTACCCTATAACATTGTCAAATTCAGCAACACACATCTAAATAAAAGAAAAATTACCTTCATAATTAACTTCATTAATTATCAATTATACAAATATAATTAATTTAAAAAAAACTTAAAACAAATACAAATTAATTTACTCCCCAGACGTTACCCCTATAAACCGAAACCCACACACAAAATAAAAATAAACAATTACCATAAATATTTATGAATTGGTGAATTGATATTAATGATCAACTAAATATTAATTAATTAAACATAAATAACTTTCTACCCTCTACCACAATAAACTCCACAGCCCACACCTAAAAAGCATTACACAATTTCCATAATTAACTTAACATGAATACATTAATATCATTTAACAACTTATCAATTAATTTAAAAGATATTAGTTCCTACCATTTAACACTATAAACCCCACAACTCACTTCTAAAATTAATTACACAATTGCCATATTTATATTTGTATTAATTATTTAGCAATAATTAACAAATATTTATTAATTAATTATAAATAAACTATTTCCCACCCTATTCCCCCATAAACCCCACCACCCGCTCCTAAACAAATAACTCAATTGACATAATTAATTACCAATTAATTAATTTGTAATAATTAACAAGCAATTCATAAATAATTAATAATAAATTAATTCCCACAATGAACACTATAAAATATCTATACATAAAAACGAATGTATGTCTGTCTGTCTGTTTGTCCTTTATGCATTACTACACCATTCATCAGATCGCCATGAAACTTTGGGAAGTGGTTGAGTACACTCCCGCAAAGGTTTCTGGCATACATTTTATTTATATATCGGCCCCCAAGGGCTCTCATAATCTTTCGAATTTCACGTGGAATTACAAAAATCATCAGTGGCTCAGTGCACGTGCTATATTAGCAGCTACAAACAACGATGTAAATGCCATACATTTCAGCATTCAAAACGAAATACCAGGCGAAGCGACAACGTATAAGTCCATCGATACTGATATGAATCAAGACGAAGTTGTCAATTACCAAATGGAATTCTTGAATTCGGTGGATTTGCCCGGTATGCCACCGCACATTAAAGTAAAGTAAAGTCCACATTTGTAAAGTGCACAATCACCCGTAAGGGTCTCTAGGCGCTGGGGGGCCGTCGGGAAGATTAAGCGAGCTATTGCCCAGAGTCACATGGTGCTGGGCTAACCTGCCGCCGGAGCCGGGGATCGAACCGTGGTCCCCAGATTCCAGCGTCAGTCGCCCTGGCCGCGGAGCCACACCTCTCCCTCATTTGACATTGAAAATTGGAGTGCCTATCATTCTTCTCCGAAACATCAATCCACCACGACTTTGCAACGGTACAAGACTTTCGGTGAAAAAGATGATTAACAATGTCACCAAAGCTACAATTTTGAATGGGAAATTCAAGGGGGAAGATGTACTGTTGCCACGTATTCCAATGATCCCAACAGTTATGCTATTTGAATTCAAACGTTTACAGTTTCCGGTGCGACTCGCTTTTGCAATGACCATAAACAAAGCACAAGGACAATTACTGCAAGTGTGTGGACTCCATATGGAGAATCTGTGCTTCTCACATGTATAACTGTATGTGGCCAGCCCACGTGTCGGAAATCCTTCTGATTTATTCGTGTACGCACCAGACGGAAAAACAAAAAATATTGTGTATCCACAAGCACTCGAATAAATAAATAGAATTAAGACGACACTTTGAAATGTTTTCCATATTAAAATGAATACGTTTCAATAAAAATGACACAATGTGAATTTAATGTTATCATCAAAAGTTTCCTTGAATTTACTTTCTTCTGAGATCGCAGCAATGCGCGACGGGTAAGCAAGTAAATAAATAAATATTAATAAATAAAAAATATTTATACATGTATTACAATTAAATGACTTCCCAACCTATTCCCCTGTAAACCAACAA
This sequence comes from Lissotriton helveticus, assembly GCF_964261635.1. NCBI lineage: Eukaryota > Metazoa > Chordata > Amphibia > Caudata > Salamandridae > Lissotriton > Lissotriton helveticus. The sequence continues at coordinate 1,333,610,470 of NC_136063.1, read as the reverse complement.
CCTGCTCCTAAACAAATGACGCAATTAAAATATTTACCAATTAACTAATTATTAATAATTAACATGCAATTAAAAAGTAATTGATAATAAATTAATTCCCACAATTAACACTATAAAAAGAAAATGAAATAAATATGAATAAATAAAAAATATGAACATATTTATTATAAATAAATTACTTCCCACCCAATTCCCCTATAAACCCACAACCCGCTCCTAAAAAAATGACACAATTAGCATAATCACCAATCAAATAATGAATATTAATTAACAACCAATGAATGATTAATTAATAAATTAATTTCCACAATTAGCACTATAAAATCTAAATTTAAAAAATACTAATAAATTAAAAAATAAATACAATTATTATAAATAAATTACTTCCCACCCTCTTCCCCTATAACCCCACAACCCGCTACAGAACTAGAAAACGCAAAATGTAATTAAAATAAAATTAATACCCCCTAAAAATTTAACACATATATTAAAAAACAAAAGCAATACATATGCAAAACAATAGTCTCTGTACCATTCGTACGGAGTCCGGCTCCTGGTACGAATCGTACTTCGACGTACGTACGCGGGACGTTGCAGGGTATGATTCGTATGGGAAAAACGCTCCGAACGGCTATTCGGAGCGGTTTTTCCCGAATCGGAATCGACCCCTTAGTGTTGTATTCCTAAACTCTGATTGCTGGGCATATTTTACAAAGACATAGCTTTGATCATGCAGTACATATTTCTTTATGAATTGATGCATTCTGGACACACAATGAAGAATCATTATAAGCTGGAAATTGGTTGACAGCTCTAGATGTCACTTTTTTTCTGGAAATCAACATCTGCCATATATCCCTGTGACCAGAATAATTTGATGAACGCAATGGCATATTATGGTATAGTTCTTTTGTAGACTAGCCATTTGTCCAAAAACAAATTGATTGGCCATCGTCGTGGCTTTGTCCAGGGTGACACCTAGGCCTCTTACTTCGGACTTAGGCGGGAGACGTTCCCCCAAGTATGATGGCCAGAGGATTGGTCCCAGAGAGCTGGGACTAAATCCTCTCATTTCTTATTCACGAACAGTACTCAATCAATGCTGGTGATAAAATTTTACACTTGCATATGACACATGAAAATGTGCATGAATTAGTAACCATCAAAGTCGTTTTGTAAATGTGTAATATGTGAAAAGTTGCACATAATCATCATTTGTACCTATTGTCTGTTGAATACTTCATGTAATCTCCACATACAGCCAGAGTAGATCCACCAACTGGACCAGAAGTCTCTGCGCTTGCAGGAGGCAAATAATGGGGCAGAGCAATCAATGCCATTGGCAAAATCTGGTATGTAAACATGGCCAGAAAAGGGTCCCTTTTACAACAATGTGATCAGCCAGCCAATAGATATTTTACACTTAATCCATCAATAATCTTAAACATATGAACTGGACTAGGGTATATTGTTCAAAACATGTGTCGATTAGAATGTAAACTAAATGCATTCATTTAATTTTAGGGCCTGTGACGTTGGCCAGGAAAACACCTACTACAGCGATCTCTGCTCCACGTAGGGGTGTGACATGTGGTCAGGAACCACACACTGTGCGGATGGTAGACCCTAGTTAGTACACTTAAATATTACTTTATTAATAGCTCATTGTGTTTAATATTGGATGATTTGTTAGGAGTATATTGTGTGGGTCTAATATTCTTTTGGTCACTTATCTCAATATGTTCAGATATGGCCCTAACTAGTACTACTTCATAATATGTTGGCTTATGAAAGGATGACTCGACATTTGCATTGAAATAATACAGTATGTACCAAATTGTTTATATTGTCTCATCTAAAGAGAAGCAGCCCCAATTGTGTGGAAAGTGAATGCCTATGACATATACATAAAGCATTATTCACATCATTCTTTCTACTGAAATATGGATATGCAAGGTACATTTCAGCTGCTGTCAGAGTACTTCAGTGATTCAACGAACCTCTTCCAGCGATTTGAGAGACATTCTGTCTGTAACAGTCGGATCCACTATCATCCGTCTGCCAGGTAGGTATGCCTTATAGTGTTGTAAACTATTAATTCCCAAATAGTGTATAGTAACCAAATCACAGTGAAAGGAAAATAGCCTATCTTGCTGTTTTTTTAAGCATCTGATGTTGGTGTGTGATATATTCCCAACATAATCAGTGATGTCTTTGTTAACTTTACATGTTCACTTATCATTCGTGCTTAACATTAATCAAGGTGTAATTTCCTTCTGAAGCTGCAGGATCGAGGACCATTTTGGATCGAGGCCCATGTCTACTGCCACACAATCAAGAAGCCAGCTTCAGCAGATGGCATAATGGGGGATCTCAACACCACACTGGTGAGTTTAATTTTGCATTGCACATCTGCATTGAACACCTCAGTGCTACATTGTGAGCTGTCACATGTAGCTTTTCTCAAACTAGATCACATGTGGAACTTCAGATCAGTGCAAAGAAAAATGGTTCTAACCCTTGTGTTGAAGCACATAATATACTATGATAAATACTTATCATGTTGCATCCTCTGTCTTTCAGGTGCTGACGATGATAAGTTGCTTCATGAAGCTAAACGTACCACCAATGGAGGGGGGCAGGCAATCCGAGGAGAGAACCTAAGCCTTCTCCAAGCAGCAATGTCAGCTGCCAGCACAGTTCAAGAGGAGTATGATGAGGAGGACAAAGAAGAGCTGTTGCTGGTTGCAGAGTAGGACCTGGATTACGAGGAGTGTGTTGTTGGCCTACTGGCCAAAACACTGAGGTCCAGCCATCATTGTACTATTCACTTCACCTCTGAGGATTGCCCATTCCCAGCAGTCAGTCAACCATCCACAGCATACGCCTACCCCAACACAACCATCATCTATTCACAGGCTTCATGTCCAAGGTAGACATGTAGCTTCTCCTATACACTCCTCCCATGAAAGTGCATCCCAGGCCTTCTCTCAAGCATCTGAGGGACATACCATCCCTGGTGAGGAGAAGGTATCTCCTAAGCATAATTCTCCACCCCACAGTCTCCCACCTGCCACCCCTCCCTGTGCTGGTAGGCCGATACGGCTGGTAGCCGTATCGACCCTTCGGGTTAGGGCTGGTGGGGACCTACCGCCCTGCCGTCCGGCGCGCTTCTGCAAGCGGTCCCTCGGTGGGGCGTGATCGCCCGTACTAAGCTGAGCTGGCCCATCCCCTCGGCGGAGTGGAGCCGCATGCTACTCTCCCTAGCGCCTAGCCAGCTGTTCCTGGCAAGAGAAAAAAGGTGTAGTCCAGCATACCAGGGAGAAACCAACCCCCCTACCTCCCACGCCCCCAAACCCCACATATTGCTTGCGACCCCCTACCCCACCCCGCAGAGTGTCCCCCTCTTCTCGACGACCACTCCACCCACCCCCCACACTGCCACGCCCCTCCCCGCCCCCCACCCCCTGTCCCCGTCCCCCACCCCCTGTCCCCGTCCCCCCCACGCTGAACCCCCTCAGCCCCCGCACGCCCTGCATCCTCTCAACTCCTCGAAACAGCTCCCCGCTGCCCCCCACCCCACACCGCCACCACTATCCCCACCCTCTAAGTCCTCCCCTCCCCCCATCCCCCAACCAAACTGGCCCCTCGCCCTCCGGCCCGCACCCCCCAGCGTGCCTGCCCCCCCAGTCCCCCCACAACCCCATCCCCCTCCGAAGAAGATCCCCTGTCCAGTGATCCCGCATCCCCCAGGCTGTCCTCCATCTCCGACTCCTCGATCAATAAGGGAGAAGTTACACCCCCCTCGCCCCCTGCCGCCAGCCTCCCCATCTCCCCGTTCCCCCTCAGGAACCGACGTTGGCACCCCCCTGCGCCCCCTTCCTGCCCCTCCACGCTCTCCCCACCCACAGCGCTGGTTTCCGTCCCCCCTGTCCCCAGCGCACTCCAGCTCGCCTACCCCTGTCGCCTCCTGCGCCCGCCCCACCCCCCCTTCGACCTGCCATCCTCCTTCGCCACCTCCCGCCCCCCACCCCATCCACAAAAGTGAGCACCGGCCGCTTCCCGCCCCCCCGCCTCTTACCCGCCCCCCGCGGCCACCGCCGCCTGGCCCCACGACCCGCCCCAACCGCCGCCTGGCGTCCACTTCTCTTCCCGCCTTTCACCCGACGCGGTCGGGATTGCGGCAGATCGCAGGCCAGCACCCCGGCCGCAGCGCCACTTGCAGCGCGCAGCGGCAGCTTTACCTGCACCTCAGGCCGCACCAGATCTTAGCGGCCTGCCTCTCCAAGCAGACAAAGGGCCTCCTGCACACGCGGGTCCGCCAGTCCTGCCTCAGGCATCCTGCTCGCCACATCGCCTGCTCCGTGAAATCCCTTCTCCAAACCCTCATTACCGACACACACCTCCACAATTAAGCGCAAACCAACCCGAGAGCCCCTGCCCACGCACCAAACTAAAACGCTCAAACGCACACCACAGGTGGAAAAAACTCTCACAAACAATGCCCCCTGGCTGCTGTGTCACTTGCCACCAAAACGGTGACAAGCAACACAAAATGTCCGGCTATAAAGCCCAACCAGACCAAACGAAGCCCAACCAGCCCAACGTAGCCCAACCCGATGGCTGCCCTTAAAGGGACCCAGCCCCGAAATTGCTGGCTCTGAGCTTCTCAGCCTCCCCCCCTCCCGGGGCCCCAAAACCCCCCAGAGGAAGCAGGCCTCCCGCTGGTCGGCCGCTCCCCCGCAAAGCCCTATTTTGTTTTATTCTAATCTTCACTCCAGTGTGCCCTGCTAATCATCGTCTCAGTTCTTGTACTAAGGAGGTGGGTCATATTCGGAAACACAATTGCTGTTTATAGTAATTAAGCAGTACCATGAGAATAGACGACAGACCACAAAAGAGAGATGGAAAGTATAAACCTCGGAGTGTGATGAGGAAGACCATATATTTAGAGAAAATTGGCAGTAAGTATTTGGTGCATTACAATTTCATTCCATTTCGTCATCCTAATACTTACATTATGAGAATATGTCAAGAACTGCCATATATTAAGCTGATGTCCTTCAGCAGTTGTATATAATGCATTCATAGTTCCTGGCCTCTCTATCTGAGTGTGTGTGTGTTTGTGTGTGGGTGTGTGTGCATATACCTATTTGCATGTGTATTCTGCCTGTTGATCTTTAAAGTGTGTTGCTATAGTGGACTATCATTGTAAGCTTATATTTTGAAATGTTGAAACTTGTTGCTACTAATAGTAGTGAAGTTGGACTGAAAGACCAAAAAGTCCAAACTGACAATTTACCTGGCCATATGGGTACACCAGCTGTCATATAGTGTGTGAGCAGGAAAAATGCTCTCATTTCCATGAAGCGAAGCAGAATTGCTTTTGGACAGAGGGAGCTGGATGTTTGCAGTTTCCTCTGCCCAAAAGCAATGCCGACTCCTGCAGGAGGCAGGGATTTGGTAGGGACCGCGTGAACCTTGAGGCTCCCCATGGTCCCCAGGGATGTGGTCGTGCCCCAGGGAATGGGGTCCCTGGGGCAATATCGGCCTCATGAGGGGGTCAGCACTGCCTCTCTCCAAAAAATAAAACATAAAGGGCAGCCCCAGGGGAAAGGTGCCCACAGACAGATAACTGCTCCCTGGTTTGGCGAGGCATTGCGCCTCGCCAAAAGGGACTGTAGACGGGCAGAGAGACAATGGAGAGTGGCATATGATGATTCGTTGAAAGAAACCTATCATATCAAGAGACGTATCTATCATAATAAAATCTGTATAGAGAAAGCTACATACTATGCAGACAGAATCCAGAGGGCAGAGAATTCCGCCAAGGAACTGTTTAGCATATATAAGTCTCTAGCTACCCCAAAAACTGCAAGTCTAGACAAAGATCACTCAGTAGCAGCATGCAACCGCATCGCTACTTATTTCGGAGATAAAGTGTCTAAAATTTATGCTGCTTTCCCCGAAATACCTCATGCAGCGGAAGAGCCAATAGACCTAGCAGCAGAGGAAGATGATCGAAATCAGTTACTTAACTTTATCACCCCCTCACCGGAAGAGCTAATTAAAATTTGCAGGTCTGTTAAATCTGGCTCTCCCCGAGATCCTGCACCCCCTAAAAGATTGAGTGACAGTTTGGAGACCCTTGAACCCTACATCAGGCATGTGCTAGATGTCTCCTTCCGATCCAGTTCAATACCTGAGGATTGGAAACAGGCTGTGGTGCTTCCCCTCCGCAAGAAGCCCAACATTAGCTTCGAGAACCTGGACAATCTACGCCCCATCTCCTTGCTGCCTTATTTCTCCAAGGTAGCGGAGAAGGTGGGAAATAAACAGCTAATGACATATGTGGAGGAAGGCAACCATCTTCATCCTACCCAATTCGGGTTTCGGCCCCGTCATTCTACGGAGTCCGCCCTTCTGAGGGCCACCGAAGCCCTCAGGCAGGGTGCCGACGAGGGACAAACAATGGCGCTAATTTTATTAGATCTTAGCACCGCGTTCGACACTGTAGCACATTCCATCTTGCTACAGTGTCTGAACAAGGTTGGGGTGAGAGGGGCAGCGTTGAAATGGATTTATTCATTTCTTACTGGCCGGGGTTTCCAAGTGAGGCAGGGTGACCACTACTCAGAGCGAATTCCTTTGGACCAGGGGGTGCCGCAGGGCTCGTCCCTGAGTCCAACACTTTTCAATCTTTATGTCGCTCCGATTGCCACCTTAGTAGAGAGTCACGGCCTCAGCTTGGTGTCGTATGCCGACGACACGCAGTTGGTCATCTCCCTATCGCGCGCACCCGGTCTTTCGGCGGACATCTTCAGAGCATGCATGCAAGACCTTGCTGCCTGGATGTCCGCCAATTGCCTCAAGCTCAACGGGGGCAAGACCGAGGTGCTGGTCGTGGGGGGTTGCCAGTCTGCGTGGACGTCGGCATGGTGGCCATCTTCCCTGGGCCCAACACCCATTCCGTGCCAAAAAGCGAGGAATCTGGGCATTTGGTTTGATGCCGCCCTCACCTTTGGCCCTCAGATCAACCAGGTGGTCGGACTATGCTTTGGGACCCTTAAAAGCCTCAGGAAGACTCTGAAGTTCTTGCCTGTGAGAGCCCGACAAACCTTGGTACATGCACTAGTCACATCAAGGATGGACTATGGCAACCTTCTCTATTTAGGCACCCTGGAGAAGAATCTCAGCCGCTTACAGGTCCTACAGAATGCCGCTGCCCGATTGGTGCTCAGACTACCCAGAAGAGCTGCTTCTGCAGCGGCTCTCCGGTCTTTGCACTGGCTCCCGGTCAGAAGCAGGGTAGAATTTAAAGCACTCTGTACGTGCCATCGGATCATTAATGGGAGATCCCCTCTCCCTCTGCAAGGACTTTTGACACCTTATGAGCCTCCCCGATCCCTGAGATCTTCCGGCTCTGGACTCCTGGTTGTCCCTAAGGTGTCCAGAGCACGGATGGGGGGAAGATCTTTCAGATGCCTTGCAGCCGCTAGATGGAACAAGCTGCCCATGGCACTGCGATTAGAGCCATCTGAATCAATTTTTAGAGCTAAGCTTAAAACTGCTCTATTCGCTCAGTAGGTTTGCCGCTTCTGTAAGTTCCAGTAATAAAAGTTTCTCCTCAGCGCGGGGACACGCCGTTGTTGCGTCACCATGCGCTTTATAAAACCCCCTAAATAGAAAATAGAAAAATTGAAGCCGAAAATGGCCCAGGTAGGGAGGTCATGCAGGACCTTTCCCCATTTTCATTTTCTAAAAAGAGAAAGGATGTGGCCATGCCAGGCGGGATAGGGTCCCCAGGGCCAAAGCTAGCACAGGGAAGGGGGGCTACCAGACCCCCTTCCTTAAAAAATATCCATGGGGGTGTGGACAAACAAGATGGCCGGGAGGAAGTAGTTCTGTTCAGCTCCACCGTCCCCGCGGCTGTCTCTGAGGCTTGCGGGAGCGTGGAGGCACCAAAGTGTACCCAAGCGTGAGTAATGTGATGCAGCACAGCAGGCAACTGCGAAATTCATAGCTGGTGGCTGTTTTCCGTTCCCCGGAATGCAGAAAAGACCAGGAAGGAAGAGCGTACTGGACGTGAAACGGTCACGGCCTATGAGTCCAAAGTGCGTACAATTTATGCGCACTAACAGGGCCAAAGCAGGTGACGGAGGAGGGCAGGAGCATACCCAAAAAGGATCTTGAGGCTGCAGCGGCAATATATGAGGAGTGGAGGCCAGACTGCAAGCTGCGGATGAGGCGAGGTGCCCTGCTTCGAGATCGGAAGCAGCTTCTGTCATCCGCCGATCGTGGCTCTTCGGTAGGAGACTGCTGAGGGAGCAATTGGGGACCCCTGTTGATGCTGAGGATCCCACTTTGCCTGTGAGAGTGTGTGCCCCTCCAGATACACTGAATATGGGAGAGACAAGGAGGGCTGATTAGATCCTAGCTGCTTGACCTTAATATGGCGGCCGGCGGGGCCAGGCAGTGCATGGAAAACAAGCACGAATGAGGGGAGCACAACTGGAGTCATGAGACTCGGCACACTGCTAGCGATGCACAGGAAGGAATGATGCAAGGGCCCCTGGCATACAGAAAAACACCGCCTAGATTAGTGGTTACACATAAGCCCTCACTGCACCCGTGGAACTGTGTAGGATTCGGTGGGGAAGCTGGTTACCACTTCATTATGGTGATTTCTCGTTGATTAGGATACAAGGGGTACCCTGGGGAACCGTTTAATGCCTGGAAGGGTACCTATTGGAAGAGCTGTTCAGTCTGCGACCAGAAGGGGGCCACCCAAGGAGAGAAGGGGCAGTTGATTTGGATTTATGCCACTGAAAAAGGGGCCAACCAAGGTGTCCAGCTACTTCTCTACAACAGACAAGAAGAAACTGCAATAGCACGGCGCGAACGTAGACAACATGGCGCTCACCAAAGAAGATTTAATGGCATCCCACAAGGAATTCAAATCCGATCTTCATGCAGAGTTAAAAGTGGACATTAAAACTTCCCTGTATCAACTGATAACTGACCTTACTGCGCAGATGATGGCGCTTCAACAAGATATGGACTGGGTGGGCACGCATGTCCTAGAGGTGGAGGCTCGGGCCCAGGAACTGGAGAAAAAGATGGAGGCCGCGCATGACAGCTTACAGGATCTCCAAGCTCAGCTACAGACGGCCCTCATGAAGATGGAGGGCCTGGAAAATAGATCCCGGTGGGATAACATTAGAATTAAGGACCTTGAGGAGGGTGCTGAAGGACCAGACCTTTTAGAGTTCATCGAGGAGCTCTTTGCAGAAGTCTTGGGATCAAACCACCCAAAGATCAAGTTCAAACGAGCGCATTGCGGCTCAGCAGGGCGAAGAGTGGTGATACACCCATGATATTCTTGTTAACATGCACTCCTTCAAATTTAAAGAGGCAAAACTACAAGCCGCCAGAAAAAGAGATGAGATTTCCTTTTAGGGCTTCCGCTGCAGCCCCTTCCAGGACTTGGACCCGGTGACTCTACTTAGACGTCAATAGTTTCGACCAATCACTACGAAATTCAGAACAGCCAAAGTTAAGTATAGACGGACGTATCCTTTCGGCCTGATCTTCGAGTGGAACAACAAAATGAAGCACATCACAGATCTGAAGGAAGGTCTCAGTCTTCTGGGCCTACCCCCCCAGTATGGAGGACCAAGCAGGTTCTCTTCCACGAGGGAAAGAGGGCGACAGTTCTTCAGGATGGCATGCAAGCGCCAAGGGCCGCCACTCAAGAGACTAGAGACTGAAGCCCAGTGAGGCATATAGCTAGAAACTTTATTTGTTTCGCTCTGCAGGAGTCCCATCCAACATGAGAGATGAAACAGGGAAAAGACATGTACCCGAGGGTGTTATGCATACAGGGAGCAAGGTTCCTCTTATCTCTCACAGTTCCACACCGTGTGAAATCATTGGAGGCTTTGGTGACCAACACCTTTTTTGAGACAGACAGTCAGGGACGTGGACCTGAACCGCTTACCCCACACGACAAGCTTCTTCTTCTACTTCGCCATGGCCAGGAGCACTACAGTGCACCTGTGAAGGTTTTGTTTATGTAATTTTGCTCATTGTTGGGGGGGGTCTACAGGAAACGTGAGCTATCTACACGGAGACTGTAATTATGTACTTATAAGGGTTCAGAGCGCGCATCTGTACGGGGATCAGGCTGAAGGCATCCTTTGGGCATGCGATCCTAGAGTGAGAGAGATGGGCCTAGCGCAGATTCTAATCTTGCGGGTAATGGGAACAGTGGCAACATGCTGATCTCTATAGCCACCTGGAATGTAAAGGGGCTGAACTCGCCCCTCAAAAGGCAGAAAATGTGGAAATACTTGACGGACCATGATTTTGATGTGGTGGCCCTGCAGGAAACCCATCTAAAAAGAGATGTGGAACTTTGGATGCGCCATAAAAATTATACATTAATCTACAGATCCTCAGCGACAACCAAACACAGAGGGGTGGCTTTATTGCTCCACAACTCACAGAAATTCCAGCCTGAAGCTATGAAGGCGGATAAGGAAGGCAGGGTCATTATGGTAAAGGGGAAAATAAGAGGGAAATTATGCATATTTTTATCGGCATATGCTCCAAACGCAGGCCAGTCACCATTCCTGTCCGCTCTGCTCAATATGAATGGGAGTTTTGCAGAGGGCCGGGAGATACTTATTTTATTTTATTTTCAAGGTTTTTTATAGTGCGAACAAGATCCTTAACAGATATCAGAGCGCTTTACATAGATATGAAAAGGTAAAACAATGTAACACAGGGGAAAGAAAAACAGTTAAATAGTATTTCCAAAGTTTATGTTCAAGTGAATTTAGCCAAGAGGATCGATTTGACTTCCTTTTTGAAGGATGCAGTGGATGAAATAAGTCTTGTTTCTGGAGGGAGGGCATTCCAAATCCTGGGAGCCATCCCTGGGAAGGAGCGTTTGTATGTTTTTATCCTGTGGAATTTTTGTGGTTTCAGAAGGAGAGTTTGTGCGCTTCTAGTTGATCTTGAACCTCCTGAGATTGTCAATTTCTGAGCAATGTAAATGGGTGAATTGTGGTGTAAGACCTTATGAGTAATGCACACGATTTTCAGGTGTATTCTGGCTTCGAAGGGTAGCCAGTTCAGAGATTTTAAGTCGAGAGAGATGTGTGAGCATTTTTTTGATCCAGTGATGAGTCTTGCTGCAGCATTGATAAAGGCTCTTAATGGTGCAGTTGTAGATAGGGGGATGCCTCAGAGGGCAGTGCTTCCATAATCAATCCGATGGATAACTAGCGATTGGACCGCAGTTCGGAAGTCGTTGGCTGGGAGGAAGGATTTCAGCTTCCTCACGGTGTTGATTTGGAAATTAGCTCCCTTCGTTGTATTGCTGATATGTCGTTGCATATTGAGATTGGAGTCGAGGGCTATACCTAAAGATGTTGCTGAGTCTACAATGATAGGTTGGACGTTGAATGCATTGAGGTGTTTAAGCCAATCCTGAGCGAAGTGTATTTTGGCGGGGGGAGCTATTAGTAAGAACTCAGTTTTTAGAGCATTAAGTTTGAGATGGTTCTCTGCCAACCATGTCTGTGTGTCCTTATGCGTTGAGTTGAGAAGTTTGATGTAATCCGGGGATTGTAGTTTGAGGTAGAGTTGGGTGTCGTCAGCATACATGTGGAATTGCACATTAGAGGCATGAAGCAGTGCGGTGAGTGGCTCCGTGACTAGAGTGAACAGTGTAGGGGATAAGGCTGATCCTTGCGGGACCCCTAGTGTTAATGGGACAGGGCTGGAAAAAGCGTTGTTGATTTTGAATTTCTGAGTCTGATTATGGAGGAAGGAGGTGAACCATTTGAGTACTGTTCCTGAAAGCCCCATTCTGGTATTCAGCAGATTGAGTAAGTTCTTGTGTTTGACCGTGTCGAATGCTGAAGAAAGGTCGAGAAGGATGAGGAAGCAGGTACCGTTTTGGTTAAGAATTTGAAGCGCGTCATCAATTATGTGTGTCATGGCTGATTCTGTGCTGTGGCCTGTGCGGAAGCCGGATTGGTGTCGGTTGAGGAGGTCAAAGTGATCAATGTGTTTTATCAGTTGGAGGTGAACACATTTTTCTAACAGTTTGGCTAAGGTAGGGGTATTGGAGATAGGGCGAAAGTTATTAAGGTCAGTAGGGTCAGCTGTGGGTTTCTTGAGTATTGGCGATACTTTTCCCACTTTGAGGGAGTCTGGGATGCCTCCTTGTTAGAGAGAGCTGTTGATGATTTTGGTCCAGAGAGGTAGAAGCAATGGGATAAGATCCTTTACAGCATTTGCAGGTAGAGGGTCCGAGAGGTGGTTGGTGGGCTTCAGGGTGCCAAGGATCTTGCCTATGGAATCTTCCGTGTAGGTATCAAATGATGACCAGGATGCATTGTTTTTAGTTTAATGGGTGTTTTGCTGAGGGGGCTAGAGTATAGGTTTAGATCAATGAGGAGATCATTGTTGATGTTGGTTGTTTTTAGATTGAAGAAGGTAGAGAATTCTTCACAGGGCGGTAGGGTGCTGGATGTGTTCAGTTATCGTTGTGGTTCGTCCTTGGATTGCGATTTGATTAGTTCAAGGAGTTTTTTGGGTCGGTTTTTTGCTTGGTCAAGTTGAAGGCTAAAGAAGTCGGCTTTCGATCGTTTGATTTTCATGAAATAAGCGTTTCTCTTTTTCTTTAGTGTATTGAGGTAAGAAGCTGATAGATCTCCAATTACGTTCAGCTAGTCTCTTAGCTCGTCTATCATCGTTAAGAATACCGTCGTACCATGGTTTAGAGATTTTGGAGGAGACTCTCTTTAACCAAATGCGCGCTGGCGGTTTTCCCGCTGCGCGCTGTGATTCGCAAAATCCCTCGTTACGTGACAAGGTCAGCTCTTCACACGCGCAGCGCAGGTAGACCCCTGCCCTCACCACGTCTTCAACAAGGCCGACGCTGTCATCGCACCCCACCTGCGGGACATCATCAACACCTCCTTCGACAGCGCCACCTTCCCGGAGAGCTGGAAGCACGCCGAACTCAGCGCTCTACTCAAGAAACCATCAGCAGACCCTACCGACCTCAAGAACTACCGCCCCATCTCGCTGCTCCCGTTTCCAGCCAAAGTCATCGAGAAGACCGTCAACAAGCAACTGGCCGCCTTCCTCGAGACGAACGGCTCCCTCGACCTCTCGCAGTCTGGCTTCCGGGCCAACCACAGCACCGAGACCGCCCTGATCGCAGCTACAGATGACATCCGAGCCCTGCTCGACAATGGAGAAACAGCGGCCCTCATCCTCCTGGACCTCTCCGCGGCCTTCGACACTGTCTGCCACCGCACCCTAGTACAGCACCTCAGCAACATCGGAATCCAGGAGAAGGCACTGGAGTGGATCACCTCCTTCCTCGCCGGAAGGACACAGAGAGTCCGCCTCCCCCCGTTCAGATCGGAAGCCACCGAAGTCATCTGCGGCGTCCCTCAAGGCTCCTCGCTCAGCCCAACTCTCTTCAACGTCTACATGAGCCCCCTCGCAGCCATCGCACGCCAGCACAACCTGAACATCATCTCCTACGCAGACGACACCCAGCTGATCCTCTCCCTCACCAACGACCCCGCCACCGCCAGAGCCAACCTGCACGAAGGGATGACAGACGTAGCCAAATGGATGTTGAACAGCCGCCTGAAACTGAACTCGGACAAGACGGAAGTCCTCATCCTGGGATCCTCACCCTCCGCCTGGGACGACTCCTGGTGGCTCCCCGCCCTGGGCAGCGCACCCAAACCAACTGACCACGCACGCAACCTGGGCTTCATCCTGGACTCCTCCCTCTCCATGACCAGACAAGTCAACGCCGTCTCCTTGTCGTGCTTCAACATCCTGCGAATGCTACGCAAGATCTTCCGATGGATCCCCACCGAAACCAGGAAGACGGTCACCCAGGCCCTCGTCACCAGCCGGCTGGACTACGGCAACTCCCTCTACGCCGGCACCACCGCCAAACTCCAGAAGAGACTCCAGCGGATCCAGAACACCTCAGCACGACTCATCCTGGACATCCCCCGCCGCAGCCACATCTCCGGACACCTGAGAGACCTGCACTGGCTCCCGGTCAACAAGAGAATCACCTTCCGGCTCCTCACCCACGCACACAAAGCCCTACACAACCAAGGACCAGGATACCTCAACAGCCGCCTCAACTTCTACGCTCCCACGCGCCAGCTTCGATCGACCAGCCACGCCCTCGCCGCCGTCCCCCGCATCCGAAGAGCCACCACAGGAGGAAGGGCCTTCTCCTACCTGGCCGCCAAGACTTGGAACTCCCTCCCGACCCACCTCCGCCTGACCCAGGACCACCTCGCCTTCAGGAAGCAGCTCAAGACCTGGCTGTTCGAGCAGTAGCGGACCCCCCCCCCCCCCCCCAGCGCCTTCAGACCCTCCGGGTGAGTAGTGCCCTATACAAATGTTCTGATTGATTGATTGATTGAGCGCCCATGACGAGCTTACCTTGTCATGCGCGTCGAAAGGGTTAACTGTAGGGGTGCAACTTCGTTGACTATCGAGGTCATTGATTTGAGGTAGTGATCGGTGAGCTCCTGAACATCGTTGTTTCCGGTGGGGGGTAGGAGAAGGTTGTAGCTGGGAGACGGTGAGGAGCTGGGATTGAGTTTCTTCAGGTCTCTTTTCCAGGTCTTGGGTTTGGTGGATTGGGCTGGACAAAGCTTCACATATTCATTGATGAAGAATGTGATAATGTGGTGGTCAGACCAGTCACAGGGTTGGATTGAGTTTAGTTGGGTGGCTTCACCTTTGGAAATGATGAGGTCCAAGATAGAGCCTTTGTCGTGAGTGGGGCTGTTGCAGATTTGGGTGAGGTCTAAGGTGTTGAGGAAGTTTTTGAGACTGGTAACCACCCAGTCAATGTGATCATTCCAGTGATGATTGAAATCACCAAGGAATATTCGTGTATTTTGTCGACCCGAGTTCATTGTGATCATGTCCATGAGGTGTTCAGTGAAGGTGAGGTTGTCTCCTGGTGGGTGGTAAATGATATGTAGAGAGCATACTGGATTGCCCTCACTGTTGACGTTGAGGCATATGTGTTCACAAGAGGAAAATATAGGGGAGATGGCTCTGGTTACTGAGAGGTTACTCCTGTGAATACATGTAAATGTACAGGAATTTATATAGCGCAAATCACCGAGCGGTTTTTAAGTGCTTGCTTAGGGAACCCGTCCTGGTATTCCCCTGTGAGATAACCCTGGCAGGGTATCCGCAAGGTGAAAGCCAGGCATCCCGCCGCGAGGGGCCGTTGTGGAGATTAAGCAAGCTATTGCCCAGAGTCGCAGAGTGTGAACCCGTGAATCGAGTAGGCACCGGAGCGAGGATTGTCGAGTCCATGGACATTTTAGAACTCAAGACCCCGCCGAGCCGGGAATTGAACCCTGGTCCTGGGCTGACCTCTGCTTCCAGGTCTGCCTCCTCTAACCAGTGAGCCACACTTCTCCACATGCTATTCCACCTCCTGTCATGTCGGCCCTGTCTAATCTGATGATGTGATAGTTAGGGGGAACTAAAATGTCAATGAGGGGGGATGAGGTTTCTGTTAACCAGGTTTCGGTGACTATGATAAGGTCTAGTTCAAGTGCGATAATGAGATCGGCAATGTCCGATGCGTGTCTGGGGGCAGATCTACAGTTAAGTACTGTGCATTTGAGCCGTGGGGTGATGATGGAGGCGGAGGGGTCCAGAGTGAGCGTGACTTTTGTGAGATTGTTAGAGATGGTGCCTCTATTATTTTGAGTAGGGGGCCTGTGAGGGTTGGAATGGATAGTAGGGATGGGGAGGTGTGTGGTGGCTGTGTGGGCCTTGGGGGCGGAATCGTAGGAGTGTAGGAGTGCACGTATGTCATACCGTGTCAGTGTATTGATGCATTGGATAGGTCGGGCGGAAGAGTTATGCGCAGGGATAGAGGTCCAGAGAGGAGGGTTGTGTGTGTGTGAGCATGTAGATGGGGTGGAGTGCTGGCGGGATAGGGGGTACCGGGTAGAGAAGGATGTCTAATTTGATTTGTAAATAGCTTTTTGAAGATATGTAGCTCGTCTTTAATTTGGAAGAGGGTGGACATAATCTTGTCCAGAGTGGAGTTAGGAACGGTAGTGGTGGGGATGGTAGATTGAAGTATAAGTTGAGGAGATATGACTCGGTTTGGTGTGAGAACTGATAGAGGCCGGGAAGTAGTATGGGGCGGAGGTGGGGAGAGAGTTGGGTATGTGTTGGGCGTGGGTATAGAGGAAATAAGGGAGTGTGATGGAGGGAGAGGAGATGATGTAGGAGTTTCCGTGGTGGGTACTTGTATGATTACATTGATAGTGTGTGGGAGGAGTGACAAGCTGGGGGGTGTGTGGGAGGAGGGGGGAATGGGGGTGGTATAGGAGGGATGCATAGTAGTGGTATTGGGGAGAGGGAATAGAGGTGAGGGAAGTGGGAGTGGTAATGAGGAGAGGGTTAGGTGGCGAGGGAGGGGGGACTAGGTATGAGAGGGGGAGGGGTGGTGATGATGTGAGAGGAGGAGGGTGGACTAGGTGTGAGAGAAGGGGAGGTGGTGAAGGCAGGGGGGGAGTAGGTATGGAAGGAGGTGGGGTGGCGACGGAGGAGGGGGGGCTAGATAAGAGAGGGGGCGTAGTGGTGGTGTGAGAGGAGGGGGGCTAGGTGTGGGAGGTGGCGGGGTGGAGCTGTAGCAGGAGTAGGGTGGACTAGATGTAAGAGGAGGGGGAGGTGATAGAGGAGAGTGGGCTACATGTGAGGGTCAGCGGGGAGGTGGTAGGGGAGGAGGGGCTGGATGTAGGAGGCAGAGGGGTGGTGCAAGAGGAGGGGGGCTGGGAGAAAGGAGAGGCATATTGTAGGGTGGGGTAGAGTGATTGAGGGAGGTGTGTGGCTTTGTGTGTCTAGGAGTCAAGGGGGTTGGGGTGGGAGGGTGAGGGTCTGAATTGAAGAAGAATTGGTTTGGGTGTTGGGAGTGGCGGCAGGTTGGGAAGGAGACATAGGATTGGATACCTGCTCTTTAATAATGGTAAATATGTTATCAAATAGGTTAAGGCTATGATCCGTGGACTGAATGAGAATAGTGCCGTTATTGTAGATAGTGATGGCTGCTGTCGCTTGGAAGAGTTGTGATGGTGTAATAGACATTCGAAGACCATGTGCGGACTTCTTCATGGAGGAAGTCATGAGTAAGGATAGGAAGGCATTCCAACATTGTGCTCTGCGTTTGGTGTAGAAGATGATGTTGGTGGTCGTGGGTCCAATTCGAGGTGAGAAATAGGGATCTGCAAAGGAGGTTTCTAGGTGGGATTTCAGAAAGTTGTGTTTGAAGGTTTTGGCTGATTGTTTTTGTGAGCTTGGGGGGGAAATGATTTTGTATGTGTGGGTGCCTGTGAGTTCCATTATGAGAAAAGAGGTGTAGGGTGAGTGTGTGGTATTGTAGAGGGGAGGTAGTGGCTGTAGAGAATGTGAATAGAATGCCTAAGGAAGGACTAGCCTAGGACTGGTCAAGACTAGTCTAAGATGGCCGACACCTTAGGGAAGAAAGAGAGTGGCTATATAGGGGAGTAATAGCTGAAGGGCAGTGGCATCTGAAGAGAGTGTGAATTGGAAGCCTGCGGAAGGACTAGTCTAGGACTAGTCTAAGACTAGTCTAAGATGGCCGACACCTTAGGGAGGAAAGAGAGTGGCAGAGTAGTCCTTTGTCTGTTTCCATGACAGTAGTATATATGTATAGAGGTAAAATAAATTGTAAGAGGTATAAATAGAGATTCTGACCTTAAATAGGTAGGTAGAGTGGTCGGAGGACGTAGATTATGTGTTAAATCCTTGTGGTGGGGTCGTTCCAATATGGCTACCTCCTTTGGATAGAGCCTCATAGACAGCAGAGCAGTCCTATGTCTTTTTCCATTAGCTGTGAATCTCCCGGTGTAGTCTTGTTTCACTTTCCATACAGCCTTAAGTATATATTTTTTTGTCCTTTTTCAGTTGTTATGGTTTGTTTTGGTTCCACAGGGCTGGCTGTTAATCTCTGAATTATAATGACCAGTAGCAGGGAGTGTGCCACTCGCTCTTGTTGGTGTGGTCAGCCATTTTGCCCATCTGTGGCCCAGTGATACCGCCAGCCATGCTAGCGTGAGGCTATAAAGAGTGAAACAATAAAAATAAGAATACAATGAGTACAAGTATCAATAACGTGACTATGATGTTGCTACTGCAGTCGTTGCCTAACCGGTGTGATCAATCTGCAGACTAGGTCAGAGCCACCCTTTGCTGAGCATATGTTCTATGGCCAAAATTCCGTTTCCACTGCGTGCATATTCTTTTGTACCAGATTTCAATAATTAGAGATCAGGATATCTCCGTGGTTTCAGCGTTGTTATGGGCCGATCTAGGGGGCGTGGCTTAGCAGCTGCTTCGTCCGCTGAACTAAGCAGTGTTTCCCATGGTCTGTCTGTCCCATGAACGCTCATCTGCGATGCGATTCTGGCACGATGTCCGCGCTGCTGCATGGAGAGATTGCCTCACCTGGGGCAGTCCAGGGGCCCCGCCTCCTCAGTTGGCGGGGCCCCTGGACTGGCCTTGTAGATGCATGTCGACATCTTTACCCCGACACTGAGGACTACACGTTCTTTTCGCATTCTCACCTAATATACTCAGGACTTGATTATATTTTTTTATGCCAGGGTCTCCTGGGATCTCTTCAGGAAGCAAAGATCCTCCTGATCTCTATTTCAGACCACCGTCTAGGCACAATTTGTCTCGAGTTGAAGTGGGGGCCCATAATGTGCCAAGATGGTATTTCTGACGAGAGATAGATTACTTAGAGAGGGGCTACGGGGTCATTGCGGAGTTCTTTTGCCTAAATCAGTCACAAGACACATCACCCGTCACTAATTGGGATGCTTTTAAGGCAGTTATACAGGGAAAGTGTTTTGAGCTTAATTCTACATTAAGTAAGCAGATGGCTAAGGAGAGAGAGGCTCTGGAAGAGTCCTTGGGAGCTCTTGAAAGAGAACACAAAAATAATCCTTTGCGTATGGTACTGAGTCAGATGAGATTGGTTAAGGGGAAACTTACAACAATATACTCTAACAGGGCGGAATACACTCTCCTGCGACTGCGTCACACCGTGTACTCTCAGGGGAATAAAATTGCCACACATTTATCTAGACAGCTTCGTGAGAAGAGGGAAGAGGGAGAAAGAATATATTGAGACACACTGCCCACGAAGACAGACACAAGGCAAATGCCTTCGAAGCATTCTATAAAGAGCTATACGCTGGGGACTACTTAGACCCTGCCACTCAACATCAATACTTAGAGATGGTAGATCTCCCACAGGTCATGCCAGATTGGAACTAGAGGCTAAACGCTCCCATAGCCGGGAAAGAAGTGGGGAAGGTTATCACAGCTCTCAAACCTAATAAGTCCCCAGGACCAGATAGTCTCACAGCACATTTTGATACAAACCTTTGCCCAAGACATCATCCCGCACCTCACAGAACTTTTTAATGGGATAGCAGAGGGCCAGGCAGAATCTCCTTCAATGGCAGAGGTCACCATCACAGTTATCCCCAAGCCTGGGAAAAATCCCCGAGAATGTGCCTCATACAGGCCTATCGCCCTCATGAATTTGGATGCTAAACTATATTCCACAATCTTGGTGAAGCGACTGGAGGACCTGATGCCAAACCTAATCCACCCTGATCAATCGGGCTTCATAAAAGGCAGAGAGACACATGACAATATTCGAAGAATCATTCACCTGATTGAGAAAGCAACCAAATTTAAAATACCTGCAGTTTTCATGGGGCTGGATGCTGAAAAGGCTTTTGACAGGGTGGATTGGGCGTTGCTCTTTAGTACAATGGAATACTTTGGGTTTAGCCAACCATTTATAAACATGATTATGGCTAACTACGCAACCTGTGTGCTAGAGTACAGGTTATGTGTCCAGCTTGGCTTTCTTTTCCCTGGAGAGGGGTGCGAGGCAGAGATGCCCTCTTTTGCCATTGCTTTTCCACTTAAGCATTGAGCCATTGGCTATGTGGGTGCGAAAGGCTGCTGGAAGTCGGGGTATACCATTTGGGGGAAAAGCGCAAAATATAACTTTTCATTGACAACGTACTGCTATCCCTTACCTCCCCTGATCAGTCACTGCGGGCGCTACAGGATGAGCTGTGGACCTTTCAGAGAGTTGCTGGCTTTAATGTAAATCTTAAGAATCTTTTATTCTGAATCTCACAATATCAAGGGAAGATACTAGCTGGTTACGTGACTATACCTCACTGCAATGGACTAAACATACACTCAAATATCTGGGTATCAACTTGACTCTCACGTTGGAGGGCCTGTTTAACACCTTCAATGCTATGGAGATTTTTCTCCTGTGCTGAAGATTAGTATTTCCCATTGTTCATGACAAGGTCAGCTCGTCATAAGCACACGTCCAGTGTACTGCATGACGAGCTGACCTTGTCATTAGCATAGAAGGGGTTAAAGCTAACTACCCCCCCACTGCTACTCCAAATGCAGCAGGAACACTATCTCGTGGCTGGGGCGCATCAACGTGATAAAAATGACAGTTCTGCCTAAATTCTTATATTCCTTCAAAGCCCTACCAATAGAGCTACACAGAGACTACCTGCCTAAAGTGCGGACTCTTTTCATCCAGTATATTTGGCAGAATGGTAAAGCGAGGCTTCCCTTCCACACACTCAGGCAGGCACAAGGCGAGAGAGGAGTGGCACTCCCAGATTTGCACCTCTAGTATAAAGCAGCCCAGCTCCATATCTTGACAGAGTGGTCTAAGAAAGAATCAGAAAAAGAAAGCTTTTGGGACCCCAACATTGGTCATCGGAAATGGGCACTCCCCCGGTTCCAGTCAAGCAAGCTCGGAATCTGGGTGTCATCATTGATGACTCTCTCAATTTGAAGCAGCAAGTTGTGAAGACTTCGGCCACCCGCTTCGCAATATTAAAAAGGCTAAAAAAAATCTGCTGGATGCTGCCCGAACATACTAAGAAAACAGTTATCAATGCCTTAATAACCTCTAGGCTTGATTATGGTAACGTGTTATACTTAGGGGCAAAAAAGGCCACAATCCGCAGACTGCAGACAGTGCAAAATGCAGCAGCGGGACTACTGTGGAAAATTCCCATCTCCACATCAACCTCCAAGTACATCCGGGAGTTGCATTGGCTAAAAATTGAGAATCGGATCAAATTTAAATCCCTATGCTTTATGCATAAGATCTCCACTAATAATGCCCCAAAGTATCTACAAAATCTTGTACGTCCCTATCGCCCATCTCGGACCCTTCGATCAGCAACGGCTAATCATTTTGTAATCCCTAAAATTAAGCTGTCGCGCATGGGTGGCAAATCCTTTTCGTTTCTTGGACCCTCACTCTGGAACACTCTACCACACACATTACGGAATGAGACGAGTTACATGAAATTCAGGAAAGCCTTAAAAACCTGGCTGTTCAACATCTAAAAGACCTGCTTCAAATCAAACTACTGGATCCCTAGCGCCGGGAAACCCTTTGTTGGGTAGCTGTTGCGCTATATAAATGAACTAAATAAATAAATAAATAAAACACTGAGATTTGATCTGGAAGCCCAAAAATGATAGACCACCAAATGTGTACATTAGCACTCCCACACGCACCACATTGAAAGTCTGGGACAAGGTGTCCAGGGCTTCAGAGTGGTCTATGTTCCCTTCCCCCTATACACCGATTCACTTTGACCCTGAATTCCCCCGGGACTAGGCGAGTGTCCATTCGATGTATTGAGGGATGGGGGATGCCTGAGCTTTCAGATCTATTTCATAATTATCTTACCTTTGCCAGTTGCCAGAGAGATTTTAAAGTCCCACCCAGTGAACACTTTCACTATTTACAGCTTAAACATTGGGCTCTTCAGGCACAGGCCAGGGACGCAGATTCTTTACAATCTCCTGCTCTCCACTTTCCATACAGCGAGACCCCGATACATGCAGAATTGGGAACAGTGGACGGGAAGAGAGATCTCGCTCACCGAATGGAAACATCTGTAGAGGGACATTGCTAAGGATAATCACTCTATAGGGCTTAGGGAGGCACACTATAATATCCTCTTCCACTGGTACCTGTACGCAACCCAACTTAAAAGGATCATTCCAGAGACCTCGAATATGTGTTGGCAGGGGTGCGGTCTGGAAGGGGACTTTAGCCACATTTGGTGGCACTGTCCAGTGATACGTCCATTTTGGGAGGAGATTTTGTCACATCTGAAGGATATGCTCTGTTACCCGATTCCCAACGCCAAGGAAGAGACCCTCCTAGGGTTGCGGAAACCAGAACTCTAACATCAAACAAAAGCAGATAAGGCCATAATGTGGGTGTGTTTGTGGGCAGCCAAAGTGGCAATTGCAGTGGCATGGAAGAAAAAGGGGGCACCAGAGATATCACAGTGGCTTGCCCGTCTATGGAGGATATTGTCCATGGAAAGGATGGCTGATATTTTAAGAGATGACTATAAAAACTTCAAATATAAATGGGGTCCTCTCATCACCTACTTCACAAGTGGCCTTCCGCTGGAGGTTTGTCCCCCCTCATGGCGGGAGATGCACCTATTTCAATTTTAGCAGAAGGTCAATAGACCTACTTGGGAAATTCAGCCTGATAACGGATGTGTACCCATGATAAACAGCCATAGTCTCGTTAGGACTTAAGAGTCCAATGTAAACAGTATCTTAGGACCACCTCCTGGTTGTTCAGTTATTTTGTTGGGGAGGGGAGGGTGGGGGTAGGAGAGAGGAAAGGGGGCTAAACATCTAGGCCTACTGTGAGGTACCAATTGCTCCAGATGTGGTAAGGGGTCAGGAGCAAGCTGTGGCCTCACACACTCTCTCTCTCCGTTAAACTGTAACTTTGTTAGCTAACCAGTTCGAAGGGGGGGGGGTGTTTTGGTATGATTCTGTATATGATGGATACCCAATCTGTGCAATGCTATTGTGCCTAATAAAAACAAGTTTGAAAAAAAATATCTATATATAAAAAATTACCCAGCCCCAGGGGATGGGGTCCCAGGGGTAGAATCAGCTTCGGGAGGGGGGCTGTGCTGCCCCCACCCATTTTTTGTTTTTTTTAATGGGCCATGCCCTGGGGATGGGGTCCCCAGGACCCAAAAAGGATCAAAGGAAGGGGGTCCACACAGCCCCCTTCCTAAAATAGGGGAAAAAGGAAGCAAGCAACTCGCCGGAGCCCCAGTCCCAGCTCTGCACTACTCTGCAAACATGCCTCCTGGCACGCTCTTGGTTGGGAAATGAAGTCCCCTTTGCTGCTGAGGATCCTTAGGGCCCAACTAGCCCACCTGTTACCTCCAGAAAGCCCCAAACAGTGGGATTGCTGAGAGGTGGTCAGAGGCCACCCCTCCCTGGGCCAATATTGGTCTCTGGGACCCCATCTCCTGGGGCCTGGCCACTTTGTTGGGGACCATAGAGGAGCCTGAAGGCCACTGTAGTCCCTGGGGGCTCCCCGGCTCATTCGGAGTTTGGCACTGGAAGGGTGCTTTTTTTACAACAAAGAAACCTAGGGGTCTCACAAAGAGGTATATAATGAAACCTCAATCCATCATAGACTGAGTGTAGATGGATGCATCAATCATTGGAGTGGGATAAACAATATTTACACGGAGCGTTACACGGAGGAGCAGTAACTAATCTATTGCATCCTTTCACTTATTATATGTTTCATTTATTTGTAATTTGATCTAACACTTTGCAGTAGCAACGTTATGAACAGAGGCCCTGAAGAAAGCCTTGGGTCTTCCCCACTTAGGCTGAATCATGTTGGCCCTTATGCAGTAATTTGTTTCACACTGCATCCTTGCACTGTTCTTCTTGTTTTTAATTAGGAAGAGGTCATATGCTCAATAAAATTGTCTACTTTTTTGTCCTCTATCCTATCTTAACTGACCACTTTTTTGCACGGCACTTTTACCCATTTGCTCATATTTATCTGGTCATTAAGTGCTTGTGGGAAGTGATCCCGCTCTCTGACAGGGTAAGATTTTGGTCTCAATGATCTAGAGACTCATTACCGCTGTGGGATGACCAGATGATAAAATTGATCATGCAATACTTTGATGGGTATCCTATGAATACTGAGCGGGTTCTATTCACAATCACATACATATCTTCTGTTTAAATATTGTTTATCACACTCCAATGATTGATGCATCCATCTACACTCAGTCTATGATGGATTGAGGTTTCATTGTATACCTCTTTGTGAGACCCCTAGGTTTCTCTGTTGTAAATGTCGTTGATGGGGGGATACAACCTAGGCTTGGTCTTAAAACACCTCTCTGACCCTTTCTCCACCGTTTTTGTTATACTGGAAGGGTGCTAACATGAGCTGCCTGGATCTCAATGCAATGTTATGATTCCCTGCTAGCTTATTAGCTGGCAGGTAAACAGACATGCTCTGCTTTCAACAAGGAAGATAATTTTTTGCTCTTGCTTGTTGAAAGCAGAGCTGAGTGCTCCCACAATGCCATAGAAAACTGCAATGTCCCAGGGACATTGCTTGAGCCGGCCCTGAGGGTTGGAGCTCTCCAGGCCATCTAGGAGTGAGGCCCACCTACTTTTTCAATTGAGCCCCAGGAAATGGTGGTCCCTGGGGCTGCAGTGGCCGCATGGCCCCTGTGTTTAGTTTAAGAGTTTCCACCGGAGGTGACGGTCCCCGGATCTGCATGTAAGGTTGTAACCCAATGTATTAATATAACATTATATCCTTGGGGAGGTGGCGGTCCCTGGGGCTGTGGGGGGCCATTTAGCTCAACTGCATTCCTGTTATATTTAGCCCCAGGGAGGTGGTGCAACACAACCCCCTTCCTTTTTAGACAAAAAAAAAAGAAAAAAAGGTCAGGCCCAAGGGGGTAGGGTCCACAGGGTCAAATTGGTCCAGGAGGGGGCCACGTGGCCCCCCTCCGTTTTTTATATAAACAGCTTGGAGATAGAAGGGTAACAATGTGCCACCTGATCTAGCCAGAGGTAACTATTGGAGCTGTATGAGTATTTGCTGCAATTAGTATTATTGGAGCCAGTGCTTTGCAGAAAAATATATTTTAAGATAGCTTGAAACATCAAAAATCAGCAAGACAGTCAGATAAACAGTCAGAAGTACTACCGAAACAAGAAGTCTGTCATGACTGTCATCCAGTTTCTCAGCCTCATAATGTCACTGCTGCTGGACTGATCAAGTGTGTCCCCATGTCTCACAAGATCCGTCCATCTGAAACGGGAGACAAATTTGACCATGGCTCAAGCCTGGAAGAGACAGCAGAGTAGATTTCAGATGATTAAGTTGTTTATATAAGAAATTTGAAAAATGTGAAAAATTGAATGGTTTACTTAATATTGGAAGCCCTGAAGAAGAGAGGAACTCTTGAAACACGTGTTGGCTTGGCTGTGGAGGTTATGTACCTAAATGAAAAATTCTGAATAATGTTAAAAAGAAGATAATGATAAACCTTTGCAATAAAGACTATATATAGACTTCTTCATTGGTACGTGCGTCTTTCTCAGAACATGAACTAAAGTGGACCATGTGGACTATTCTCCATGAGGGAAATGGGGATCTGAGAAACAGCGCCGGGCTATAAGTCTATTTCCTCTAGGCAAATGTATATATATATATGTGTTTATGCTTTTTATAGTAGTAACATTTTTGTTGAATATACCATATATTTGTAATAATTGTGTTACATGATATAAATGAATATATAAACACACATATATTTATATAAATATTTTTTGACATGCATATAATTTACATTATATTCATTTTATATATTAAAATCTGACAGTTATACAATTGTAAACTATACATATATTAAATAACAATATTTTTGTAGGGTTTTAACAATATTCATGTGAAACTATATTCTCTTTTTGATATTTTTGTTTTTACCATTATAAGTATAGGGACACAATCCTTTTGTAAACAATGTCTTTGACACAATATTTTTGTTGCACAATACTGTTGTTTTTGATATTGTGTCTGTCATCCCTGTTTCTACCACTGAGAAGATAGATCCTGGCCAAAGAATCTCTAAGCCTGAAACATAAACCTGCTAAACATTCTAACCACACAACCAAAAACAACAACCAGCTTCACAATGAGCAAATCAATCATATGTTCTGAGAACATGGTCCGTTTGCAGGCCCAACATAGTCACCTACAAGAAAGGGTTCAAACAGCACTAAGGGCCTTATTATGACTTTGGCGGACTCTAAGTGGGGCTGCCATGCTGCAGTCCCTCTCTGAGACTGTCAAAGCCACTAAAGACCACCCGCCAGAGTGCGACTTATTTTTACTCTGGCAGGTGGTTCTTTGGCGGTCCCACTCCGCAATAGGCAGGTAAAAGGCAGTTCCTGCAGGGCATGTACTGTCAAGTCCATGCCCTGCAGCAACTGGATGCATGCACATGTTGCGCCCTCCCCCATGCACCCCCTGCATTCACCCCATTGTGAAGAGGCAGCATGGGGCCCTTTGTTTCATCACCGCCACACTTTTCATGGCAAACACATCACCATGAAAAGTGTGGTGGTGGGGAAACTCCTAATATGCCTGATGGTGCTGCAGCCCCACCACCAGCATATTAGGGGCCTCAGACCACTGCGCCACTGACAGGGATCGTGGATCCCTGGTGGCAACAGTGGTCCTAAGGCGGTTCAACAGCCACAGTCTTAATGCAATGGGTAGACCGCTGCTCTGGTGGTCCGTGGACTGCCACCACAAACTTGTAATAAGGGCCTAAGCCACAAATAATTTTGGAGCAGCTCAACAGCTGCCCCAGCCATGCATACCACTATCAACATCTCTGGAAATAAAACACTGCTTTCCACCCCATCATCAAAATAATTCTACAGAAGGATTACGAGCAGTAAGGGTAGCCACACTTCAAATTCACTACTCACATTTTTCCAAAGAAAATTCTTTTTCTGGAGAAAAATCCAAAATGATGAAGACTACTGCAATCTTACCATTGTGTTAAAGCAAAACTATAAAGGCAGCAAATCCCAACATATATCAATAATTTCAATGAACAAGCAACTGCTGCTGCCACAAACAACAACAACAATAGCTAAAACCATCAGAGAAAAAGGAGCCTCAAAGAAGGCTCCTCATTCAGCCAACTACATTTTTTTAGATAAGCTGCATTACCTTCTGACTGGTACTGACAGCCAAGAATACATGGCAAAATGGATAACCTCTAAAAACAACAGAGCTCCGCTAACATTTTACCAAGGCTGCACTGATAACAACCACTGATTTGGACATATTTACCTGCAACATTTCTGCATGCCAGGAATTACTGCAACTTTTCCAGGTAAAATTAAATTTTACTGCTGCTGGTTTTTCAACTCTGTGCACTGGGACTCTACTAACTAGGTCCCTATGCATGATCAGTGGTCTTCAAACATGCCGCAAGAAGCCCACTTTCCTGAAGAGCCCAGCTGACCAGTTCCAATTGGACCACCCCTGAGCACTTCTTGTTGCTTCTATTGGAGTGAGGCCTGACTCCAAAGTGCGGTTCCTTGAGGACTGTGACAACCATCAAGCTAATACTGTAGGTGCAGAATCGCTGGTCGGATCCAACTTACTGGTTTGTCCCACTGAAAGAGATCTGATTACCTGAAATATTTCTAAATCAGAATGTAGAGGGTTACACCAAGAACCATTCTGACCTGAACTTGATTAATATCAATACCTTCATGGACACAGACTCTCTAGACTTCCCCCATTCTGAGCATTCCAACCTACGCAGATGGCCGCACTGGGATCCCGCATTTGAACAACCCACAGTCATTGAGCCCCAACTCAGATCTAGATTGCAGCTTGCCTAATCTATAATTTGTTAACAACCTCCTTTTATCCAGAAAAAAAGTCAGAATGTAACTCTTTGGCCTGGATCTACCTCGGTCTTGTATCCAACCTGCACTCCATCTCAGTCAGTCTTAAACCTTACCTTTCTCTCCGTCAAGCACAACTAGTTGACTGTGGTAGGTGTTTTTACTTTTTGGGACTGCTTTTTTTTTTTTTTCAAATTCATATTTCTTATTCCCTTTATTGGATTTGTGTCATTTTGGTGTCTTTTTGATCTCTAAAATATTCTCTATGTTTATGGAGTGGGATTTTTATTGTGTTGTGCATTCAACTTTGTAACTGTTTTGGTATGTTAAATGGTCTACACATTTTGATTTCTTATGTTAAGCCTGTCTGCTCTGAGCCATAACTATCAGGGCTTGAGCACAGGTATAAATGACTGCATGTTCACTGACATCACTATCAGGTAATGTGGCATGGGCATTTACCCCCACAGAGGGGGCCTGCAAAGAAAGTTTGAGGGGAGGAAGCCTTTGTGGGAAGTTGTCTGGGGAAGGGGAACTTACTTTGGTTGGGCCATAGGGGGTTGCTAGAGTGTTGAGGTGCTGATATCGAGCAACTGGGACCTCCTCAACATGCAAGGTATGGTGTGGGCAGGGGTAGCTGCTGTGTCTCAGGTCCTAATGTGAGGGCAGTGGAAATACGGAGGGGCCTGTGTGCAACTATGTGTTTGTGACATGCAGTGTAGAGGGTGGGATGATGTTGTGTGGTGTGCATCTAACTGACCTGGCTCAGCAGAAGCTCATGGGCAAAATGTCTCTTCAGCAGGGGTAGTGGAGTTGAGGGAATCTGGATTTTTCTCTCGAGTGCGGCTCCTTGTGGGAAAGGTGGGGCCCCTGACCCCTCTCTGGTGATTTCCTGCAGCCATTGGCATTTATCAGAGGAGGCCTTCAGTGGGCCAACAAGCCTGGGCAAAGGCAGACCGTTGCAGGACTCGTGGCTTGACCCAGGTCCATATCAGTCAGCACAGCTGCATCCAGACATCCCTCCAGTTGGCCATGTTTATGAAATTTCATTGCTTTGCTGTTGTGAGTGGTCAGCATGACCTCCAGATGCAGGAGGCCATAGCGAATGGTGAATTGATGAAGACAGGGTCGCAGCTGGAGAAAGCGTCTGTGGGTGGCCTGTATTTTTGAGGAAAAGTCTTCAGACAGGAAAATCATGAAAAAGAAAGGAACCATGCTTTTTTGTAGCCTGGATCACTTTCCTGGTCTGTTAATGTCTCAGAAGTGAATGGAGTGATCTGCTTTGAGTCCAAATTGAGCTGTGGTCTACGCTGACGGATCCTATGGGCTCTCTGGAACTCCATGGAGGGATGGAGGACAGACTGGATAGGGCCATCAGAAAGTGGGCCAAGAAACTGGTCATGTTTTCTCCTTCCAGATTTTTTGACACCCCTGAAATCTGAATGTTGTACCAGCTGGACTGGTCTTCTAGCGCCACAGTTTTCTTCTGAAGTTGCCAATTACCTTGTTCCCAATCAACAGAGGCCATCCGTTATTCATCAATGTGGTCTAGGCAGGATTCAGCCATGGTCAGCCTGGCATTGAAAGAGGCAATGTCTTGCCGAATACCCAGCATGACCACTGGGGTTTTGGCAGTGTTCTCTGCTACCTCCTACAGCGTGGTCCTAAGAGTTTCGAGTTTCCACAGATTTACCTCCAGGGTGGAGTCCAAGGAATTGCCTGCATCCTTCCCCAGTTTATCCTGCTTTCCAGTCACCGCCTCCATAAACAGGAGCTGCCTAGTAGACTTCAACATGGTGGGGCGGGCAAGGTAAGCAGGAACGATCAAAGTACAATACTCCGCATTGAGGTGGAGAGGGGTGCCCGGCAGGTAAACAGGTCTAAATCTGTAACAAAGCTCAAGTGTGGTGGAATGTGGCACCCAAGTAAAACTAGCAAGATGGTACCCCCAGGTTTTGTCTCAGAGGAGGGGCAGGCTCAGTATCCGATATACCTGGAGGTCAGCCGTGTCGTTGTTCCAGGACTGTCTCTGGGCGGGTAAGGAGCAGACAAACAAGGCCCATGTGGGGAAAGGAAGGGCAGGCCACAATGTCTGCGGGACAGCAGTCCAGAGGAGCATTTGAAAGTCCAGGCTGTCTTAACCGGAGAATGTGGAGGCCCCCATGGCTTGTTGACCATTGTCTCTGCCCCTTCACCTCTGGCAGCAGGGAAGTAGGCTTTGGGCATGTGGAGCTGGTGCTCCAGCACAGGTGTCTGCCCTGCAAAGGAGATACTGCCGGGCCTGTGGGGGCAAGATTTACTGAGCGCTGCTGCTGCGGAGCATCACATTCCGGGCCTGAAGTATGGAATCTGCTGTTGCTGCCCAGCCCCTTGTGGGTCTCAGCGTTATTCTGGCCACCGGCCATGCAATAGGGTGTGCTGCTGAGGTGGGCTGTAGGCAGCACTATCACAACATTTCCCCACTTGTCCCAGTACAGCCCAGCATCCTTGAGCTGTTGTCTAGTGAACGGGACAGGGCAACATTGGCTTCTGAACAATGCTAAATTTGAGCCTGAGCGTTCCGGTGCTTAGCACCGGCACTTACTTATCAGAGCCAGGTCTACATGTGTCTACACGTCACATATGGCATGATGAAGAATTACCTCACTGATTGGACGCAGTGTGTTGTTCTCGTAGAGTCTCGATGAGTGTTGTGGCTGTGAGACTCTGAACAAAGATTCATTAATATGATATGATGGCGGCCGGGCCACGGCCCTTAGTTCAGTGTTGCCGGTGGTGGCCGGGGCACTAATTGGGCTCGATTTGGCTCTTCTGGAGTAGGGGCTGTGCGTCAGGCAGCGTGCGCAGATTTCAGATTGCCACGCCTTGCACACCCCTACCCGAGTGTAGTGTCGTAGTGCCTGACCCTGTATCCAGACAGGACAGGCAACTAGACAGGAAACAGGAACAGGAAAGGGTTGGCTAGTCTGTAAGCCAGTCAAGTGCTGGTAGGCAATAAAGATGGAGTGATCCAGTACAGCTCCGACTCACGTGTCGTTATTCCAGGGGTAAAGCATGACACTGGCGACGAGGGTGGGGTGTAAGTATCCCCACACAGTCCCGCAACCCAGCCGGAGGCAGCCGGCCCGACCAGCGAGTCCGCAGTCGTCGTCGTGCGAGAGTGCGAAAGAAGCGCGAAACTCAAATTCGGCGCCGAGACTGCAGGAGCCAGAACATCAGCCGTCAACACAAACGGCACCGAAGCAAGAGCAAGAGCCGAGCGTGCACAAGAGGCGCATGACGCGCGTGTCCATGCGGCGGCAAATATACCTGAATGAGCGCGTCGCTGGAGACGCGGCCAAATAATAACCGGAGAAAAGAAGGGAGCCGCCCGCCGAGCACAGTGAATCTGCTCGACGCAGCATCATCGCTCAGCCATCCTGTGTGGCCGACCGCCGAGCCCTGCAACACCAATCCTGCCGCGCGGAGAAAGAGCGCGAAGGTCAAGGTGCCTCCAGCCGTCCACCGGAAAACCAGAGAGCGTATGCCAGAGCGCTACTCTGTGTGTGGACAGACACTGCCTGCCGAGAGAAGGGCAAGCGTGTGTACCGGGCGCTGTCACTGCGTGTGCCTGCGGAGAGTCGGAGCGCTGCTCCGTGTGCGTCCGGACCCTGTCCCCGCCTGCCGAGAAAGACGCTGGCTGCGGGTAGCAGACGTCAAAGGAAAGGCGAAGAAACTGGCCGAGCACAAAAGACAGATATACAAGGGTGAGTCTAAACCCTGCAAACTGCCCAGCGCGCCCAGCCATATCTACATACGAGCCCCAGCCAACACGAGGGAAGTCAAGAGACCACGAGGGGAGTCCAAGACCCAATGTCTCGAGTGGCGGCCATGTTGGGGTCAGGCGCCAGTGCATAACACAGACCACACACCTCTGACGGCGGCCATTTTAGGGTCAGGCGCCGTCCCAAAAAAAAACTAATAAACTGGTTACAAAACAAGGGAGTTCATGTTGTCCCGCCTGTAGATCAGCGCTGCTCTAAAGAAATTGCCGCCCGTGCCCCAAACATGCTGATCAGCATAGTGGAGGCGTTGCCCATTTACCTGTGTGCCCCCAGAGGGTGACCCGACACCTGAGAGCCGGCAGGGGTCCCGACGCGATGCTCAGGAAGAGCGCGAAAAGAGAAAGTGAAGACCGGATTTGAGACTGCCTGCCGACAGCGCAAGAGGCCCAACAAAGAAACAAGCACAGGCAAGTGCAAGAAGGAAATAAGCAAGATGCAAGTGACGAAATATGACTGACACACACACGACAAGCATTGATTGAAAGCACGACATACAAGTATTAAATAAGACTGCGTAGACACAAGAGATAGAATGAGGAAACAAGCACAAGTAAAAACAACAGTAGAGTGAACTAGCAAGCGTGACCGCAGGAAACAATCAGTGGCGAAGACTAGAGGAAACCATGACATGCATTGACAAATACAGGAGAACAAGCCCTAATGAGAGCACACGACCAGTGCAAGTAAACACGAACGACCAAGTGACGACCAAGCTGATCCCAAGAAACCAAGTCTGTGACGACCAAGCTGATCCCAAGAAATCAAGTCTGTCTACCTGAAGCCTGTGTCCCACACCATCATGCCTATGAGGAAAGACACGCATAAACCCAATCCCTGCATTGGAGTACCTCCTCCAGTGGCACAGACCAACGCTCACTGTTTAGGTCCTGAATGGTCCAAGTGGCTGGAGTCGGTGGACGAATACCTCACAACGATCGGTGAGTGGAAGGATAGCAGACGTCGACTACTACTGCTTCAGCTGGTGGGTCACGAAGGCCGACGTTTAATGAAAACATTTCTAGCAAAAGACACAGAGACATATAGAGGACTCAGAGAGACACTGCTCGCTTATTTCTACGCGAAGGAAGACGTGGATCATGCACGCATTGCTTTCAACGCAACACGGCAAGACCCGTTAGAACCCTTGCCAAGCTTCATTACCCGACTGCAACGTCTAGTGACATATTGTCACTTCGAAACCTTCACAAATGAAGATGCAATCCGTCTGCGGGTGATTGAAGGCTGTTCAAAACCCGATACCAAGCGCAAGATCATTCAAGGGCGGTTCTCGCTAAAAGAGATCATCAGGAGAGCTGAAATTGGAGAGCGGGTCACAGCGAGGGAAGCGCCCAAAGAATTCCATCAAGAAGCAGGCAACAAAAGGAGAAGGAAGGAGACACTCCCCATGTCCGCGAGGAAAGCTCAGGAGTCAAACAAAACCCGAGAGAGGGAGAGCGAAAGCGGACTAGAAGCAAGATACCGTGAGAGACAAAGTGACAGGGAAACAGGAATCAAAAAGAGAAGAAAGGAGACATTCCCCATGTCCGCGAGGAAAGCTCAGGAGTCAAACAAAACCCGAGAGAGGGAGAGCGAAAGCGGACTAGACGCAAGATACCATGAGAGACAAAGTGACAGGGAAGCAGGAATCAAAAAGAGAAGAAAGGAGACATTCCCTATGTCCACGAGGAAAGCCCAGGAGTCACACAAGACCCGAGAGAGGGAGGGCGAAAGCGGACTAACAGCAAGACATCACGAAAGACAAAGTGACAAGGAACCAGAAGTAAGACATCACGTAAGACAAAGCGACAGGGAACCCCCTGAGTCACCAACACAAAGGACAATAGATAAGGGTGTACGAAAGACGGGGACAACCAGGAATCGTGACAACCAGTTTGACATAACGCCGAGAAGTCACTCACCACACTATTCAGGAGACATATCAAGCAGTGACACAGACCACACAGAGGAGGCCGAAGACAGTCCACTCAATGGTCTTAACGGAAATTACAAACACCGGCAAGGGGACAAGTCACGTCATATTCGGAAACCAACATACTACTCCAGTGAACCATCAAGCAGAGACACAGACTGCACAGAGGAGACCGACGACAATCGACTCAACAATTATGTAGACAGGACCAAACACCGTCGAGGGGATAAGCCACGTCATCCCCAGACAGAGAAGAGTCAAACATCTCAAGACCAAACCAAGGAAGCACATACGTGGCTAGCAAGCAGCCCCGCCATAGCAATAACTCAAAAGACACTTCAAAAGATGCACCCAGAGGAACGTCCCCTCAACAGCGTCGGCTCCAGGAGTGCGTCGTCGACCGACTCAGAAAGCATGTCCGGACGATCACTTAATCCAACAGAGCCCTGGTACCGACAACGGTCACGGTGTCCACCACTTGAAAATACAGTGGAAGCAAAGGCCGTTTTCCTTGTCCAAAGCAACACACCCCAGGCCAACAACCTGCAATGTCCGAACTCCCCACAAGACAACATGTCATGTCACCCCCAGGAACACCATGACGTGAAGAGCACACCGTCACCATTGAAGGGGTCAGCAAGGCTTACGCAAAAAGGACACAGGAGAAGCACAGATGCAGGTGACTGTACCCGCTGGGCGGAAAAGGACCGACCAGTCATCATACCCAGAGGGGCCAACATGTGGGGGAAGAGAGGTCATCACCATCAGTCAGAAGAAAAATGTGCATCTGTGTTGTCTGAGATGCCTGTTCAAGGACAGGAGGGCAGTGCTGTCTTTGACCGAATAAAACAACGAGACATAGAAGTGCATGCAGGCGCTCGGAAGAAAACTAAAACAATGGACACACGTGCAGGCGATCAATTGCCGCTCAAACAAGAACTACAAAAGAATACGAACAGCCGACCTCGAGCGGAGCCATTGACAGCCGCATCACAGGAAGCGATACTCCCGTCAAGGCAGCCGGAAAGACACAATAAAGTGTCTCCAACAGACTGCACTCCGCTGACACCTGAGAACCAGACCGAATTTGAGCTTGTGATCGAGGTGGGTCTCTCAACTCAAACAGGCGGGTCACCGCCCTACCCTGTACAGCTAGTCTGAGTGACAATGCGGATCAGAACAGAAGCAGCTCTCCGCAACCTACCAACAGCACTGATCATCATCACAGTCGATCAGCGGAACGAGAGAGCCACCCCAAACGCCAAACAAGAAGGCCCCGACGCCTAGTTGAAGAAACCTGAGGTATGAAAGACTCTGTACAAAAGGGGGAGATGTAGTGTCGTAGTGCCTGACCCTGTATCCAGACAGGACAGGCAACTAGACAGGAAACAGGAACAGGAAAGGGTTGGCTAGTCTGTAAGCCAGTCAAGTGCTGGTAGGCAATAAAGATGGAGTGATCCAGTACAGCTCCGACTCACGTGTCGTTATTCCAGGGGTAAAGCGTGACACCGAGGAGTCATCAGCCCGACGACGTTGAGGGAAGGCGGCTGGCAGCAGACGCAGCAGCACCAGGCAGGCCTACATCAGTTAATAAAGGCAGTGCTCTAGCTGCCCGTCCCAGCCCCCACCACGAGTAACTGTAAGTAGTCTCTAGGCCCCTTGCCAAATCAGGGCTGCATTTATTTTTATTTTTTTAGCGTGGTGGAGTGTCTGGCACAGTGACAGCTCCGGCTCCACAAGATTCAATGATTCACTGTTCCTGGTTTAGTAGCGGCCGACGTACACATTATATATTACATTAGGGCGTGCCGGGGTTAAGACTTAGCCTCTATGAAGGACCCTCCGGACCTGAGCACTACCATTCACCACCATGAGTTCTGTAGCACATTGATATCCAGAGTATGGAGCAGGCAGGAATAGCCGAGGAGAGTCTGGAGCTGAAGGGAGTCTGACAAGGAGGAGGGAAGAAGACTTTAAGAGCTGGGGGCCCAGCACAGCGGCAGACCAAGAACAAGAACAGTCGCGGGTAGGGACACCGCGTCCTGGGACAATAAGATAGTACGGCCTCAAAACCCTTACCCAGTTACTGTCAAAATATGATCTGGGTGGAAAATGTACCAGATGGGGAATAGCCCCTAACAGCCCTTGGGGGAACGGCGCTATTTATTCACCACAACTCCAACATACTGTATGTAGGGTGTAACATAATTAGACCCCTATAAGCAACCACAGAGTAGATAATATACCCTGGCTCTCGCTCAGTCCTGTGCCTTTAGTGTGAGGTGTAATAACGACCTATACACTACAATTGATGAGGGAAAGAACACTCCTAAGCACACTCAGCTCTAAGTCTACGGGTGTATGAAAAGAGGGCCGTCATTGCTTGAAATATCATCGCCAGTCTAGTCCTGCCATTATTCATTGTTAGGTCATCTTTTGTATACTACCAGCCAAAAGGGAGGGGGGCGAAGAAAACACAAGCATGAGCAGCAGTCACTTAATGTAGAAGGCTTTAAGCTCCCCTTTACATATGAACAGGCTAGGAGGGGGAACCATTATTTCACAAGAAGAAGGCGACCTGGTCCCTAGGTAGTGTGACAGTGCATTCAATGTATGGAGGACCCCTGTTGTAGGCCTAAATTGGGGGACACCTTAAAGGGGCTCAGAGTGAAGGAGCCCTCCTCCCTCATTATGGAAGCACCTCTGTTGCCGCCTCCTCAGCCAGGGGTCACTAGCCCACCTCTCAGACCAGCCTACACCAGGGCTCCCACTTCCTGCAACTACTTCATGACAGACTGATCATCAGCAGTCGTGTGTTATTTTTAGTGCTGAGTTTTATGTGACAGCCTATTGCATGATGGGTGTTGTACTCCTATGTTAAGTCCATTGATCTAACATATTCAATAAGCCTAATAGAACTTATCCTTAAATGAAGAGGCCAGCCAGTAATGACAAAGTGAGATGACCAACTACCTGCAAAAATAAATTAACATATAAAAAATGAATAATTTGTGTAGTTGTCGAAAAAGGGCCCTCGCACACGACAACTTGAAACGTTTGGACATGGCTTTCATGTGTCTCTGTCATGTGACTCCTGCAGCCACACACTACCTTTTTTGGCAATTCATGTTCGCATGTTGTGATACTTGAACACGTATAATGGTGAAAGTGAGAATACAAACTCCAGGTTGTAATGTGATGTTGGATGAAATGGCAGGACTTTGTTTATGTGCTGCTGCTGCACAATAGATAGGGTCACATAGCGCTATGTTGGTATTTCTGAGTGCATTGTCCTTTGTGGGCCTCAAAGGGGTACGACTCTATGACAGTAGTAATAATAGCTCACAAGGTGCTGGGCGAGTGGCGGGGCCATGGAAGGAAGCCGAAGGGCCCCGTACTGGGCCTTGGGGGCTCTGGGCCCCAAATGTGAAGGCCCCATCAATCTGTTCTTTGGCACCCATTAGCCAGGGCAGCCCTTTGCAATTGAGGCACCCCGTTTCAGGTAGCTGCACCCCCCAATGACGGCAGGAGAAAACCCGGTCACCACAAACTGGCAGGAGCTCAGTTAATGGCTCACCATCTTGCCCTGGCGTCAAACTCCGCCCCCGACATAGCAGATTTTAATATGATAATCAAATAGTTTATTTCAGATTTAACATAAAGATAAATTATATACTAGGGGGCATATTATCAAGCCTGTGAGATAAAATTATCGCCGCTTTATCGGCCGAAAACGGCCGATAAAGCGGCGATAATGGGCTTGATAATATGCTCTAAGGAATTCCAATCGAAGCCCATGTTAGGTGTGAAGACATCTAACATGGGCTTCGATTGGAATTCCATAGAGCATATTATCAAGCCCATTACCGCCGCTTTATCGGCCGTTTTCGGCCGATAAAGCGGCGATAATTTTATCGCACAGGCTTGATAATATGCCCCTGGATTGTTATCTCAGCCCGTTGTGAGAAAGGAGAGGTTGTTTGAAAAATTTAATTATATACATTTGAAGTATATAATTGTATAAACATGAATGTGTAGATGTTGTTTTACAAAAACAATCTAATAGTTAAGTACTGGGAGCAGCTCTCATGTACAACTACATCGAGCACAAATAGTTCTCACTTTCGTTTTGAAAATTAGAATTTGAAATAATTCCTGAAACACACGTCTTATTAAAATTGAGACATCACTTCCCCCTGGCCTGCCGGTGACTACTGGTTCGTTTATAACATTTGTAATATACGTACAGTACTGCTGCACCTGGAACAGGGATGCTTCGCAGGGTGCGCCTTTTGGCTTTACAAAGGAAATGCATAACAAGAATCACCAATGCTGTGATGTACAGCTCATAAAAAGTGGCTTAAACATTCACAAGAAGATCGCACGATTCAGCAAGTGTTTGAATGATTGAAAAACAGCTAACATATTATGACATCCTCACCTTAAATAATTAAAATTATAACACGTTTTTCACAGAAGCAGTTAATAGTTAAAAAAAGATGTTAGGCCAATCATTGTAATCTATACGAGAAGCTTGTTTACATTTCCTTTCCCTTGCTGTCTGGTTGGCAAAAATCAATAATAGAGCTGGGCCTCGTTCTGTGTATCCTCCCCTAAGAGCAGAATATCAATGCGTGTTTTAAGTTAAACTGCAGTTTTCCTCTAGCATCGATCAACGTAAATAGTTTTCTTTGAGTACTAAAAATGGACACACGCCAAAAGGTTTTGTTTCGCATCAATTAGAAAACATTTGCAATGAAAGGTCTTTCTGGGCGCTTTGTTGTTTTATCCCAGTTTCCTTTGATTGATCAAAGTCTCGTTCCAAAGCCTGGGAGGGGACCGTGTCTACCAAGCTTCATATTGGCTGTCAATCACAGAGGATTGCTCATTCTAATGAGTCTTAATTCTGACTCATGCTAATCTTTCTCTTAAATACCGGATCACCCAAGGGTCTGAGGTTAAACAAAGAATAGGAGAAAAGATTGACAGTTCTTTAGAGCTGATTCCAGTTTCCATTTTAATGTGTGTCAGTACTGGAGCTACTACCCAGTCTGCCCCGAGACAGGTAACGTGATGGCTTTAGGGTGGAAGTTCAGAGCTCAGTGCAATCTGAAATTGTGTGTTTTATTTGTACTAATAAATTCAGATTCTCTGCAGTATAGTTTATCCAATCATCACCAGTGACTACTACTCTCTATCCGTCATTGTATATGAGCTGGCTAGCATCCGCACTGGCTCCGTTAGATCTGCCCATCTCCTGTTCATTCTTCCAGATTCAATTGTCACTTCTGCTACCTGACACTGCTCCCCTTCTTAGACAAAACAAAGGGGCCTATTCACAAAGATAAATGTACAGGCGAGTAAATCAACATGCATAAGTTTACTCTTACATTTGAATGTCTTTAGTACGTTTGGCTATTCACAATGTACGCATGCAAAGTTATTCAAAAGTGTAAACGTACACGTCCCAAACTCCTGCGACAGGGGATGGAGCCAGTATAAGCACCATATACAACTGTAAAGTGAATACTAGTAGTGCCTTTTTTATAATTAGTTTCAGTTTAATAGTACAAAATAGAAAACAGTAGTGACGAGCAGTAGTTAACTGAGTACAATATGAGGCACTGTATAATTCGTTATAGGCATGCTGGAAATTATTGGAAAAGAAAATCGCGAGGCACAGCCAACCAGGGGACATTTATGGAGGAGGTTACGTGACATGATGAATGAGTTTTATGGGGCGAGAGAAAGGAACTGTGTGTGAGACGCTATACGCCTGTATCTTGGCTGGAACCATCTGGGGGAGGAGCACATTGTGGAGTCTGGGGGATAAGGGGGGAAGAGTCCGGAGCTTGCGCTAGGGGATACAGTCTGAGAGGTGGCCATATATTGTTCAAGTGAGGGGTAGGAGGGATGAATATACTTCACTTGTTGGATCGCAATACGTCATGCTGCGAAGCCAGGCTTTCACGGTGAGATGCACTCCACTGCCCCAGTGTAGGGTGATCGCACACTTAGCCAAAAGCAAAGAGATTGCGGTAGACCTACGGGCAGCTGTGGTAAGAGGGGCCACATTACCCAGGAGGGCACAAGCAGGGAGAAATAGACTGATACGGAGATCATCTTGGAGAGAACCCGAAACACTTTCGCCCAGTAGGAGGCCATTGGTGGACAGGTCCAGGTAAATGTGGAAAAACTGCATCTGGGCCGCGACATTTGGGGCAGAGAGCAGATCTTCAAGGGTCGACGTGGGCCAATCCGAGGGAGGTAACGCAGGCCCTGTGGAGGAAGTGAAAGTGTCAAAGTTTATGTCAGTGGTTGGGGGAAGATCAGTCTGGTCTGGGCACAGCAGAAAGTCCAGTGCTTGTCAGTGAGTGGATGTCCCAGATCCTCCTCCCAGCGCTCCTGCACCCTCTCCATGGCAGGTAATTTTAGGGTCTTGCATGCATGTTAAAGTTTAGTGATGAGGTGAGAACCGTCGGGGTCTGATATCAGAAGGGTAAGTGGTGCGAAGTCGATAGGGGCTAGAGGATAGGTCGGAATCTGGGATTGCAAGGCACCATGGAGTCTGTTATAAATGAACCGGTTCATGAAGGGAGAGGAGGAGCACGTACTTTCGGGGTTGTGCGGTAAAACATGGCCATCTGGAAACATCTGAGTGCAGAACTCATACTTATGGAGTTGACACTGTACACATTTTTCAGTGGTGAGGGAAAGCCATGGATTCCTGGGTAGAGGGAGACCGGGCGAATATAGAAAATTAAAGCCCAGAGTGCCGCCGAGCTTCCGCCAGGTCCAAGTGGTGGATAAAGTCTGGATGTCATTTGGGGTCCTTTTGAATGCCCAATGGCAGGAGTGCATTCAGAGGCATAGGATCAGCCATGTCGTGCTCTGGCATGGTGTAGGGTAGGCGAGCGTCCAGATGGAACCAGTGGTATGCAAAATGTGCCTGAGCCATGAGGAAGTATAGCCAGAAGTCGGGGACCGCTAACCCACCATGGTCTTAACGTAGAGTGTCGGACTTGGCACTTTTTGTAGGGTCATCCCAGAACTTTTTGCCTTCCTCCTGTATTTTATCTGACCTGTTTTCGTTAGTTTTATTACTCTGGACAATTCCCCACTGCTGTTCAGTGCTAAAGTGCAAGTGCTCTCTTTCGGTAAACTTGGTAAGATTGGTCTACAACTGTTTTGCGTATTTAATTTACCTGTAAGTCCCTTGTACAGTGGTAAATAAATGCCACCAGGGGGCCTGTAGCGTTGCTTACGCCACCCACCAAAGTAGCCTTTCAAACCTGTCTCAGGCCTCTCCCCCTGCAAGACCTGTGCGCGTAGTTTACTTCCACAGTGAAATAGAATGTAAAATGGTTGACATGTCTGAAATTCCCTTTTTACTTCAGAAAAGTCACTCCTAAGGTAGGCCCAGGCTAGACATATGGGCAGGCTGCTGCATAGGTAAAAGGTAGGACATGTGCCTTAACTGTGTGTCATGTCCTGGTAGTGAGAAACAGCCTATTTGGTTTCTCACTGCTGTGAGGCTGCCTCTCATAAATTTACATTGGGTATTCCCTGATACGTGCTTCAGTGGTAGCTTCTGATATGAGAGGGGTAGCATGACAATGTTTGTTATGTTTGGAATAGTAGTGATAAATCCTGCTTATTGGTGCAAGCAGATTTGTCATTACTGTTTTAGAAATGCCACTTTTAGAAGTGGACATTTCTGTGTGCTTATGAGTCTTTGTGCCCTGCCTTGATGTTTATGCACCATCTGGTTTTGACTGTCAGGAGAGAGGGGATGTTCATTCACTCTGGACAGTCACAAGGGGGGTTGAGGTGTGACCGGTCTTTCCTAGGTGACTCAGTGCTAGGTTGAATAGACCTTTGCTGCTTTTAGAGTAGCTGGAGGAGTTTCCCTAGCACCTGAATAGGCCTGGCCTGCATTTAGAGTGGTGGGCGGTGTTGCACCTGCTCCTGAGTAGGGCTGTGCCTGCCTTATACAATGCTCTCTATGTCCCCCCTGTAGTTCATCTGAGGACTAGGTTTGAGATGTGAATGGGGGTATTGTGCACTTCTAAACAGTGTTTGAAG
The DNA here is from genome assembly GCF_964261635.1 of Lissotriton helveticus. Classification (NCBI taxonomy): domain Eukaryota; kingdom Metazoa; phylum Chordata; class Amphibia; order Caudata; family Salamandridae; genus Lissotriton; species Lissotriton helveticus. The sequence continues at coordinate 1,333,568,677 of NC_136063.1, read as the reverse complement.
TGGCACCCAGAACAAAGCCTTTTTGATTATAAGTACAGGGGCTGTGACCTCATGAATTTAGACACTGTGTGGACTTGTAACCAGGGCTCGGCTGGTTCTGTGTGCTGCCTCAAAGGATTGCTGTGCTGGCAAGGAACCACCATCTGGACTTCACCTTTTTGTGCTGCCCTGAAGAAATTACTGCCTCTCTACCTGCAAGGACTCGGTGTGCTTGCCTGAACCTGCTTCATGCTCACGCCCCCAGTGATCTCCCTGGGACTTGTGGCTTGCCCTGTGTGCATTGAAACAGCACGTGGTGAGCACTGTGTTTTTCCCCCTGTTATTTTGAAGCACGTGTGGAGTGCGGTTCAGAGTCCGTGGAGCGTGATCCCTGAAACCCGCTTGTGTCATTTTACCACTGAAAGGCCTTTTTGTGCTCCCCTGGATACAACTAACTGTGAGTGCTGCCTTCTGCACTGCCGTGGTTCCAGAGTTCTGGTCAGAAGCCCCACTGCTGTGGCCCTTGTCATGACTTCAGGTGCCAGCAACGGGAGAGCTGCACGTCATTGTCAGGAGGCTCTGACAGAGGCTGCTGCAGAAAGGATGCTCCCTGCCGGTAGGAGAGCCACGGATGGTTGCACCAGAAAACACTACAGGTAAGAGCATTCCAGGGACCGGCCTGCCAAAAGAGCACAGTCGCTGCCCTGCGTGGATGCAGGCAGCTGGCTAGTGCTGTTCAGAGGATGGGAGACCCAGCGAGGTCCCTCCATTACTTTGGGGGCACTTGGTGATCAAAAATGTTTGGGAGCGTCCTCGACAAAGGACCCCCGATTCCCGATGAAAAGGCATCCCCAGAAATTACTGCATTGCCCCTTATAGAAGGGCCAGTATTTTTGCACCCTGGTAGGAACCTCTAATTACCTTATTCTTGCTAATAGATGCACAGATGGTCCTGTGTCCTACATGCCCTTCGTACTCTCTGTGTATGATATGATACATGAGAGGAGCGCTGGGGTTCCTGTGACTGGTTATTGTGTTATGTACAATGATGTGTGGCAACCCATATGTTTTTCTCTACGCGGCACACCTACTGCATGTGTGGCCTGATTTGTTATGTATGCCATTTGATGCTTCAGTAACAGGATAATGAGTATTATTGCAGACGATACATTATATGCACAGTAATGGGGGTTTTGAGATGCACACAATATACAGGTTGCACTACTGGTAGTTATGACCATTGCCTAGGGGCAAAGTGATGTTATGATTTATGTGATGTCATGACAAGTGCCTAGTGGCACAGTGATTTACGTGATTGCGGTATAATGTGTTTTATGAACAATACAAAGGATATTTTTAGATAACCTTGTGTGGAGTCTCTTTCTGTGGTGTGCCGTGTGTATCACTGGTGTGCGAGTGTCTTGCGCAAACGCTTTACACATTGCCTCTGGGATAAGCCTGACTGCTCTGCCAAGCTACCAAGGGGGTGAGCAGGGGTTATAGTATGTGTGTATCTCCCTTATCCTGACTAGAGTGGTGGGTTCTGCCGGGCTTAGGTGCAAACCCTAGCCAACCAGAAACCCCATTTCTAACAGAGATTGAGGGTACTCCAAGCAACACATGGCCATTGGGCGGCCCATACCAGTTTCAAAAGCAGGCCTCGAAGAGTAGTTAAAAAGGTACTGGTCAAGGGTCTGGGAATACTTACAAAGAGGCAAAGGAACCACGGGAGGGCCACCATTTTATAATAGCTATGCGACCGGCCATTGATAGGGTAAGTTATATCCAGCTATTAATTTGAACAGTAAGTTTTTTGATAGTTAAATCATAATTATGCCGGGTGACCTGTTCCTTGTTCCCATGTAAAATTACCCATTAATACTTAGTAGTGTTGGCGGACCATTGAAAAGGGTAAGCGCAGGTTGGTAATGTGGTGATGTTAGTAAGGGGGAACAGCTCGGATTTGGCCCAGTTTATGGCAAGGCCGAAAAGTCCCCCAAAGTAGGTCACCTCCTTGATAATGGGAACTAAGTTAGAGGCAGTGTGCAGAAGAACAGGAGAACATTGTCTGCGTATATAGACTTGAGGAGTGGCCCTATGGTGAACTGCAGACCGGGATGCAGATTGTGCTCTTGGAGGTGACGAACCAGGGGGTCTATGGCTATGATAAATAACAGGGGCGAATGTGGGCAGCCGTGTCTGGTGTCCCTGGAGATGCTAAAAGAGTCTGTGAGGGATCCATTAACACAAATGTGTGTTGTTTGTTTGGAATATAGTAAAAAGGAAGGGAGGTAAATCTTTCAGGGATTCCAAGCTTCTGCAAGGTGTCTAAGAGGAAAGGCCATTCCAAGGAGTCGAAGGCTTTCTCCATGTCTATAAGGGTGACAACTGCTGGTGTGTCAGGGGATGTGCGATTAAAAGCTGAGAAGATGGTGCGTAAATTGAAAGAACTGGATCGGTCTGGTATAAATCCTGTCTGCACCTGTGATAGTATTGTTTGCAACAGTAAGCACAGGCCGTTTGCCAATGCCTTGGCCAAGATTTTGTTGCCGACATTGATAAGTGAGAGAGGTCTGTATGAGGTGCAGTGTTTGGGGTCTTTCCTGGGTTTTCATAAAAGGGAGATGTTAGAACTGGGGGTCTCTAATTGGCAATGGTTTACACCTTTGTCTAAATAAGGACCCTTGCTTTTAGTTAGGGTAAGGGAGCTAAACTCCTAAAATAACCACTGCTCAACCCTGTGGTAGCTTGGCACGAGTAGGGTGAACAGTCACAATATCTAATTTTTAATATCAAATTGGCAAAATATTGAGTTTTAAATATTGAGTGGACATAATATCGAGTCACAAAAATATAGTGGTGCAGAATATCAAAATCCAGGTAAGAAATATTGATTTTCGTAATATCAAAGTTAGTAATATCGACAGTCATAATATAGTTGTTTAAAATATCAATTATTTATAGTGTTTTAAGTGTTAATATATGTGTTAAAAGTAAGTATTATTTTTGTAATGTATGTTTGCATTTTTTTTATAAAGTAATGATTTTTATGTTATTTAATTTGTGCGTAATTTAATTCCATAGCGCGCTGTGGGCTTATAGGGGAATAGGGTGGGAAGTAATTTAATTATAATAAATTCAATATTAATTTCTGGGAATTATTCATTATTTATTATTTAATTTTGCGTTTTAGTACTGTAGCGAGTTGTGGGTTTATGGGGGACTAGGGTGGGAAGTAATTTAATTGTAATTAAGTAATTATTTATTTTTAATTATTGGGATTGATAATTAATTTATTTCTAATTAATTATTAATTGGTAATACATTTTTATTAATTGGTAATTCATTTGTATTAATTGATTACTTGATAATTATATCAATTGTATTAATTTATTATTCGGAGAGCGGTTTGAGGGTTTATAGGGGAATAGGGTGGGAAGTCATTTAATTTTAATTAAGTAATTATTTATTTTTATTTATAGGTATTGATAATTAATTTATTGTTAAATAACTCTTAATTGGTAATTATTTTTTAATAATTGGTAATTCATTTGTATTAATTAATTGATAATTATATTAATTTAATTATTGTATTATTCGGAGCAGGTTGTGGGTTTATAGGGGAATAGGGTGGGAAGTAATTTAATTGTGATTAAGTAAATATTGTAATTATTTTTGTGTATTGATAATTAATTTACTGTTAATTCATTATTAATTGGCATTTTTTTATTACTTATTAATTTTTGGTATTGAACATATATTTGTTGTGAATTAATTAATAATAGGTAATTAATTTTTAATAACTAATATTTATTGGTATTTATAATTACTTAATTTTAAACAATTTGTAATTGGTAAATAGTTTTTAATAATTTGTAATTGGTATTGATAATTAATTAATATATATTTATTTATTAAATCATTACTTTCCCTACTGTCGCACCTCACTGGAGTGGGAATAGTAAATTTTACCCCTACTCTATCCAACACTTTCCCTACTGTTGCACTCTCTGAAATGAAAATAGTCATTTTTACCCCTGTGCTATCCAACACTTTCCCTACTGTTGCACTCTCTGGAGTGGAAATAGTCCTTTTTACCCCTACGCTATCCAACACTTTCCCTACTGTTGCACTCTCTAGAGCGGGAATAGTAATTTTTACCCCTACGCTATCCAACACTTTCCCTACTGTTGCACTCACTGGAGTGGGAATAGTAATTCTTACCCCTTCGCTATCCAACACTTTCCCTACTGTTGCACTCTCGGGAGTGGGAATAGTACTTTTTACCCCTACGCTATCCAACACTTTCTCTGCTGTTGCACTCACTGGAGTGGGAATTGTACTTTTTACACCTACGCTATCCAACGCTCTCCCTACTGTTGCACTCTCTGGAGTGGGAATAGTAATTTTCACCCCAACGTTATCCAACACTTTCCCTACTGTTGCACTCTCTGTAGTGGGAATAGTAATTTTTACCCCTACTCTATCCAACACTTTCCCTACTGTTGCACTCACTGGAGTGGGAATAGTAATTTTTACCTACCTGTTATCCAACGCTTTCCCTACTATTGCACTCACTGGAGTGGGAATAGTAATTTTTACCCTCCTGCTATCCATCGCTTTCCTTACCGTTGCACTCACTGGAGTGGGAATAGTAATGTTTACCCTGCTGCTATCCAACGCTTTCCCTATTGTTGCACCACTGGAGTGGGAATAGTAATGTTTACCCTATAGCTATCCCACGCTTTTCTGACTGTTCCATTCACTGGAGTGGGAATAGTAATTTCTACCCTCCCACTATCCAACACTTTCCCTACTGTGGCACTCACTGGAGTGGGAATAGTAATTATTACCCTCCCACTATCCAACACTTTCCCTACTGTGGCACTCACTGGAGTGGGAATAGTAATTTTTACCCTCCCACTATCCAACACTTTCCCTTCTGTTGCACTCATTGGAGTGGGAATAGTACATTTTACCCTTCCGCTATCCAACAATAAAAATATAGAATATTTTTTAATATTATGAAGTTAACACATATATGTATTAAAAAATAAAAATGCAAGTTTAGTTATTTTTATTTACATTCATTAATTATTAGTTTTAAGGTTATTTAAGTATGTTTTACTTAATTAAATTAATTATTTCATTATTTTATATTACTTTTAAGACATTAAAAATTACACTATATTATTTACAATGATATTTTGGATTTGATGTTTTTGTACTTACCTGTTTGTAGATAGGAAGTCGATATTCTGTCATTCTATATTTTTTCATCGATATTTTGGCAGATCGATATTTTGCTCTTCTATATTCTGTCAGTGATCCACGAGCAGGAAGGCTGATCTCAGAGGCAGTGTGTAAAGCATTTGTGAACACATACAGTAATACAGTGAAAACACTACAGATGGACACCACACAGGTTTTTATAAAAAGAAGTATTCTTTATATAGACTTAACACAAGACCCAAATAACAAAAATCCACAATACAGTATCAGAAAAATAACTTTTCGATGTTAGAAATAACTTAATTCAAAGTTGATGGTAAATGCGACACATTTCTCACAAAGTACCTTTGGATTCGTAACTCAAGATAAACAAAAGGCTTGCAGGGATAATGAGGTGTTGGTTCCTTGCTTCGGGGGAGGTGATGCGTCTGTTCCTCAGTGCTTGCGCAAAGTAGGCGATGAGTCCATTCCTTACCAGAGAGGAGGTGATGCGTCGTTCTCATATTGCATTCCGGTTACGATGCAACAAGATGGCACCTCGATGCAACGATCTAGTGCGATGCGACAAGATGGCGCCTTTGATGCGATGTGACAACGTGAAGATGATGCATGCACGCCCAACGGCCTTGCGGCAACTCAGGAACTTCAGAGCCACGACAGGCCCTGCGACACGCTTCTCTGATGATGCGACGACAAACAACTGCGACGGAGACACGCTTGTCTGGTGACACAGAGGTGACCCTTGCAGTGGCATGGAGACCCTTGCAGTGGCAACACCCTCCTCCGGTGATGCGACGGCAACAACTGCGGCTGCGACACACTTCTTCTCGTTCAGTCGCGCTTCCATCTCCCATCAATACGCAGGCTTCTGCAGACAGAATTGGCAGCAAGAAAATTCAGGGTAGAGCTGTTTATGAAGTCTTGCGTCCCTGAGACTTCAGCCGGGAGGCAAGCACAATTCAAGCCCTTGGAGATTCTTCTTCAAGATGATGAAAGTTCAATAAAAGTTCCTTCTCCTTTCCTTGGCAAATAAGTACCCACTGCAGGCCAACCCCAGAAAATAGCACAATGGCACAGGGGCAATCAACTCCTTCAGCTTCTTTTGGTTCCTCTCCTTATCCAAGGTTTGTCTTGATTCCCAGAAGTGATCTAAAGTTCTCGGGTCTTGGCCCCAATATTTATACCAGTAATTTCTTTGTTCTCTGAAGGCAGAGAGTGTCTGTACCTGGCCAAAACCAGTTCTGTCCTCCCTGGTGCAGCTTCCTGGCAGGAGGTGGAGACAGCATTATTGAAAGAAGACCTGTCTTAGGTAGCTGAAAGGAAATCTCCACCCCCTACTCTCTATTCTATGAGGGCTCAGGGGAGTGAAAGGAAATCTCCTCCCCCCGCTCTCTATTCAGCCAAAGTTCTATTCAGCCCAACCCTGACTCATCAGACTGCTGGAGCCCAAGCCCTCCTGTCACTCACAAACCAGACATGCAATACACAACCTAACAGAGGCAGGCTGGATGGTTAGGTAAGAAAATACCTACTTTCTAAAAGTGGTATTTTCAAACGCAGAATGTAAAAATCACCTTTGCTAAAAGATGTATTTTAACAATCCGAGTTCAGGCATACTAAATTTGTTTGTCTACCTTGTTCCCTGGGTCAGTTAGGATTATAAGATGTTATAATCAAACTGCCCATTCTGGCCTATGGGGACAGGTAGCCTTGCAATAGTGAAAAACGAAATTGGCTGTAATTCAATATCAGGAAATGCCACACACACCAGGGCATGTCCTACATTTTACTTACAATGCACACTGCCCTTGGGCCTACCTTAGGGGTGGCTTACATGTAGAAAAAAGAAGAGTTAGGGACTGGTAAGAGGGTGCACTTACCAAGTTGACATGGCAGTGCTATACTGCACAAAGGCTCTGCAATGGCAGGCCTGAGACACACTTTACAAGCTGCTTCTGTGGGTGGCACAATCAGTGCTGCAAGCCCACTAGCAGCATTTGAACTACAGGCCCTGGGCACACACGGTGCACTGTTCTAGGGTCTGACAAGTAAATCAAATGAGCCACTCATGGATTCACTAATCCATTACAACAATTTACAATAGGGAGCACTTGCACTGTGGCACTGAATAGCAGAGACACAGTGCCCAAAGCATGTAAACCAGCAAAAACATATAAAAAACAGAGGAGACAGCAGAGAAAAATGGAAGGGAGACCCACATCAATGGTGCCAGGTCTAACAGGAGATTACAGCCTCTTACATGGTAATAGGCTACCTCGTGAGAATGGCCACCGGGGATTTAATGAGGGTGCCATCGCTCAGTTCCAAGGCCGCAACATACCCGGGCTCAGTGGGGAGTAGCAAAAGACAGGCATGCTTAACCAATAGGGTGAAATTTCGATATGCCAATTCGCAGAACTCCTCCTTCATATGTATGAAATTGTAATTAAAAATCCTCTTCGATGATAAAGAGTGATTTTAAATTACAATTTTAAAAATTATACTTCAAATGCATTTTTCTGACCTGTGTCATTTGATGCCTACAGCCTATCGTACGTCTCATGACAGGGTGAAGTTGGCAGTTAGAGGATGTGAATTCCTCCCAGACAGTGTCACAGTAGAGGGATTAAATGTGACTGATTAGGCCATCTGCTCGCAGGAATGGGGGGTGGAGCTTGGCACAGCCCCCTTGCAAATAGATAGGCTATGCTTTGCCTTCACTCAAAGGGCTTGTCCCTGCAGCCAGCCCATTCAACAATCAACCCAATTTCTCGAAGAGGCTATTGGATTGGCTTTTCTCCCTCACAACACCCATCTCTTACACTTTGTTGGAGAAAATTAAAAATGATGTATTGATCTGCAACCTGTAAATCGCTGTAGGTGTGCGCCCCTTATCCACTAGCCTCCCCAAATATATCTCTATTAGACAAGATACATTGAAAATAATCACTTGCATTTCCATGCAAATCAACTTTACATATATTCCTATATATTAGTAAGTAGGACCCAATACTTTACATTGCAGTTTTTAAAATTGCCGAAACTATCAAGAAAAGAACAATAAACTACATTTAATTCAGGACTCAGTTCATTAAAAAATCTACTTAGAAATATAACCTTATTTGCCGAGGTTCTCGCTATCAAAAAATATGAATATTTCAATAGTTGAAAAGGAAAAACAGACCGTTATTGAAAACTAAACTTTCAAGTGCCCTTTTAAAACAGTTGAATTGACAGAGTAGGAGACAGTGCCAAGTAGTCCCCCCCTGTGTAAATTACTACAATCATTTGGGGTGTAGCTAGCTGATGGCCACAACACTATAGTTGCTTTATTTGTTTTCTTTTGAGAATATTTATCTGTGTTGGAGCATTTGTAATCTCCTGAATTATAATGTGAATCCCTTTTTCTCACATTCAGTATAACAGTTACATTATTCTCAGGAGCATCTTTTGCAATAATTAAGGGTAAAGGTTACTAAAGAGAGACTTACTCTGTTTTCTTTTTCCCCACAAGAGTCCCCCCTTTATTGTTTGCTTATTTTTTAGAAAATTCAAGGATAACACATATTTAATGCAATTTCTGATGCATATCTAGTACAGAAATATTCATTGCATAGTCTCCAGATCATATATAACGAATGTGTATTTATTAAAAAGAGATTTGTTTTTCTTTCCAGTGTAGGGACAAATTAGACTCGATAAATATATTTCCCTGTGGGTAGCCCATTAGCAAGTATGTATATCGAATGCAATAAAATGTGTGAAGAAGCCCAGAAGACTAAAGAACCAGGCTGCAACTTATTCCACTTCGAGGTGAGAATGCACATACCAGTGTTAATGTTGTTGACTTGGATTTATCATCATAGTTACTGTATGTGTGAATTTTCATAACTCACCAGGGTAAAGTTCCAGACAACTCTCTACAATTAATAGGCAACATGATTCTCACTTCTCAAGCATAAGGGACTCGGAAAAATCTACAAATGTAACATCTGAAATCTCAGTAGCAAGGTCGTTAAAGGGCGTAAACAGAATGAGAATTATAAATATCTGCTTTTTACATTTTTATTAACAGCAGGAGTTAATATTTCTATAGAAGTTAGCCTGAAATGTTACAAAAACTGTTCATGTTTCACCTTTGGTTAGATGGTGTTGCAGCTGGGTTGTCTCTGGTGAAGTATACTGCCCTTGGTTCTCTGAACTGTTATCACAGTTACAGGCCACTAGCAGAATTATCTGCACTTTGTTAACCAGGAGCCCGATTCACAAAGATTATGCTGGGAGTAGGTGTACCCTCATGGTTTAATATTGAATCCACGAGTAAACCATGAGTACTCATAAGTTATTCCTGGCTTACCCTTGGATCTCAGCAATGTCCCTAAAGTACTTTAATCATAAAATATCTCTGAATCCTGGCCAAGTCTTTTGGGGCCCTAAAAGCCCGCACTCGCCCTTGGTAAGCACACTTCTTAAAGCACATAGACGGGTTTCTAAAACGTGCACACCATGAGATGTTGGTGGACTTCTGCCTCATTTGGGTAACAGCGGAGAGACTTGCTCACTTGTAAGCAGCTAAATCTCATAGAAGTGAACTGGCCTGGTGCACTGAGACTCTTCTAAAGTTTAAATAGAGCACAAAAAGTCAGTGAATTATGTTCTGGATGTTTTTTGCACATACGCCATCGTAATCAGAAATATATAGGAGGAACCTAATAGAATGAGGTTTTTGAATGTATTAAGGCCTGCTTTTATAATCCATCACCCTGCCCCTAATTAAAATCAAAATCACAACAAGTATGCACTAGAACTAAAAGAGAGATTCAATAATCTTTGAGTTTCATCTTGCATCTCAGTATCTTCATAATGAAGGATCTGATTGGTTGGCAGACCCTACGGAATTAATCTTCTAAACTGGCTTAATCAACATGTACAGGCTGTTTTCTTTTAAACAGAATGCCACCTTTTCACAAATGATCAGACTTAAAGCTTGTTCCTGAAATAACACATCTTGATGTCTACGTGTAGAGTAAGCATATCCAAGCTTCCAAGTTTCTGAGCCTAATTTGACATTAAGGGCTACATTCGGAGCTTCTCTTGCAACACATTGCTGGAGTGCCCTTTCCTGGAGAACTGGTGCTGCTGCCCCATTTGCCTGCACAGGGGCCAGGACACCTTTACATGCATGTCTGAACCTAGAAGAGAGCCCCTGTGGGATCCGACACAGCCGCTTAGGACTTGAAATCCCAGAATCCCTTTGGACACTCACAGCTGGGAGCTTTTGCTGGACGCTTATAGTGCGTGCTGCAGTCCCCCAGTTTGGGGGCTGCAGTCAGAGATTATTTTGCCCCAAATTGCCGGAGTGTCCTCTTCCTGGAGGACTGGTGCTGCCCATTTGCCTGCGTAGGGGTCAGGACATCTTTAACTGCACGTCTGCACCTAGTGAAGAGCCACTGAATCATCAAACGCTGCCACTTTGGACTCGAAGTCCCAGAATCCCCTGGGGCCATTTGCTGGGTGCTTTAGCACATGCTGCAGTCTCGCAGTCTGGGGCTGCAGTCAGAGTTTTCTTGCCACAAATTGCTGGAGTGCCCTTTCCTGGAGGACTAGTGCTGCCCAATTTGCCTGCACAGGGCTCAGGACACCTTTACCTGCACGTTGGGGACTTGCAGTCCCTGGATCCCCTGGGTCCATCACAGAGAACAGGGTCGCAAAATGCGGGCCCCAGGGGAAGTAAGGTCAGAGGCCAGTCTTCCCCTGGGGATTTCGCGCAGACCGGAAGGACAAGGTGAGGGGGTGGGATTAGAAGGGTAAGGGGTGGGGATTTGGGAGGGCTTAAAAGGTGTTGGGAGAGGAGATTCAGCCTCTTCCGAACAACTAAGCACCACCGGGGGGACGTCAGAAGAATTTTGTGGTTGGTAGGTGGGGTGGTGGGGGCAGGGGCCGATTTGTCGATTGGCGGGGAGAGGTTTTGGTTTTGGCTGCTTGTTTCTGATGGTAGCGTAGGAACGTGTATGGGCGTTATGGGCTATGGTCCCCCTGCGAGGGTCAGCTGTCTGGGGTGCCGATCGGGAAGTGGGAGAGGCTGTGGGCGGCGTGCTGACCGGGCGGGTGAAGGGCCGGCCGGTAGGCAGGTGGGGGGGCCGGTGTAGGGCTGCCGGGGCCCGGCACACTCTGTATGTGGCTGTGGCAAGTTGGGGTGGGCACCCTGTTGCGGCGTCCGGCGGGAGTTTGGGGCGAGGGGCGGCTCTGTGTACTTGTGCCGCTTGCGCGTGGTGGCTTCCTGGCTGTGGGCGGTGTTACTCATGTGGTCGGCGCTGGGCAGGAGGCGCCCCCCCCCTTGTCTGGTGGGGGGCTCGCATTGTGTCTTGGGGATCGGAATAGCCGCAGTGGGAAAGGGAGAGGCGGAGCGGGCGGGTTGAGGCATCTGCTGCGGGACCTGACACCTCCGCCTGGCATGCATTTTTTTTAGTTTGTTATTCGATTCTATATATCGTGGACTCTACCCGACGGCTCGGAGCGCTTCGCACTAGGAACAGTAACGACACAGGAGGGTAAAGTCAAGGGGACAGGGTACAAAGCACACGGTAAGTTACGTGAATCAAAGGTGACAGGAGTGGGGGAACGTGGAGCAGGGTCCAGCCATATCATAATGTTGGCAATGACATGAGGCTGCTGGCCCCCGGGGGCCCGGCGGAGGACGGGGCGTGCTGCTGCTGAGCATGTATAATGTAGATGGGCATCCTATCGCGGGCCCGCTCCCCCTTTGGGGGGAGGGACGGAGTAGCACGTGTTGGGAGTCGGTGCTGGGGAGGGCCTAGGGGGCTTAGAGGCAGGCCCTTCTCCTGCATGCAGTGGACTCGTGGATGTAGGGGTTGAGTCATTGCCAGGTAGGGTGCAGGACACCTCTGGATTGTGTTTTGGGGGTGCTGCGTGGGAGGCGGTCAGGGACAAAGAGGATGTTTGGGGCACTGATTAGGGTGAGGGACCGCCATGCACGGTGCGAGGCCCGGTGGTGCTGGGCCTCACCTGGTTGGAGCGACCTGGTGGGGGGGAACCAGGACCGGTGTTCCGGCAGACGGGGATGCCAGTGGGGCGCACAACGGCCTCCAGACGCTGGCCAGAAGCAGTAGGGGGGTCTGCGGCGGCCTGCCCTCCAACGTGGGATCGGGCAGCTCGGCCAATGCAATTTTTTCAGTATTATGAACACAGTGTGTGACAGTTGACATGCGGCATGAAAGTCAGCTGATGAGTGAGGGGTTGTGGGCATGGATGTGGGGGTATGCTGTGAGAATAGTGGTTGGGCTGGTGGAGTGCAACATGTGGGGCATGTGTGGTGGTTGAGTGGGGTTGCTCGGGGGGGGGGGGGTGTTCCAGTAATTAGTTATTTTATGTTGCTCCAGGAGACAGATACGGTTACAGGCGAGTACCGGGGACGACGACAGCGGGAACATCAGCGACTGCACAGGAGCAGGAGGTCCTGGAGGAACTCTCAGGTATGGGTCTATGGTTGAGGGCAAGGGGGGAGCTGCGGGGGTCTTCAGCTGGTTGGCTGGGTTGCATCGGAAGGTGGGGGATACAAGGGGGATGCAGGTGCTGCTACGGCAGGCTGCTGGGATATTCTGTACGGTCAAGTGATGGGTGGACATGGGACCGGACTGGGGGACTGACGGAGCACACATGTTGCTGGATTGGAACATTAGGTAACGGTGTTTGAGCGTGGTTGAAATTCTTTGACAGGGGTGCCGGGGCATTCTCAGAACGAGAGGCGCGCTTGGGGGCCTGAGGGCCGACTGCCCCACAAACAGTGATGGGTGGTATAAGCGGTATCTGTTCTAGGTTTTCTGATTGGTTGCCATCAGGCTGGAGTTGACTTGCACAGGAGGAATTTGGACAATCCATTTGAGAGGCAGGGGATCGAAGGGGCTGAGAAGCCCATCTCTGTAGTTCGAGGGTATGGGTCCATGGCGCTCAGTGTCGTAGGGAGATGAGCCGGGAGTCCGGCGCAGAGGCAGGTTTCTTCTGGAATAGTTTTTTTTTGCATGAGTCCAGGGACGCTGGAGCGAGAGTCTGGGGCTGCAATGGGGGGACATGGACATGGATGGCTGACGCAAATGCTGCAGCTACGGAAGACTGGCATATGAGTGGTAGGGCTTGAGGTTTGCGCTATTGGTGAGGCAGGTTTTGATGGATATACTGTTCCCATTTATTTAAGTACAGCTTTATATAGCGGTGGCTGAACTAGTGGGTGTCAGGGCACTCTGCACACAGGCTGTGACAAACTGGTGTGGCTGAGGGTGTGCAGCGAGTGGGATTTTTTTGGGGCCTGGGGTGCACGTGGCTTTATAGCATGTCCGGTTTGGTAGCGGTACACACAGGAGGGGGGGTTTGTAGGCTGGGTGTCTGGCCGGGGAATCTTCGCATGGGCGCACAGAGTGCGAGACCGAATGGTGCATCAGGTGTGTACGCGACAGGGTAGGTAGGGATGGTTTTTGGGATGTGTGGTGCGGGGAACCTGCACGCAGGGCAGTGGCGGAATGACTCTGGTGCTGTGCTATTCTCATGAGTTACAGGGGTCCTGGAAGTGCATTAGTTTTCCGCTGGATGCGCTTTTACAGTGGTCAATATTGAGCAGCGGATGAATGGGTGACCGGCATTGTTGGCGTGCCCTGGGGGTACATATTAGGGGCACCTGATTCTCAAGCAGGGCCACTTTGGTGCCTTGAGGCGCTTTGTGAGGTTGGTTTGTCTGGGTGTCTGGATTGGGGGTGGGTTTGGTGGTTACAGTTGGAGGGCAGTTTTCACGGGCAACGAGATTGTGGTTTTAAGATTGAAGGCATAGGGCTGGGGGTGTTGTTTTCCAAAGGAGGAAGGGGGGTTTTCAGATGTGCAGGTAGTTATTGGCTTTCACACGCAGGGCTGCATACAGTGGCGCATGGTTTGGGTGATATGGGACTGTTGCAGCGTTGACAGATGGAGGGGCTGGGGGGATGGAGGGGGAGCGGCTGCAGCAGTCGGGGCTGCGGGTGTCTGTCAAGGTGTTTCTGTGATGATGTGGTGACTGGACACTTGTCGACCGGGGCTGAGGGATAAGGATACCCTTCATGCAGGACTAATTATTCTTTTCTACAACAGGAGTTGGGATTGGAGCAGGACCCCTTGCTACTGGGGCATGGTCTGTCGGAAGAGGCGAACTAGCCAGTTGCACAAGGGCTGAAACATGATGAATACCTCTGGGGGATGTATGGGGGTTTTTCTTTGGCCTGGACGTGTGACGTTGTGTTATGTGGTAAGGAGTCGCCCTAATCCGAGGTTTCTTTATTGTAATCTTATTCAATTTAGTAGGCTATATCTTTTAATTTTCATTAGTCCTTGTTCATCTTCACTATTCCACTTCTTAGTTATGAAGAAGTCAATGCCTCACTTCCGGAGTGATCGTTGGAGCAGGGAGGCCGGCAACCCGATAGGAGAAATCAGAGTCTAAATTGAGAAATAGACCATCTCCTTATTTGAAACAGAGTATTGAAGAAGAAATAAGGAATAAACCTACAGGAATATAATTGCGTTTTATTATCAACAAACAATAGTACGGTGGCTCCAACACACATTAAGGAATGAAGTCTCTTTAAATAAGGCTTTAACTTCTTCATAACTAAGAAGTGGAATAGTGAAGGTGAACAAGGACTAATGAAAATTAAAAGATATAGTCTACTAAATTGAATAAGATTACAATAAAGAATCTTAAATGTCCTGAAGAAGGTGGAAACAAATGCACACCGAAACGCCGCGTCGACTTTTGTGTTTTTTATATTATTTTAAAAACTGTTGTTATTGTTTTTTATCAAGTGTATGACAACTCCTTTTTTAAAGTGAATTAGATTGTAACTGCTAGGGAGGTCCTAGGTTTTACTTTTGAATAAAGTTTTTAAATATAATTCTTTGAAGTGATTTCAATGTGTTCAGTAACCTAAAAATTGATGCCTTAATCTATTTGTTTGTTTTCTGCCTAAACGTCTAGTGAGCTCACTATAATAACTTAACGGGTGATTCCTGTACTTCTGGTAAAGTAATTGTTGAATGTAGCATAAGCACAGACAGGGAAAAAGTGTTTTTTGATGTCTGCATTTGATGTCTGCATTTACCCCCTCCCTGTATAACTTATAGGGGTAGCTTCCTTATATTCTTGAATTATATAGAACATACATTTGGGT
The DNA here is from genome assembly GCF_964261635.1 of Lissotriton helveticus. Classification (NCBI taxonomy): domain Eukaryota; kingdom Metazoa; phylum Chordata; class Amphibia; order Caudata; family Salamandridae; genus Lissotriton; species Lissotriton helveticus. The sequence continues at coordinate 1,333,553,258 of NC_136063.1, read as the reverse complement.
GGTGGACTGGTCGTCCACCGGGTGGCACGGGGTTGGCGCACAGGAGGCGAAAGGTGCCTGGGGGTGGAGCAGTAACTCACCCTACGGGGGTTCCCTGGTTGGCGGTACTTTGGAGGGGTGGTGAGTCACATACAGGCGATCCACCCCTCAAGGGGGAGAACCGCTCAAGGAGAGTTTTGGTAAGATGTCCATCAACCAGGAAAAAAGTGGGAATACTTTTGCCTACTACCAAGGTGGACGTGCAGGGCCAAATGGAAGATGCTTGTAAGTGTTTTTGTGCAGCTGCATACTTGTAGTAATTTAAAGGGAGAATCATGGACTCTGCTCTTACAGGAGACAACAAGAAAGAATGCACTAGTCACATTCACTATGGAAGAAATTGTGCTCTAATAGATCAATGATGCATTCACTTGCATCAAGTATTGCAGATCTTTTTCAAGGTGGATTCTCCAAGAAAGCACACTAGGATGCCTTTGCCAAGCCCAAGAAGTTAGGACCATTGTCCTTTACAGAAGTGGAGCTTCAACTAAGGCACCTGCAATAAAGTTGGAGGGGACCCCATTCCTTGGGGTCTGGACAACTAAGGCTGGGTGTCCTTGGGGCCATAATTGGCCTGGGCAGGGGGGCAATGTGTGGCCCTCCCCTCATAAATAAATATATCCCCCGGGACCTGGTCTATATTGGTAAGCATTATAAAAAACATTTTAGGAGCTTGCACTTCTTGTTTTTTAAAATGTTACTGTGGGTTTGCAGATCCTCTGCAAATAGGGTTTTGGCCCTCGGCAGGAGCCCTGTGGGACCCCTCAACCAGGCCTAGGGACTAGGGAATTCCTACATTGCCCCTTGTCTTATTTTTCAATCTTTTGTCTTGGGACACAGTTGCATATATTTCACAATCCAAAAAGAAAAAGTACATCTATCTCAACTCCCTCCAACTATCAAGCAGGGCCCAATATAAAAGGGGGGTACCAAAGGCACTTTCTCCATGTAATTTTCATAGGGTTACTGAATAGAGCTAAAGCCCAAACGGATGAACAGAATTACACCAAATGTATCAGAAAGCTAGATCTTTAACCATAGAGGGTGCCTTTTGTGATTTGGTGCGAATCAGTCTAGTATATGCAGGTTCAAAATTGATGTATATCTGTATGGTTGTGTTTGTTGGACTCCTGCGAGAATCCTATGAGCAGCAACAATAAATATTAGAGCAATCTGATTGGCCAAGAGCACCTCTTTTTCTGTCAGCTGTCTTCCTCCTGTAGGAGTAAGAAGCTCCTGTGAGTCATGCTCCAATTGGCTGGCAGGAAATTAGGAGAAATGTTGTGGCTGCCATTTCAGGATGCAAAGGCTCAGTCCCAATGTCCTGAGAATCAAAATAGGGTATGGGGCAGGTTAGGGGGTACCCTGACTCCTGGACTTTGTGGGGGGGTGCCAGAGGGCACAAGAGTTGCACAGGAGTTCAGGGACGGTGTTCGCTCACACAAGAGTCCTGCAGCACTGGAGAACTATTTAAGAAAAAAGGGGGGTGAAAGGCTGAGTATGGGCAGTTGAATTTGCGATAAACCAGCTCTGCAACACAACAATATGCCATATGCAGTCTGGGTGGCAGCAGGGCTTGCCTACAGGCCAGTCCCTGTGGCCAACCCCACAATGTTCACTGCTGAAGGTGTGTGCCATGTGGGGGTGGCCACCTCCAGGGGGTTGGGCCATCACACTGGCCGCAGGCCAGGACCTTCGGCCAACCCCTCAGTGAGCATGTCTAGAAATTCATTAAAAAAACTAAGGTTAAAGTGACATTATAGTTAGGCATGGTAATAATAGCTTAGTTTGCATTTAGAAAAATCAAAAATTCACTGAAAAACCCAAAGGTAAAGTGCTATAGTTAGTTGAAAATGTCTGTTTAAACATAACAGTTAAAAGGGAAAGTTGTAGTTTCAAGTAACTATAAATTGTGCCCTAACCATGCAGTTCTTATAAAATTACATATTACACAAATATGTGTGTGTGTGGGTGCATGCATGTACAATCATATATATATACTTCAAGGAAACTACTCTGTAATGATAAAAAGTGAGGGCACTTCTAATATAAACTTTCCCGATGTAAATGTACTCCCAATGTATTTAGTGCAATGTAATGACTCCCGATGTAATGAACCATGAAATAACAATGTATGTTCACCTCTGCACATTATCAGTGTATAGCAAAACTGTCAAACCTGCCTCAAGCTTTCATTTGTTACAATCAAGGGCTGCCAAAGTGACAACTTTTCGGTCTCCCAACTAATCCTTTTGGCAACTGCTTCTCATATATCAATTTAAATATTTTTGGATACTATTATGTCATTATCTAATTTCTATTTATCTAAATATGTATTATAATATAAATCCATTCGCGTAAAAGTGATGCACAAAAAAACTCCTTGATAGTTATGCATACACAACATTTATATCGTTGTTTGTTATGCTCTTTATTTACAGTACTTTATACAGCTCCAGAACTGGCTCATGGAATGCTGAAGAACACATAATCCCAAGTACACATACAAATAATCACAAAATAATGTATTTAGACCAAAGTCGTTCAAAACAATGTCACACAAAGGTACATTTTTGAGTTAAATAGACAGCCCTTACTATTATTAAGCAGAAACCAGAGCATTAGCAGTTCCAGGTGCGACTGCAAACCCTAGTATGTCTTTTGACCGTGGGCATTTTCCTAGCACGCCTTAGCCTCAGAAGTGGAAAAGGTAACATGCAGAAAGGTTTTTATTTTTTATTTTTCATGAGTTCCTTCTCAAAACAGCAGCAATGTGATGTTGAATTCAATGCACATTCACCGGAGCAGTGAGCCGGAAAGGACTCCCAGATCTCAGAATTGATCAAGCACAAAGCAGGAATTAATGCCCCTTTAAAGGTCAAGTATACCAAACAGGTTCATGGTATTAATCCCTGTGGACAAGTGAGCATTCCATCAGGCAGTGTTAGAGCAGCAAACATTCAATGTCAGTGCACTGCATTCTTAAAAAAGCTGTATACTACAATGCAGTACAGCCCACCCTCTGATCGGCAGCCAAAGGTGCAGCTGAAGTTCAGGTTGTTGAGTATGTATGAGATGGCAGGCAAAAGCAGAGGGGAACCAGGTGAAATTCTTTAGTTCATGAGCTGAAGGTCAAGAAGAGGAAAGTTGAGACTAGGAGTGGACAAATAACAGCTGGGAGTAGGAGTGAAATTCTGTTATCCATTTGTTGGTGAGTTAGACACCAAAGGAACTGCACCATTGACATGAATCCAGGCTAAGGGCCTCATTACGAGTATAGTGGTCCAGGAGTGGGACCGCACCACTCCCGCACCGCCTAACCCATATCAAACCACCTGCCAGATCAGGAGTTTTCTCCTGATCTGGCGGGCAGTTCCTTGGTGTTGCCAGTGTGGTGCCTATGAAATATGCACTGCAATGGGTATGTCAAAGGCAGTAAATGCAGGGCATGGACTGCTGCCATACAAGTACTGGGGTGTATGCACACAGCGGAGGCACATATTGTGCCCCCCTGTGTGCATTCACATGGCGTTAGCACCAGGGGGACGTATAGGGTCACCTTTGTTTCCTCTCTGCCTCGGTTTTCATGGTGGGCTCGCCAAGCGTATTGCTGCCTCAGGACCACCCCGCAATCATCACGGAACAGCAGTTCCCTGGCCGTTGCGGTGGTCTCAGTGCAGCCCGACTGTCCTAGTTGTAATAGGGCGGTCGGGAGACTGCCACCGTGAGTCTGGCGATGCATGGACCCCCAGACTCATAATACGGCCCTCCGCCATTATGAACTTCATTTCTATTGGCCCACAAATTACAATGGCACATGTAAGGAGAATTATTGGGCTCATCAGAATTATAAATTCTGTGGGAGCATCACTTCTCAGTAGTAGTGTTCCAGTCACAAATTTGACCTACTATAAGCAGTCAAAAGGGCATATCTATAGGGGATTGCACCATCAGAAAGTCACTTTAAATGAGGTTCCAGTGGTGGAATGCCCTGCACCATATTTACATAATGGCATCAAGCCACTTTTTGTGGCTTAACACCACTTTGTAAATATGGTACCCAGAACACAGTTTTCTGCATGAAAAAGGCATGCAATGGGTGTTGCTGTGGGTGTTCCACTGCAACACCGATTGCTTTTTGATGCTGCTCCAGATTTACAAGGAATGGGAAATCTGAGACATCGCCAAAAACTAAAACCATGCAATAGCAGGCGTTAGAATTGCACATCAAGGAGAAATCTCTTTATTTCTCCTCGTTTTTGCTTTTTCTATGTGTTCTGCATCCTGCAGCACACATAGAAATAGCAAAACACCATTAATTATTATTTATGTGCAGGAAGCTGTCCCATCCTGCACATAAACAATCATTTAATAATTAATGTTTGCTAATTCTATGTGTGCTGCAGAATGCAGCACACATAGAAGTAACACATCTCCATTATTGATTGTTTATGTGCAGGAAGGGAAACCTTCCTGCACATAAACAATCCTTCCCTGCAATCAAGGTATCGTTGTACTGTGTCGCAAGGGTGTCTGTGTTGGTGCTAGGCAGCTATTTTTAGCATTAACACTAGAGAAAACACAGGGGAGTACCATATTGTTGTAAGAACAGTGCATCCCTGCATTTTGGAAATGGCAGAGAGCAGAGCTCAGCTCAGGATAGGAGTCCAGTTCTTTTGTGACCCTGTAAGGATAAGTAAATTACTCTGATCTCCACACAGAGAGAGTAATTAACAGTGCTTCTTTCAGCCCCTTAGGAGGAATGGGTGGGGAAGGAAAATCTGCATCTGTAATTTGCTTCACACTGTAACAGCCCAGGCCCATGGAACAAAGGAGACACATCTGGAGCCAAAAGAGTAGCTCACCCCCTTTGAAGTCTTGGAGGGAAAGTCCCTGGCAGTGATGCCTCCTACGGGTGAAGCTGAGGCCCCCCATGGGCAATGTGAACATAGACCACTTGATGGCACCATCTTGGATTGTCTCAGCATGCTGTACAGGAAGGTTGGGATAGGGAGGAGGGTGATAAGGCACTTTAGGATTGGCCAAGGGGGCCTGGCATCTAGCACTTTTCAGTGTCATTTAAAAGCTCTTGCATAAGGGAGAGAAAGAGAGTTGGACACTGGAATTGACTGGCAGCAACACCATGGAACGCTGGAAGGACAAAACTCTGTGAACTCTGACGGCAGAGCGGAATTTTTCTACCACTCCTAATGATAATCACATGGCAAATGAACTGCACATGTTTACCACCAGTGTTTACCTTTTAAGATAAGGTTGCTGCCACACAGATAGGAAAAGGGGCATTCATCTGGTTTAACATGAACAAGTGTGCACATGTGCAGGATGCATGCAATGTGCACAGGTAGTGTATGACAAGAGAGGACACTTCAAGGTTAGATGTTGACTGGGGGATAGGACAACCCCCTGATGCACCTATGGACTAAGGACTATCCCTATAGCTGAACCCAGGACTATTGGGTGTCTCCAGGACCAGTGAGGCTTTTTACTTTACACCGCCTGAGGAAGAGTCGGGGGAATATCTGAAATTGTGCGCCTCAACATAAGGATAGGAGCACCAAAGGCAAAGGAAAGGGGAAAATCTGGTGCAGGGAGCCAGTAGAAAGAGCTCCCTGCAAAGTGTGCAACATTTGAGGCCAGAAGGCCTGCTGCAAAGGATGATTCTAGGTGGCTAGGGGTCCCCAACAGAAGCAAAAGATTATGTAAATCGCGCAAATGTGGCCGGAGATATTCATCTTTATATTTTGTCACATTTGACCGCTTATGAGCAACAGAGCACATGCAGCTCTGCTGCCATCCTGAATTCTACAGGGGTGGGCCAGTGGCTTGGGACTAGCACAGAATTCTTTAGTTTGTAATGAAGCTGGGAAGGGAAGTCAATGGGTCCTCCTCCCCAGAGCTCAGCAGGCTACCTCATCTCCCAGGCTATCATATGCAACAGAAGGGCCTGGGACCCCGCCCTTGCCCCAAGCAAGTAAAAAGGAGGGGGAGCACCATCACGTCACGCCACAGAAGAAGAAAGACATCCAAGAAACCTCCTCCAGACCTGCGACATGCAGAGAAGGATGGGGAGCACAGTTGCAAAAAGAACAGATGATGGACGGAATGCTGAACAAATCAAACATTCTCCCTCAGTGCCAGGCCAGGTCTTCCCTGGTCCAGAAAAAAAGGTTTCGAGGTACCACCCCTCATAACCATCTTTTTTTGTAAACCATACCCTTCCCTCGTAGGGTGACAATTGCAAAACGAATAGTTGATGGACCCAGTATGGCAGGGGCACCAACAATGTGTTTTAAAAGTACTCTGTGGGCTGCAGGAGGTATAGCAGCTCCCCACCTCTACCTTCTAAAGCATTGACCCAAAGGGGCATATTTACAAACCCCTTTCGTCATCAAAATGTCACTTTTTCTGATGCTCCCGTGGCGTTGCTCCATACCCCATATTTACAAGGCAGCTTTAAGTCACTTAACGTTGCTTAAAGCCATCTTTTAAACATGTCCCTTCATGCAGAAGTCCACTGCGGCAAAGGGGCGGGCAGTGGGAATTGCAGTGGACATTCCACTGCAACACCAATTGCTTTTTGATACGACCTCATATTTACAAGAATGGGGCAGCGCCACAACCTACGGCCAGTTAAAATCTGGTCTTAAGATGGTGATACAAAGAGAAATTATTAAATAATTAATTATTAATTCATTAATTTTGCTCTTTCTATGTGTGCTGCATTTTGAAGCACAGATAGAAACAGCAAATTGACTTCAAAGATTGTGTTTGTGCTCAAAGGTGTCACTTCCTGCACATAAACAATGGCCCCTGCAGCACAGGCACCCTTGCAGCATGGTGCAAGGGTGCCTGTGCTGACACTAGGCAGCTTTTCAGCGCTAGCACTAGGGGAAACGCAGGAGTGCACCGTATTTTTTTAATTACGGTCCATCCCTGCATTTTGAAAGAGTTGGAGTGCAGCGCTAGCAAATTTGGCGTTACACAGCACTCCTAAGGCTGGAATTTGTATTCTGCACTCTGGACATATACCGTATTTTCTGGCGTATAAGACGACTTTTTAACCCTTGAAAATCTTTTCAAAAGTTGGTGGTCGTCTTATACGCCGGTGTAATTTAATAAGCAAGCGAATATAACCCAAACCCTTTATTTTAAAAGTAAAACTAGGGGTTCGTCTTATACGCCAGAAAATACGGTAGTAATCTCAATGGGTTGGTTCTATGGATACTTGTAATGTGGTCTAAAGGGGTATAGGAAAGACATAGGCACGTTATGTTCGTTATAAACACTATATTGACTAAATGTGCTAATAGTGGTTTATTACAGATATTGTATGCTATATCGATAATAATAACTGTATTTACACATGGTCAGTGATTATAGTGATATAATAATGTTTTTGACATGTGTTTTTCTGTCTTTTAATAAGCTGACCCCTTAAAAAAGCCAATAGGCTTGATTTATATATTATTGTGACCCATTGAGAAAGCTAATAGACCTGTCTTATTTAAAGTTATACCCCTAGATTGGGATGTTCTATCTGCTATAGGTGGGGACACACTATGTTTTCAGGAGTCATGATCTAGTGGGGGGTCAAACATGATATCAGAACGTCACTTAAAGTATTCTAACCTACCTGATGTATATATTTGTAAATTAATGTGTAGTATTTAGTATTGTGTGTGAAATAAATGCACTTTTCCTTTTTCAAAGAAAAGGCACTGACTGGACAACCATTAATTGAGTATTACTATTGTGTGCCAGCAAATGGCGATTACTGGCTCACATGACCTCTTAAAGTAGGACTGATCTCTTTCGCTACCCTGAAACAGTTGAGTGCCACTGTGGGGTGCTTGGTTTCCAAAAAGGGCAAATTGTGGACCTATTACTTCCACAGGCCTCACATCCTGCACAACTAATAACCCATGTTCTTACAAAGTGCATTGTGTGAATAGTAATGGGCTTAACCTTTGGAGGGTAAGTATTTTCATTTGCATGCCCCTCCATAAGCCCTTTGTTACCCCTCCCTAAACCACTACTTAGTTCTTCCCAAAAAAGTTATTCCCCATTTGCCAGCAACTCCTCCAGGTTCCACCCAACTTTTTCTACCGAAACTCATACTTACGTGTGTAGAGACCTCTGCCAATGGGGTGAAAGTCAAGGCTTAGAAACAATAGGAAAGTCAGAGGTCCTCACAAGTAGGTTTGTGAACAACAGTTTGAAGTATGCGATTAGCATTTTTGCAATACTACTAAATGTACTACAAAGTGCACCCTGTAAAGTGACCCCTAAGTTTTAACAATTACAAAAGCTAACCAGTGGTGATGGACACAAGCAGCTTGAGTCTGCAAATAAAAGAGCACCTCTAATGCACACTGTTGTGGCAGCAGTAATATTAATATTTCACTGTGATTTCAAGTAGCTTGCACCCATGTGATAAGTGTAGACTTCACATTATCAAACCTCAGGAGGTGCGGGTCAGCTGAGATAGCAGTGTCGGTCTGGCCAAGAGGGAAATAAGACAGTGCCCAAAGGTCTGGTCAGATAGATTTGTGTGTGGGCTGCTTTTGTAGAAGTTAGTGGGCCCTTTTTTGGCCAGGTGACCCATTTCTCATGGTAGAATTCCCTGATATTAACATAGACAGTGTCAGCAGCAAACAGAAATTCATGCAATCTCCAAAATAGCCATACAGCGTGTCCTTACAAGTTCAAAAGTTGCCTGATTTGCAAATGTGCTACAAAAGGGGATGATGGACGGAGCGTTTGTATAAATCAAACACTCACCCCCAGTCAACTGATCTGGGTTTAATCCATCACCATTCTTTAGTTCACTCAGCCACCCCAGTTCAGACATGGCTATATGCAAATCAGTCTGACCCTGTGCCTTATGGGAACAGTCCAGCCCGAACTGCCAAGCCATGTCTTCCCTGGACCGGAAACAAGCATCCTGGGACCGGTTTCGGATTCATAATCCTCATCAGCCAGGCTATCTTGAATCCAGTGGCCAAGTGAACAAGGGACTCACGTCTGAGCATACCCTGCCACACTTAGGGCGAACAAAGCGACACAAAAGGGGATGATGGACGGAGCGTTTGTATAAATCAAACACTCACCCCCAGTCAACTGATCTGGGTTTAATCCTTCACCATTCTTTAGTTCACTCAGCCACCCCAGTTCAGACATGGCTATATGCAAATCAGTCTGACCCTGTGCCTTATGGGAACAGTCCAGCCCGAACTGCCAAGCCATGTCTTCCCTGGACCGGAAACAAGCATCCTGGGACCGGTTTCGGATTCATAATCCTCATCAGCCAGGCTATCTTGAATCCAGTGGCCAAGTGAACAAGGGACTCACGTCTGAGCATACCCTGCCACACTTAGGGCGAACAAAGCGATACAAAAGGGGCTGATGGACGGAGCGTTTGTATAAATCAAACACTCACCCCCAGTCAACTGATCTGGGTTTAATCCATCACCATTCTTTAGTTCACTCAGCCACCCCAGTTCAGACATGGCTATATGCAAATCAGTCTGACCCTGTGCCTTATGGGAACAGTCCAGCCCGAACTGCCAAGCCATGTCTTCCCTGGACCGGAAACAAGCATCCTGGGACCGGTTTCAGATTCATAATCCTCATCAGCCAGGCTATCTTGAATCCAGTGGCCAAGTGAACAAGGGATTCACGTCTGAGCATACCCTGCCACACTTAGGGCGAACAAAGCGATACAAAAGGGGATGATGGACGGAGCGTTTGTATAAATCAAACACTCACCCCCAGTCAACTGATCTGGGTTTAATCCATCACCATTCTTTAGTTCACTCAGCCACCCCAGTTCAGACATGGCTATATGCAAATCAGTCTGACCCTGTGCCTTATGGGAACAGTCCAGCCCGAACTGCCAAGCAATGTCTTCCCTGGACCGGAAACAAGCATCCTGGGACCGGTTTCGGATTCATAATCCTCATCAGCCAGGCTATCTTGAATCCAGTGGCCAAGTGAACAAGGGATTCACGTCTGAGCATACCCTGCCACACTTAGGGCGACAAAGCGATACAAAAGGGGATGATGGACGGAGCGTTTGTATAAATCAAACACTCACCCCCAGTCAACTGATCTGGGTTTAATACATCACCATTCTTTAGTTCACTCAGCCACCCCAGTTCAGACATGGCTATATGCAAATCAGTCTGACCCTGTGCCTTATGGGAACAGTCCAGCCCGAACTGCCAAGCAATGTCTTCCCTGGACCGGAAACAAGCATCCTGGGACCGGTTTCGGATTCATAATCCTCATCAGCCAGGCTATCTTGAATCCAGTGGCCAAGTGAACAAGGGACTCACGTCTGAGCATACCCTGCCACACTTAGGGCGAACAAAGCGATACAAAAGGGGATGATGGACGGAGCGTTTGTATAAATCAAACACTCACCCCCAGTCAACTGATCTGGGTTTAATCCATCACTACTCTTTAGTTCACTCAGCCACCCCAGTTCAGACATGGCTATATGCAAATCAGTCTGACCCTGTGCCTTATGGGAACAGTCCAGCCCGAACTGCCAAGCCATGTCTTCCCTGGACCGGAAACAAGCATCCTGGGACCGGTTTCGGATTCATAATCCTCATCAGCCAGGCTATCTTGAATCCAGTGGCCAAGTGAACAAGGGACTCACGTTTGAGCATACCCTGCCACACTTAGGGCGAACAAAGCGATACAAAAGGGGATGATGGACGGAGCGTTTGTATAAATCAAACACTCACCCCCTGTCAACTGATCTGGGTTTAATCCATCACCATTCTTTAGTTCACTCAGCCACCCCAGTTCAGACATGGCTATATGCAAATCAGTCTGACCCTGTGCCTTATGGGAACAGTCCATCCCGAACTGCCAAGCCATGTCTTCCCTGGACCGGAAACAAGCATCCTGGGACCGGTTTCGGATTCATAATCCTCATCAGCCAGGCTATCTTGAATCCAGTGGCCAAGTGAACAAGGGACTCACGTCTGAGCATACCCTGCCACACTTAGGGCGAACAAAGCGATACAAAAGGGGATGATGGACGGAGCGTTTGTATAAATCAAACACTCACCCCCAGTCAACTGATCTGGGTTTAATCCATCACCATTCTTTAGTTCACTCAGCCACCCCAGTTCAGACATGGCTATATGCAAATCAGTCTGACCCTGTGCCTTATGGGAACAGTCCAGCCCGAACTGCCAAGCCATGTCTTCCCTGGACCGGAAACAAGCATCCTGGGACCGGTTTCGGATTCATAATCCTCATCAGCCAGGCTATCTTGAATCCAGTGGCCAAGTGAACAAGGGACTCACGTCTGAGCATACCCTGCCACACTTAGGGCGAACAAAGCGATACAAAAGGGGATGATGGACGGAGCGTTTGTATAAATCAAACACTCACCCCCAGTCAACTGATCTGGGTTTAATCCATCACCATTCTTTAGTTCACTCAGTCACCCTAGTTCAGACATGGCTATATGCAAATCAGTCTGACCCTGTGCCTTATGGGAACAGTCCAGCCCGAACTACCAAGCCATGTCTTCCCTTGACCGGAAACAAGCATCCTGGGACCGGTTTCGGATTCATAATCCTCATCAGCCAGGCTATCTTGAATCCAGTGGCCAAGTGAACAAGGGACTCACGTCTGAGCATACCCTGCCACACTTAGGGCGAACAAAGCGATACAAAAGGGGATGATGGACGGAGCGTTTGTATAAATCAAACACTCACCCCCAGTCAACTGATCTGGGTTTAATCCATCACCATTCTTTAGTTCACTCAGCCACCCCAGTTCAGACATGGCTATATGCAAATCAGTCTGACCCTGTGCCTTATGGGAACAGTCCAGCCCGAACTGCCAAGCCATGTCTTCCCTGGACCGGAAACAAGCATCCTGGGACCGGTTTTGGATTCAACCCAGATCAGTTGACTGGGGGTGAGTGTTTGATTTGTTCACTTGGCCACTGGATTCAAGATAGCCTGGCTGATGAGGATTATGAATCTGAAACCGGTCCCAGGATGCTTGTTTCCGGTCCAGGGAAGACATGGCTTGGCAGTTCGGGCTGGACTGTTCCCATAAGGCACAGGGTCAGACTGATTTGCATATAGCCATGTCTGAACTGGGGTGGCTGAGTGAACTAAAGAATGGTGATGGATTAAACCCAGATCAGTTGACTGGGGGTGAGTGTTTGATTTGTTCAAACGCTCCGTCCATCATCCCCTTTTGTATCGCTTTGTTCGCCCTAAGTGTGGCAGGGTATACTCAGACGTGAGTCCCTTGTTCACTTGGCCACTGGATGCAAGATAGCCTGGCTGATGAGGATTATGAATCTGAAACCGGTCCCAGGATGCTTGTTTCCGGTCCAGGGAAGACATGGCTTGGCAGTTCGGGCTGGACTGTTCCCATAAGGCACAGGGTCAGACTGATTTGCATATAGCCATGTCTGAACTGGGGTGGCTGAGTGAACTAAAGAATGGTGATGGATTAAACCCAGATCAGTTGACTGGGGGTGAGTGTTTGATTTGTTCAAACGCTCCGTCCATCATCCCCTTTTGTATCGCTTTGTTCGCCCTAAGTGTGGCAGGGTATACTCAGACGTGAGTCCCTTGTTCACTTGGCCACTGGATTCAAGATAGCCTGGCTGATGAGGATTATGAATCTGAAACCGGTCCCAGGATGCTTGTTTCCGGTCCAGGGAAGACATGGCTTGGCAGTTCGGGCTGGACTGTTCCCATAAGGCACAGGGTCAGACTGATTTGCATATAGCCATGTCTGAACTGGGGTGGCTGAGTGAACTAAAGAATGGTGATGGATTAAACCCGGATCAGTCGACTGGAGGTGAGTGTTTGATTTGTTCAAACGCTCCGTCCATCATCCCCTTTTGTATCGCTTTGTTCGCCCTAAGTGTGGCAGGGTATACTCAGACGTGAGTCCCTTGTTCACTTGGCCACTGGATTCAAGATAGCCTGGCTGATGAGGATTATGAATCTGAAACCGGTCCCAGGAAGCTTGTTTCCGGTCCAGGGAAGACATGGCTTGGCAGTTCGGGCTGGACTGTTCCCATAAGGCACAGGGTCAGACTGATTTGCATATAGTCATGTCTGAACTGGGGTGGCTGAGTGAACTAAAGAATGGTGATGGATTAAACCCAGATCAGTTGACTGGGGGTGAGTGTTTGATTTGTTCAAACGCTCCGTCCATCCTCCCCTTTTGTATCGCTTTGATTTGCAAATGTGAGCAACATATTTAGATATCTGATTCATTAATGGTTGCCATTTTTTTTTATTTTGGTTTCCCGGACCTTTTTTTTGTCCCAGTCCGACCCTGTGGGAGAGTGATAAAATGAGAGCAGAATTGGAAAGCTTAGTCACAAGGACGGAAGCATGGCGTCTTCTGTGCAATTTGCATTTGAAAGCAGTTCCATGAAAAAATCATTAGGCTAAAAAAAAATACCAAAGCAGTTAGTAGACCTTACAAAGTCATCATCTTTTGGCTCTCTCTGGTATTATTCACATATTTTCTTTCAAAGTCTGTAATTTCCCCAGGCATTCCTTAAAAATAACTACAGCAACACTTCTAAAAATGTTTTGAAGGAATATGCATAACATACTGTTACCATACAAGTTATTTATTTGCATTCTGGGACTTGTACCTGTGTTGATTCCATTATTTATAACCATATATCCATACTAAAAAGTATTACATTTGCAATATAATGGGTACAAATCAGAGGTATTGCAATTTAAAAAAAATGAAATGAACAATAAAAAACATGAAATCAGAAAAGAGAATATTTTTTATATAAAAAAAGAAAGGAGAAAAAGAAAATAGACAAAGAAAGAAGTGAGAAAGAGAAAGACGCAATTATGATTAGACAGAGGAACCAAATGAGAGAGAATGTAGAAAAAATAAATGTTACAAGTTAAGGTAAAGGTGAGTGCAATGATTGATAAGTAGTAGAAGGTAACCAATATAAATCTAATTTAATTGTATGACATAAAGACAATGAAGAGACAGTAGAAATTCTATATTCATCACAGATACAATTTCATATGCTGACCCAGATAGCTAAGAAGCATCTTTCTAACATGGGAGTACAACTTTAAAAGTAAGAGCAGTAAAAAGAGCTAAAAACAAGGTTTTAGGTGAAAAGTTTTCAAAATCAGGTGACATAGATTCTAACAAAACATTTTGAAATATTAATGGGATATTACATTTCAATATCTTCAAACACTTAGAGCAAATACATTTCCAAAACTTAGGTACATGAGAACAATAATAAAGTAAATGCATTTATGTACTATTGGAAGTAGAATATGACCAGCATAGTGAAAAGGCAGATTAATCAAATTTAGAAATTTACTCTGGGGTTATAATGACTGTATTATAAATAAAAAAAACTGATAGGGTAATATGGGCCACTTTAGAGGTATAAAAAACTTTGAGACAAAACATATCCCTGAACTGAATAGGAAATGATAAAGCAAAATCAGTGTCACACATTACTTCAATCAGACATATTCTACACTCAGAGGTTAACAATGTGAAAAGCTTGTATATGTATGCAGCTTTAGGAGTAGAGTCATGTTGAATGTTATCAATAGGTATCAAGAGCAGGTATGAAACTGAGAGAGGTTATGAGTAATAAAAAAGGAAGGAATAGCAGAAGAAATCTAATTATATTCTTTGGAAAAAGAAACTGAAAATGTATATTATATTTGCAATTGTGTAAATGGTATAATAGACTCACCTTCAATTGGTTGGTGAACAAACATTTTCTTTCCAATGTTTGAAATAAAAAGATTCATGCCTACATTTGAAGAACTCATTATATCATAGTGAGGAAGATATAAAGAGTTGCTGAAAATCATATCAGGTTGTACACACAGTGTGGCATATTTACAAGCCCATATCACCACCAGAGCATCACTTTTTTTTTTACACTACTGTGACGTAGCACCATTTTCAATAGTTTCAAGGTAGTGCTAAGTCACTTAGCATGGCTTAACGTGACCTTGTAAATTTGCCCCTTTCCGCTGCAGTCCTCTGCAGCAAAGGTGCATGCAATGGGCTTTTCTATGGGCGTTCCACCACAACATCCATTGGTTTTTTATGCTGCCCCAGATTCACAAGGACGGTTGAATCTATGGCAGCACCAAAAGCTTTCGCCATACAAGAGCCGGTGTTAGAATGGTGCACAAGGAGAAATGCTTTTATTTCTCCTTGTTTTTGCTTCTTCTATGTGTGATGCATTCTGCAGCACACAAACGAAAAGCAAATTGCCATAAATGATTGTTTATGTGCAGGAAGGTGTCCCTTCCTGCACATAAACAATCATTAAATAATGGTGATTTGCTACCTCCATGACTAGACATAACAAATAGCCATAGCATATAAACAATCATTCAGTGCAACGTAGGCAGCCTTGCACTATAGTGCAAGGATGCTCGCTTTGGCGCTAGGCAGCTAAATTTAGCACGACCACTAGGGAAAACACAGGGGTGTGCCGTATTGTAATAAATACGGTGCATCCCTGCTTTTTGAAAATGTCCAAGCGCAGCGCTGCCAAATTTGGTGCAGCTCCTTGCTTTGACATTTTATAGTAAATATAACCCAGTATGTAAAAGATATTGGGAATAGGTTAAAATAGGGTGGCTTGAAATGAAAGTTGTATTAAACATATGGATTACACCCTTCAAAGAAAAATCTTTTCAAAAGTTTCTTTCATGTATAATTCAATGTGGTATGGGAAAATCATGAACAACATTAATTCAGGCAAAAAAAGTCTAATTCAAAAAGCAGAATGATACAACTTAAAATCTGGAAAATGAACAAAACCTTCTTTCTTTGGACGTTTGTTATTCCAAATGCATTTTGTACAAACAGAATTGATTTGTGACAAATAATAATTGGGGCTCTTAAATGGTAACATGGATAAAGTGTAAATAGTCTGCGGTACAATCATCATTTTAAAAGTATCTAATCCACCCCACCCTGATACATGTAAAGGGGACCATGATGAAAGTAACATTTGCACTTTAACTTTAAGAACATCAAAATTATGTTTGATAAAATCAAAATAGTAGGTGAAAACCAAACACCAACATATTTCATACTTAATGGGCACCAAACGAATTAGTATTTGCAAACATGTACTGATAAAAGGAGCAATGTAATGGTAACATTTCTGTTTTGTTATAACCTGAAACACTGGACTATAAATCAATCTCTTGTAAAAAGGGATCAAATGAGTACAAAGGATTAGACATGTAAATGAGAATGTTATCAGTGTATGCTGAAAGTTTAGTCTCAAAGGAATTGTGTTTAAATACACTGAAGGAATCGCTCAAGACCTAGAATAAACAGTAAAGATGAAAGTGGACACTGTTGTTTGGTTCCTCTATGTAAACTGAAATACAGAAAGACATGACTATTAACCAAAACACTGGCATGAGGGTCCGAATATAATAATGTTATACAATAAAGAAATGTAGGACCAAAACCAAACTATTGGAGCATGTTAAACATAAAATGCCAATTCATATGGTCAAAAGCCTTTTCAGCATCAAGGGTGCAAGGAGGACCTTATGCTTTTTATCTAATGCAAGGATATTTGAGAACATTCTGGCATTAATCCATGACAAGTCTGCCTTTGACATAACCAGATTGGTCCAGGTTGATTAAAAGAGGTATCACAGTTTCCAAGTCAGTAGCAAAGACCTTTGCAATCATACTTAATTACTGAAATAGGGCAATCATTCTTTCACATGGTGTGATCTTTATCAAGCTTAGGTATGGGAACAATTAGGACTTCCATAAAAGAACCACTAGTTCGGGAGGTTACCATAACAATCTGAAGGATTAGTTTCCTCTGAATATAATGAGTGAAAGAAAGATTGAAAACAAGAAGAGCTATCAGAATCTGAGGTTGTGGTGGTATTAGTGAATTCATTATGAATTGGTCCAATAGCATTGTGTTCAGATTATATTTTTAAGTTATAGGCCAACATCTTACCATCTTTATATTGACCTTCATGATATATAGATTTAACTTTGAGTAGATTATTACTTGCATCAGTTGTAGCAATTTTGTTAAGATTACATTTAGCTTTAATTAAGTCATGTAAAACAGTGGAAGATTTGGAGGTAAAGTGAGCATGCTCCAATGCTTTAATTTGCTAAAGTACAGCAAGGTATTGGCAGTTTAATTTCTGTTTCTTTTTCAGCAGAAAACACAATGGTGAAGGCTCTAAATAAAGTTTTAAAGGCATCACAATTATTAGGAACAGAGGTAACAATATATTACTTATTTTGAAAGAATTCTGCAATAAAAGCAACAGCTTCTGTTATAAAGTTAGTATCTGACAACTGGAGGTTAATAAACCTCCAACGGCCAGTGTTAGAATTACCAAGGGAAAATCAAAAGTAGATAAAACAGGGGCATTATCTGAAATAAAAATGGTTGTATAGAAGGCAACAGAGATTTGGAGACTAAAATATAATCAATTCTTGACATGGTAAGATGGGCATTGGAAAAATACATATATTCGCATAGATCTGAGTTACATCTTTTTCAAACATCAAATAATGGTCGAGCGGCAATGACTGACTGAAACGGTTTATGGGATTTATCTGGAGTTAATTTGCCATCATATTTCCTGTCAGAAAAAGGGTTCCCCATTGATTGAAGTCACCTGCTACCATAATATTGGGATTATCAATGGAGGTAAATTTTACTTTAATACTATGGCAAAAGCCAAGATCAGATTTAGTCAGGTTAGAAATATTAAATAAAATAACATGCTTATTATAACTCCTAGTAGTGACCAAAACCCTTCATCCATCATTGTCACATTCAGTAGATAACATTTGTATTTGTAATGATTTATGACAGAGGAGGGCAACGCCATCCTTGCGATTGCAGCTGGGGAAAACAATACCTGAACAACCCCATTGATATTCCAGTGTAAGTGATGCAATACAATTGGAATGTGTTTCTTGTAAACAAACAATATGTGAATTAAGTTTAGACAGATGAGATAATACCTTTTCTCTTTTAAGTGGATAGGTCAGACCACAACAAGTCCATGAGTCAATGTTAAACACAACAAAGAACAGACATAGGGAAACTGGACAATGGATGGCAATCTGCAAAAATGAAAAAGGAGACAAAATGATACCATTAACTAACAACAATAGAATGCACGATAGAAATATACATACAATAATACCAAATAGCCAATAAGCACTCATATATTAACAAAGAAAACGAAATAGAAGAGAGAGAAAAAGGAAGACATAAGAATCTGAGGTTGGTAACAGATCAATCAAAGATGTTTAGATCTGAGGAGAAGAACATGAAGACGCATCATGGGAGGCGCGAATGCAAAAACAAGAATATGACAGAGAAATGAAAAATAGTTGAAGGATCATGAAGTGCCTTCATAGATAATTTTACATAAACAAGAATGTAGAAATCCATACCAAATATTTATCTGTCTCGTTGGAGGTTGGAGGGCAAGGATTTTATTCTTCAGTTGTTTATAGCATTAGAGAGGTCTTGAGAGATGAAAATATTATGGCCGGACTAAAAAGGCAATGTTTTTCTTTAGCGGCTTTCAAAAAATGCATCAGGTCCATGAACTCCAAAATCAGCATTATGATACCTCTAGGTCCGGTAGAATGATGATGAGGATGACCCAAGCGATGATCCTGTTGAATATTAAAACACAGACTATTCTTAAGACCAAAAAGTTTGGGTAAGAATTTCTTCAAGAAGGCATGAAGATCTGGACCCTCAAGATTCTCTGGTAATCCATACAAGCGAAGATTGCTCCCTCTATTACTATTTTCAATATCTTCCGTGTGCAGTCTGACCTTCTGGATCTCTTGCAAAGTAATCTTGATGGCAACATCTTGAAGATTACTAACATGCTGTTCCATTGTAAACATTTTTCCCTCCATAGCGATCCATCAGTCTTCAATGTTATGAAAGACTTAAGATCACACACCTCATCAAGGATGGTGTCCAAAACAGAATTATGAGAAGACATAAGGGGTGATAGATGATCTTTCTTTCCCTTTTTAGGTTTAGTACCTGAAAAAATAGATTTAGACAAAGCAAGTAAATTGCTGGCCATTTTAAAGTAGTGCATGGAATGATGTGGAATCTTCTGGAATGTTTTAACTCTCCCCATAAGCTATTGTGATGCCATATATAAACTAATTGGTGAATATACCACAGTGCAGCAACCAGAAAATGTGAATGTTGATATTTGGCCCAAAGTTCAGTTCAGTATAAAAGCCCAAAGTTCAAAGAAAGCACCAGGTAATATTTAATCCATCAATGAATTAAGAAACTGAGGTGGACATATAAAGTAATTGCAAAAAGGAAGCAGAAGAAAGATGCACCAAAGGAAGGTCACTCCACTGTGTTATGTATTAGGAAGAGTTCCATATGGAATACTGGCATGTAGGTAGCATGTTGAAAAGGAGTAATTGAAGGAAAAATAGAAACGGAAATAGAAAACAGTGGACAGACAAAATGGTGGCCACTGATTGAATGTATTCATGTACAGCTGCAGTGCCAAATGATAAAAACAGCCTCCATGCAGTTTACAAATGAAGGCAAATGCAGGACCAACTCATAAGGCACGCTTATAAAATGGCTAGTACATTCAGCTGAATGTAGCAGGACGAAATAATGAAGAGCCGATAACACGAGCAGCGCACTGATGTTTATTCCATTATTAAACCAAGTCCCAGAAAGCAAAGAAACAAATTGCATAGATGCATCTAGTCACACATATACCTGACAAACATGACAGATATGCATTAACCAGACAATGGAAAAACATTTCAAGAATGAGGGACCTTTTGTAATTAGGCAAACATGCATGATAATTCAACAAAGCCTTGTCCAAAAAATCCTCAATTCTGTAGCTAATTAATAAATATGTGAAATTGTAGATATTCACTGGAATTACTTTAACAATGATACGTGATCCATCACAATCTCTTTCCTCACCCTTAGGCTGGTGATGAAGTATTAGCTATTCAGATTTTTTTTTGCATGATTTGACCCTAGCAATATAGTTCAGAGGGTAAATGTACCTGCTACACAGATCTGTGCTAAAAACATGAATCATGCAGCATATAATGGTCCTCATGTAACGTGATCTTTAAATTATAATAGGTGTCAAAGAATGTCACTGGCCCAATGTGTTTTACATTTGACTGCTTGCAAGAAATTGCCTAGAAATTCCTTGCACAATAGAGGTGCTCCTCTCGACATATGAAGTTGTACTTGTACACTGAGCATTGAAACAAAACCTGATTTTAATGTGTTTGCATTGGATGTTTGTTGTTCTGCCTGACCACAGTGAGGCTGTTGGTCATAAGTGCAAAAACAACAGTTGATGAACAGAATGCAGAACAATGTCATACATTCACCCCAGTACAGAGATCTGGGCCTAAATCCATCCTTTTTTTGCTCACCACACCACCCCAGTTCAAACATGGCCCTATGCAAATCAGCCTTGACCCTTTGCCTCATGGGAATAGTCCAGCCTGAACTGCCAAGCCATGTCTTCCCTGGACCGGAATCAAGCATCCCAGGACCGGTTTCTGGCTATCAACCGTCATCAGCCAGGATAGCTTGACTCCAGTGGCGTGGAGAGCATGGGACTGACGTCTGAGCATACCCATCCCACTTTGAGTGACAAATGCAAAAACAACAGTTGATGGACAGAATGCAGAACAATGTCATATATTCACCCCAGTCCATGAGTGCAGCATTTAAGACTCTGTATGTGCCTACAAGGCTACTTTCAGCACAAGTGGTATACATCAGAACAATATGCATCACCTTTGGGCTGCCTCATCCTTTTAGACATGTATGGCGTCTGATTGTATTTGATGTACCCATACCTGGTTAGGGGATGTTGAGCACTGATGTAGCATGGGTGCACTCCTAGTATAGCTCGGTAGCACAGTAGATAATAAAATGTAGACTTTTATTTTCTTTAATGGCTTTTTTGTGAATTTAGTAATCTCATACTTATTATATTGTTTTCATTAGTGATGTCACTTCCTATGAGGTTACCAGAATCTAGACCGTGGAGCTCAAGGGCGATGTGAAGTCACTTTATGTCTTTGGGGGTCAAGTACTCATGATGTTACTTCCTGTGAGAAGTTGGCCTGATGTATGATGTCCACAATTCTGTGGGCACCTTGTATCAGTCCAAACAATCCCTTATGGTGGTGGTTGTAAGTCAACCTTATAGACTAGCTATGCTAGGGGTAGCATAGACCTAAGCAGTCTTAGGCTTAACTCAAGAGGGCATGTGAAGCCAGCTGTTTTACCATATGCAATCCTGTAATATCAAATGAAAGGACACCACACAAGTTATATATTATAAAAATATATGTATTTATTACTAGAATAATCCTCTGTATTCCTTATGAGTACAGAGGCACAAGCGTTTAAACAAAAGCACAGTTAAACATACAAAAGTTGCACAGTTATGGATAGGGCCGGTGGCCACTCAAACTATATATTAAATAAGTGGTATAAGAACCGCTTTACGAACAATGGTCAGGCCTAGGGCCTTGGGAATCGCTGGGACTACACTGGACTAACTGTAGTTAGGACGGGAGTAGCCCGCGAGATTCGGGTGCAGCGCTAAAAGCACACGCATGCACCAGTGCAAAGTCAATGGTGCATAAAAGTTACAAAGTTACTGTTTTAGAAGCCTTCCGACTGGACTAGAACTTAGCCACTTAAAACTAGTACACTAGAGGTGTAAACCACTACAGGAGCACCGGCGTTCAATCGTTACCTCACCCACAGGAAGCGGGTGCATAGGTGCCAAAGTATGTTGGTTTTCGTCGTGGAGTTCTATGGAGCCTGGAGATGAAGATGCTGCAGGCGGCCAGGAGAGAAGAGTCCGGTTGGATCCAAGGGTGGATCGAAGATGTAGAGTACCTGAAAGCAGAGGGTACAGAGTCTGGGTCTCTTGGCAGTGACCAGGATGGAACCAGGAAGGAACCAGGCAATGTCGGGTGCAAATAGGTGGTTGTTGTGAAGCTTGTCTCCGCTGCCACGTGGACTCGGGGGCATCGAGGATGACCAGGAGTGGATCACAAGCTGTCCCACAAATGCTCTCGCTGGCGGCGGTATCGGCTTCCGGATCGGAGTAAACAGGCCTTGGCAAATGCAACCCACGCAGAATTTGAAGATTGCTTCCTACTCCGACCAGCAAGGTCAGAGCGGTGGCTCCTTTTCAGGGGATCAAGGGCCAGTCTGGAGCAATCAGACCAGTGGTGTAACTTTGAAGGTTCTTAGGTACTGGGGCCACTAGCCAACGGGCAAGTGACCGGACCAATGCGTCAAGCAGGAAAATGCAAAAGGGCCCCATGCAGCACTCGGTGAGTGTAGAGGGGTGATCTTCAGTGCACAAACTGCTCAGGGCTGGGGCTTCTCAAACCTCAATGCACAGCTTCGAGGGTGCCTTGGGAGCTGCACGGTCAGCACTTCGCAGTCTTTTCACGTCGCCTCGCCTCAGATTTGCAGGGACTGTGGATCGGGCTGTTGAAAGTCAGGGAAGTTGGGTCTTGTCAATCTCTGTGGCTCGAGTTCTGGCGGGAACTGCAACAAAGCAAACCAATGGGCGCTGGATGGTGCCTGTTTGCACAGGGTGGACACTCCTTGACCACAAAGGAGATTCTTCAGTCTTCCACATCGAGTGGGATGTCGAAGGGTCCAGAGTTCTGTATCAAAGTTTCAGTCAGGATTATCGGATGTGCATTGGCACAGCTCCTACCTTTATTCCAAATCAAGGGGCTGGATATCCTACTAGGTCCCTCCTATGGGTGGGACCCAGGAAGGGGATGATTACACCCCTTTCCCTTTGTCCAGTTTCGCACCAGAGCTGGGGCTGGAGTACCCCAGAACCGGTTTGACTGGATTTTGCATGGGACACCTTGTGTGACCCAGGCAGTGTCTAGTTTCATTCAGCCCTCCCTGCCCCAATCCACTATCTCCTGTCTGGGGTGGTGTAACACCTCCCTGTGACAGGAAACCTTTTTTCCAAGCCTCTGCTGCCAAGTTTCGGTCAGCAGCAGGAGGCCAGACTTGTGTCTGTGGCAGCAGCATCCATTTTGTGATGCTGAGGCTCTGGTTAGTTTTAACCGTATTTACTGTTACCCACATGTCTTAGCCCTCTAGAATGGTGGAATGCTACCCCCGTTGCCAGAACTGGCGAGGGGGTAGTATTCCAAAGTGTATGACACCTTACACGAAATGTTTTGATAAAGCCAAACCAAAGTTAGCAATAACCGCGAGGATTATAATGCACTTAAGAGTATATGGTATGGCAATACCCTGGAACAGCCATAAGGAAATGGTTCCGAAAGCTGCAGACAGGCTCAGCTCATGCTAGAGCACCATCTCACATAAAACCAAGCACTCTGCCTCCAGGATTGTTAAGGCCTGCCATAGGAGTGACTTATAGGTATATATGTGCCCAGATATAGGTTTAGATATAGGTATACTATATCTAAGCAAGGGGTGATTACACGACCTTGCCCCAGCTGAGTGATAAGCCAGTTGTGTCAGTTTGGATGGCCAGCCAGGGGTGGCAAAAGATATGCTGCAGCCCCTGGTAGGCCTTGGATGCACCTATGCCCTGGGTACCTATAGTACATTGTACAGGGGCTGATAAGGTGACCCAATCCAATTTAGTTATGCACCTAGGGTACATGGAGTCCATTTTAAAGAGAGAGCAGATAGCCTGGGACGCTGATTAGCAGGATCCCAGGCCAACCAGGACTCCGGGCCCTGTCCTCCAGAGGAAAGTTCGGGCGGCCCGAGCACCTCGACCTCCGAGACAGAGCACAGGGGGACCCAGCCTACGAAAAGCGTCCGAAAGTTCGGGCGGCCCCGAGCACCTCCACCCGGGCGGGGCTCCGTGCTGGAGAGCTCCGCGGCGGAGCAGCTGTCATGTTCGCAGGGCTTGAGAGGCACTCGGAACGGTGAAATCGGTAAGTGCAGGACTCGGTGCGCTGGGATAACTGCTTAGCGACTACTGTGATGCTGTAGGAAGGAGCTTAAAATCACTTTGTCTGGCAGCCGGGAGACCCAACTGCCCAGCCGCCATCTTAAGTGTGCAATCTCCGATCCCGCATCGGCGTAGCTCCGCTGATCACGGGACCCTTCCAGCGTGAGTTCTTCTACTCCGGAGGTGAGCGCTCCATTTCCTCGCTCATGGCGGTTCACAGAGGGTGCCTATAACATGATAACACAGCGGGAGGTGAGCCAGCATGATTCGCGCCGGTAATGCCTGACTCTACAATGGCGCCGTGTCTGGAACCTGATATAATCGGAGCCTGCCTCCCTGCAATGTTGTTCTCCTCAAGGGGTTCTCTGGTCTGATTATGAGCCCCTATGTCAAGCCATGGCTGATGCTCTGTTTAAACCCTCCCAAAGAAGTACTAGATAAAGGATTCTTAACCCATCACCCAGCTCACCGCGCCTGACCCCAAAATGGCGGATGAAAGCAAGATTTAGGACAGCGATTCTCATGCTCCTCATATCCTGAGCCCACTTTTGCTGCTCCAGCATCACCTTCTGCCCTACTAAGCGGTGATTGAGCCCGTTAATTGCTGAGCGCCACAGGAGGGCGGGAAGGCTCTCACTCTCTTCAGCGCAGCAAGTCCTCTGCTGATACATCATTTAGGCCTTTTACACCTGCGCAGCAAGTAGTGCCAGATGCATCGTTTAGGCCTTTTACAGCTGCGCAGCAAGGAGTGCCAGCTGCACCGTTTAGGCCATCTACAGCTGCGCAGCAAGTAGTGCCAGCTGCATCGTTTAGGCCTGTTTACAGCTGCGCAGCAAGTAGTGCCAGCTGCACCGTTTAGACCTTTTTACAGCTGCGCAGCAAGTAGTGCCAGCTGCACCATTTAGGCCTTTTACAGCTGCGCAGCAAGCAGTACCAGCTGCACCGTTTTGGCATTTTACAGCTGCGCAGCAAGTAGTGCCAGCTGCTCCATTTAGGCCTTTTACAGTTGTGCTGCAAGTAGTGCCAGCTGCACCGTTTATGACACCTTTATCCATGGGGACATTTCTGATTGGGTCAGGACTCTCGCTGCATTGGCAGCATCCTTGACATTATGGTTTCTGATTAGGGTCCAATAGTGGTCTGCTGAGATTATGGGCGTACAATGCGGTTGGTGCCGAATGTGCTTATGTTTCAGGCTGATGCTAAGTACAGTGATCACCAATAGTCACTGGGTGTTCGTTTGTGATCTGCTTTACTTTGAATAATTGTGCATTGTGATGGTTTTGACAGTGATCCAGTTGGTCCTATCATATGTAATCATTTCCCTTGTCAATATTATCTTGTGCCAGTTGGTTTCATATACACCTAGATGAAGGGCCCAACAAATACCCACCTCTCTTCCCGGACAACACATTAGTTCAATTTTCCACTCTCGACGCCTGGAATATGTGCCCCGTTAGTCCTTATACTTTTCATCACCACCGCTCTCCTAGTAACACCCGTCTCATATCCCCCCACACTCTTTCTCACGTCCCCAACATGGCCACCTCTCGAATTAAGGATGGAATTAACTGCTACAAAATCATCTTTTCTCCTGGCCAAACTAAAGCTTCAGTTAAACGATTGAAGCATAAGACTATTGAACGTTTCCCTGATTCCTTTTTTGTTGACCAATTTTACAATTGTCGATCTGGGAGGCGCAAAAATGATTTCATTTTCTTCACTCACGACACCCCCTCTTGGTCCTCCAGCTTATTTAATTCCCTTAACGTCACCTCCTCCTCCTCTATCCCTCATGGGAAAAAACTAAAGATTTCCCCCTCAGCGTATTTCAACGGCTCCCTCACCATCTTCATCTATAACAACGGTACTGTCTTGATCCAAGGCAAAGACACCTGTCTCTCTCTCCCTACTCCCCTCCTCGGCGACCAGGTTTTCCCCTGACTCTCCATCTAACTCCACCATTTACTCCCTTTCTCCTCCCCTGACCCCCCTACACTCCAATAGGCTGCCCCCTGGGAGGCTCAGGTCAGCCCTCTCCCCTTCTCCTCCCTTGTGCCCTCCTCTCCCTTTCCTCCCACTTCACAGCATGCCCCCCCTTCGTCACGTCAGCCTTACCACTAGGCAATATGCTCCTCGTCCAATCTGCACCGTCCCGGTACCCCAATCTCATCTCGTCCCCCCAAGTCCTATCTGCTACTCCCTTTTTAGTCCACCCCTCCGCCAACCTCCTCCCCCAGCTAACTTTCCTTATGCTCCCCCAATTCCTCCCTCTCCCCCTCTTCTCTCCCCCTCCTCCCCTCACTTCTTTCCCCGATTTCCTCACAATCCCATTGCATCTCTCTCCTTTCCCCCACTCCGCTAGCAATGCTGTGCTGCCCCCTTTACCCCCCTGGTAACCCATTCCATCTCCCCCATTCGGCCCAACAGAACCTTTTCCTGTCGTCAACTTCCCCTTCTCCCAACCCCCCCACTCTACCAGATACCGGTTCCCTCACAGCCACCTCTCCTAGCCAACAGGACCTCTCCAACCACCTCCCCTCTTTTCCTCCCAAACCTTCTACACTCCTATGACACCTCACAGTCCTCCCCTCTCCTTCTTCCCCACCCTCTTGTTCCGCACCCATCTCCCCCTAAACATGTCCAACATTCCTTTCCTTCGTGCAATGCCAACAAAGACAACTCTCCCTTTACCTCTGACACACCAACCCCTGCTCTCAACCTCCACCTTTCCCCACCTATGAACCCTATACCTCAACTCTCCTCCTGTCCTCCCACCTCTCCCTGCCTCCCACCACCTATATCACCCCCTCCTTTTGCCATCGAGACACCCAACCTTCCGTGCTCTGCCCTACTCTCTCTGAAAATAAGCTATGCTCTCTTATCACCTCCATCTCCCAGCTTGTAGCTTCCATTTTACTTTTAAGCTCTAAGATTTCAACTTTTCCATTCACCTAAACTCCTCTGGAAAACTCTCACCTTCCCACGAGATGCACCTCGCCCCCTCACCCCATTATAGCCAAGCATAACCTGTTGTCTGCAAACATCGTTCACTCACACAAGCCCTTGAGCGCCACCCTTCTTCAACCAGCATCTCCGAGTAACCCAACTACCTACTCTATTCCAAGCATCTCCTCTGTCAGAACCAAGCATCCACCTAAACCTTCCCGTCCACCCCCATATAGGTATAATATCCCTATCACCCTTCTTAGCCCAAGTGGCCCCGTCACCAAAACAGTCTCGACAGAACTGCGCTGTCTGCTCCACAACTGCAGATCCGCAATAAAACACAAACTCGAAATCTCTGATACCATCACCCTTCACAATATTGACCTGTTCTTCCTAACAGAGACCTGGTTCAACGATACCTCTCACTCTATGTTTGATCTCCTTCTATCCACAGGATATTCTATTTTCAGGAATGACAGACCTATCAAAGTTGGGGGAGGTGTTACAGTCATCTTTAGAAACTCCCTTCAACTCAAGGCTTTTCCCATTAGCGCCTTCCGCACTTTTGAATTTCTATCTCTTGAGCTTCAACTACACCACCGCTCACCCCTCAGATTCCATGTCATATACCGCCCTCCTGGCAGCGGCCCTTCGTTTATGGAGGAACTCACTGACTTCATCAGCGACCAATACGCACAAAGTGACAATCAGACCTTTGTGGGTGACTTCAATCTCCACTGGGGCTCCCTGCAAGACTCTTCCGCGAACTTGCTGGCCACCTTCCTCTCTACAAACGATCTTATCCAACACTACACAGAATCAACACACTCTAAGGGCTCAATCCTGGACCTTGTTATTTCTAAAGCAGGCATGCTTTCTATCGCTACCCCTATTTACGTAGACTTGTCTGACCACCTCCTCATTCCATTCTCTCTTCACCTAGCACACTCTGTAACTCTTGGCCAACGGAAGAGGGCTACCTCCTGGTTCCGTGACGCTAAAAATATTGACACTGTTTCCCTCTGTGAATCAGCTTTGCTGTCACTTCCAAGGCTAGACCCGAACCCAGATGTTGACGACCTCACCTCACAATGCCTCTCAGTCCTTGCAGTCGAAATCAATAGCGTCGCTCCTCTCCAAAGCAAATAGAAAAGGCCCATTCCCTCAGCACCCTGGTTCAACAAATCCCTATATGAAGAAAGGAAGCACCTAAGACTCCTGGAGAAACAATGGAGGCAAGCACCCTCCACCGATAATTTGGCTACGCTTCGTTCAGCAAGATCCAAGTACCACAAGCACATCTTCCTTTGGAAAGCATCACACTTCAGAACCCTCCTTTACTCAGCCAAAAATAGACCCAAAAAACTATTTGATCTCATCAAGAATACTAACTACTCTCTCCCAACCTCCAAATTGGAGGATTCTACTAAGAAAGCTGCTGATTTCGCTGTATTCTTTGACGAAAAAGTAAAATCACTTGTGGTTCGGGTCGCTCATCCTACCCCTCCAGAGGAGCGCAAATCACTAGCCATTTGGCAGAACTTCGACCCCATCTCTGAAGATGTCCTCCTCAAGTGCATCCTCGAAACAAAGCCCTCCAACCACTCGCTCGACCCCATCCCTAGTGCCATTGCCATTGACCTCTATACCCATTCTCTTCCCTATTGGACCACTCTGGTCAACCTCTCCCTCTGTCAAGGCTCCCTTCCTGTTCCCTTCAAAACTGGGCAGGTCACCCCTCTGCTTAAAAACCCACTGCGGATGCGAATGACCTCAACAACTTCCGCCCCATCACTAACCTACCCTTTCTTGCAAAGATGACAGAAAGAGGTGTTGCGAAACAACTCTCTCGTCATATCAAGGACAATGATCTTCTTGACAATCTTCAGTCTGGCTTCATCCAAAACTGCAGCACTTAAACTGCCCTGCTGCAAGTGATCGATGACGCGCTGCGAATAATAGACTCGGGGGGGTCTTGTCTTCTAAATTTCCTTGACCTTTCGGCAGCCTTTGACACTGTCAATCACAACACCCTCCTCAACACTCTTCAACAGAGAATGGGCATGGGGGGCACTGTGCTTAAATGGTTTGCTTCTTTCCTTTCTGATAGATCCCAAATGATCAAAATAGCGGACAGTCTTTCATCTCCTTTGGCGGTGGGTCAAGGTATTCCCCAAGGCTCTATTCTTGCACCCACATTGTTCAATCTCTATTTGGAACCTCTGGGAAATCTCCTAAGTAAATCTGGGGTAAACTATCATCTCTACGCAGACGACACTCAAATCTACCTCAAGGTTGCTTCCACTCACGATCTCTCCGTCCTAAGCTCTACCCTCGACTCAATTCAAAACTGGATGTCAACACATCAACTGATTCTGAATCCCTCCAAAACTGAATTCCTCCTCTCCTCCTCTTTTTCTCCTCCCCAGGTTCAATCATGGATGGACCAGATGAATCTGCTGAACAATAAACCCATCATTGTCAACAGCGCAAAATCCCTCTGTGTCATACTCGACACAAAACTCAATCTACTCTCCCACATTAATTCAATTACAAAGGCTGCCCGATACCAACTGCGCCTTCTTTGGAGGATTCGTCGCTTCTTCCCGGAGCATGACCTTAAAACCCTGGTCCAATCTCTGGTCCTCTCCAGACTGGACTACTGCAATTCTCTTCTGACTGGCCTCCCCAAATCCCACCTATCCCCCCTTAAGTCTGTTCTCCATTCAGCAGCTCGTTTCATTTATGGGGCCAAAAGAAGCGACTACATCACTCCCATGTTATCCACCCTGCGCTGGCTTCCCATCGAGGCTAGAGCCATCTACAAGACTGCCTGCATCACCCACAAAGCCTTGCACTCCTCTTCTCCGCGCTACCTGGCGAATAAACTGAAACTCTCTGGAGGCTCTAGACCATCACCCATTTTCAAGAAGGAAAGATCGATGGCCCAATCCTTTTCAGGCAGCGCAGTAAGAATCTGGAACTCACTTCCGCCTCAGCTCTGGACCACCACCTCCTCCCAGGCCTTCAAAACTGACCTCAAAGTTCTCCTCCTTCAAAGACACTTCCAAATGTAATCCATGCCCTCTCTATTATCTGAAGGAAGCCCTCCAATTATTGAAAAATCTACTTTGCATTTAAATGGAAGTGTCTTCCCAGTGTGTTCTTGTGGTTTGAGAGTCTGCCATTTATTGCAGTATTATCCTTCTACCTGTGTTTGGGACTCGTGTGTAACATGCACCCGTCACTTTCTCTTGTAACACACTGTTTTCGATACCTGCACAAGTGCCACCAGTGCCTACGTAACGTTTGTTCTTGTGCTCGAGTGTCCTCCATATATTACAGTATTATACCTCTATGTTTATTTTGTACGCTTTTGTAACCTGCACACGTCACTTTTTCCTCCTGTAATGCACCGTTTGCTACCTCTAGTATTTTGTTGGCTCACGATTGTCATTTTTGCTTCATTTAATGTAACGTTTGATTTTGTATTTTGCTCACTTGTAATGTTCTCATGTATCAGTTTTGTTCCTATTGTGAAGCGCTCTGACACCTTCGGGTAAAGTCTGCGTTATATAAAAACGCATAAAGAAAGCCAAGTCGAAAACCAGCTAAACACAAGGCAAAAAAATCTGGGGTAACCGTAGTCAGGTATCCACTTTCCTACATAACCCCCCCAAACGAAAGGAGATAAGGCTATCCTTGACCAGGTAAGCCTGAGTGGCCATATAAGGAAGTACCTGCATTAGCATGGTTACCCCCTGCCTCATGGTCCACTAAGCAGTCCCTCACCCTAGGGGTATCAGAGGGTCTCCACCATAGGGAATTACTACCTGTAGTGTGTTTTGGCAAAGTAAAAGGCTGGTGTTGAGATGGAGTACTGAAGTGAGGCTCCACTAATGTAGGGCTCAACTTCCTCCAATCGCCATCCACCATGGATGCCTTTCTTTCCATGACTGAGTTGCACTGTGCTCTCAGGGTCAACCTCTGGCTGCCTATAGCTGGAGGCTGGGTCCCTTTAGCTGGCTTACTGGAGACAGGTCAGGTTCGGGGCCTTGGGGTCCCAGGTTTGGCTGTGCCCAACAGTGTCCATCTGGGGGAGGTCCCTAACTCGTTGTAAGGGGGATCCCTCAGGAATTTTTAAAGTTTTCACCTTGCTAGGGCTGCTAGCTTTGGTGCCCCTAATCTGCTGATGGGGGTGTTTTATTGGACAGGGGGCCCTTTGGGGTCCACTGACCTCCTTGACCTCTGCAGCCCTGTGCTGGCTGAGGCAGGGTAGAGAGGGGCAGGTTACCTGCTCCAGACTGGGTCCCACCTTGGAAGGGTCCACTGACATCAGGGGGTCTGCCAGGCTAGGCCTGACGACCTCTGGGGCAGTTTCTTCACAAGGGGTAAGATCAGTTCCCTGAGGAGGCAGATCCTTTCCTAAAGTCTGGTGGGAGGGAGATGTCTCTTCCTCCTCAATGCTCTCTGTTTGTGTGGAGTGATCCATAGTTTCAGGCTTCACAACACATGAATCTGTTTGAGTTTGGGCTGTGGCCATCACAGCCCCGACAACCTTTTCAAGAAGAGACTCAGTTTGGGTATGGGCTGTTACCATAACAGCTCTGCTAACCTTTTCAGGGAAGGAATCTGTTTGATATTGGGCTGAGACTGGCACAGCCCTCCTAACCTGTTCAGGAAAGACATCTTGGATTGGGGCTGTGGCCATCACAGCCCCACTAACTTTTCCATGGAGAATTACCATTTTAGAATGGGTTTCTTGTTCCACCTCAGCCCAGGCTGAGATTTCTAAATCATTCCCAAGTAGACAATCTACAGGCAAGTTTGTTGACACTGCCACTCTCTTGGGGCCAGTGACACCTCCCCAGCTGAGATTTACTATTGCCATGGGATGATTTTTCTGCAATCCACCAATATTAGTCAACTGATATGTGGCACCAGGTAAAAGTTGCCTTGAGGGGACTAGATTCTCAGTCACCATAGTGATACTAGCCCCTGCATCTCTATAGGCCTCAACTTTTTGACTATTGATGAGGGGCTCCTGTCTGTACTTGCTCAAAGTGTTTGGGCAATCAGTGAAGTTGGCAAACCCCATGCTATTTTCACAGACAAGAGTAGCTGTAGTTGGGGACCTGGTTAGGCCAGAGTCCACGAGTTCCAAAAGTAAACCCAGCCAAATTCTTGGGGGTGCTCCCACCACCTGGGAGATTACTACTAATAGTAACAGGGGGTGTTGGAGCTTTACTTGGAGGAATATTTTCCTTATTGTTATTCTTTGGACAACAGCTATCTGTTTTCCAGTGGCAAGTCTGCTTACAGGCATGGCAATAAGGTTTCTTTGGGATAGAGGAAGTGTTTTGGGACCCACCCCCATCCTTGGAGTTTTGGGGCCCTGTGGGAGACTTTTCTTTTGATTTATCCCCACCTTTCTCTTGAGCCTTGGAAGTATCCTTCTTTTGGTCATTACCCTGATTCTTAGGCCTAATCCTGGTTCTGACCCATTTGTCTGCCCTCTTACTCAATTCTTGTGTAGAGGCCAGATCTGAGTCCACCAGGTGCTGGTGCAAAAGCTGGTTTTGACAATTACTAAGGATCTGCTCCCTCATAATCAAATTATACAATCCTGTATAGTCATGTACTTTGATGCCAAGTAACCAACCTTCCAGAGCCTTAGTAGCACAATCTACAAAATCAGTCCAGTCCTGAGTCTGAGCTTTTTGGGTATCTCTGAACAACAACCTGTATTGCTCAGTGGTTATGCCAACCCCATCAATAAGAGCACTCTTCAGGACAGTGTAATTTTTAGCATCCTCAAGTCTAACTGTGAGGAGCTTATCTCTCCCTTTCTCAGAAAAGGAGTATCATAAGACTGCTGCCCACTGATCTTGGGGAACCTGCTGTACCATGCAGGCCCTCTCCAGAGCAGTCATCCATTTGTGGATGTAATCCCCTTCCTTATAAGGGGGCACAATCTTTGTCAGGTTTCTTTTGTCATAGGACCTGTCTTTCTCGCTAGGAATATTGCTGCCACCAGTGGTTATCTCCCCACTCAATCTTTGTTCCCTTGCTAAAGCAAGTTTAGCCTGGGCCAGGGCTATCTCTTCCCTCTCTATCTGGAGTCTGACAGCTCTCATCCTGGCCTTATGCTCTTTTCTCTGGGGGGAAGTCATTCCCCTTTGAGAGTTCCTTGAGGCATTAGAAAGGTTATAGTCCCTGGAAAGGGATCTATCTCTTCTATTGCCTGAGAGTATTCTGCTATTGGGTCTGGGGAGGTGCTGTGCCTCTCCATCTCCATGTAGGCTCAAGTTAGCTTGGCTAAGCCTCCTAACTTGGACCTGGATATCCCTCTGATAATCTGAATCTTCTGATTCTGGGTCCACCTCCTCATCTTCTGGGGTGGTGTTCTCATCATCTGGGGGGTTCCCTCCTTCTCCTGGATTACCTGAGGGACCTGCACTAGCCTTCTCAAGATCATCCTTCTGTAGGATTCCTATCAGGATGGGAATGGTAGGGCTGTGATCCTTTTTCAGCCCCCTTGTAGTGCACAAGGCACTCAAGTCTCTGAAGCTGAGGTTGTCATAGCTGGAAGGTGCCTTGGTAAGGTCACCTGCCACAGGCAGAGCAATTGGTTGCTCACCTGTGCCAGACATGACTCTAGTGAGGTGTAAGTGGTGCACTTACCTACACTATGTGTTTTCCTACTAGAACCTTTCTAGTGAGTTGTAGTCAGGGTGTGCTAAGCCCTTTAATCTACAACTACTAAGTTCAGTAGAACTTAAGTATGTAAGCTTTGTTTATATGTACCTATAGCACTCAATGTGATCTTTCAATTGATATAAAGATTGCAATGGCAAAACAACAGCAAGCTCAAATCCCAACCGCTGCACACCAATGTGAGAAGTTGGCCTGATGTATGATGTCCACAATTCTGTGGGCACCTTGTATCTCAGTCCAAATAATCCCTTATGGTGGTGGTTGTAACACCCCCTCCTAAGATGGCGTCCGCGATCTGACCAGAGTCCCCACTGAGTCCGTTTTCAGTGTTAGTTCTTAGTAGAGTTCGGGAGAAGCTACTCTCAGATCCTGTATTGTAATCAGTGAATTGAATAGATTACGTTTTTTGTTTTCTGACCTTGGAGTCGTTAGCGGTGAACACGCTCCCCGTAGAGGTATGAATCTTTGTGTATCTATCACACAATGGCGTTTGTGATTACCTGAAGTTTTGTTTAGTCCTTTGTCAGTTGCGGACTATTGTTGATAACGAGAGTTATCGCGGCATTTTCGAATGAGGTGAACTGCCGTTCAGAGTAGCTTCTGTGCAACGCGAGGGCGAGTCGTAGAACCAAAGTTAGTTTACTACGGAGGTAAGAGTCGAGTGAGTCTCTTTGTACATGCAGGTCGAATTTTTGGCAACATTAAACCCGTGAGTGTTCTTATCAATTGGTAGTAAGTTCGGTTTTGTTATCTGGTTGCAGAAGATTGAACAGCCAGGGTTGTCGAGAGTGGAGCGACACTCGAGAGAAGGTTTCTCTTTTAGAACAGTTCACAGTTTGCAGTAAGGTAAGACGGCCGCTGAGGCTCAGATTGTTGACAAAGAGGCAAAAGTGGTTTATGTTTTGATGACCCTGATTGATTGTTTCCATGTTTCAGGATTACTAAAAGTTTTCATTTTTAGATCAGTGAGTACAGTTTCATTTCCTTGTCAATGCACAGTGGTGGGTAATAGGGTTCTCGTTTCTTTCACAACTTTCCTTTCTTGCATCATTCTGCCATGTACCTGTGAAGCTTTGAAATCCTATTCACCAAACAGTTGAATAATTGTATATTAAATTCCGTTCACAGGCCCCTGACGAAGAGCTCGTTTGAGCTTGAAATGCATTGGGCATAAAGAAGAGTCATCTATAAACGATGTTTCGCATTTAGTTTTGATCATGTTAAAATTGCACCAGATATATTGAGACTCAATACAATAATGGTCTGAATTGTTTTTGCTGATGTTAATTTTATATGAAGTTAATATTGTGAAGCCTTTGAAGTAAATTTGAACGGTATTAATCGAATTGATGAAGATTGATTATTACTTTTGTTATATAAGAACATTTTTGAAAAAAGCAGAGTGTTGTTCTTCAGTTTAAACCACAACAGCAACAGTGCACTGAGGTTAAGTGTGTTTCACACTTAAGATAGGTGGTTGTAAGTCAACCTTATAGACTAGCTATCCTAGGGGTAGCATAGACCTAAGCAGTCTTAGGCTTTACTCAAGAGGGCATGTGAAGCCAGCTGTTTTACCATATTCAATTCTGTAATATCAAATGAAAGGACACCACACAAGGTATATATTATAAAAATATATGTATTTATTACAAGAATAATCCTCTGTATTCTTTCTGAGTGCAGAGGCACAATCGTTTAAACAAAAGCACAGTTAAACATACAAAAGTTGCACAGTTATGGATAGGGCCGGTGGCCACTCAAACCATATGGGAGAGGTGTGGCGCCGCGGCCAGGGCGACTGACGCTGGAATCTGGGGACCACGGTTCGATCCCCGGCTCCGGCGGCAGGTTAGCCCAGCACCATGTGACTCTGGGCAATAGCTCGCTTAATCTTCCCGACGGCCCCCAGCGCCTAGAGACCCTTACGGGTGATTGTGCGCTTTACAAATGTGGACTTTACTTACTTTACTTTACATATATTAAATAAGTGGTATAAGAACCGCTTTACGAACAATGGTAAGGCCTAGGGCCTTGGGAATCGCTGGGACTACACTGGACTAACTGTAGTTAGGACGGGAGTAGCCCGCGGGATTTGGGTGCAGCGCTAAAAGCACACGCATGCACCAATGCAAAGTCAATGGTGCATAAAAGTTACACAGTTACTGCTTTAGAAGTCTTCCGACTGGACTAGAACTTAGCCACTTAAAACTAGGACACTAGAGGTGTAAACCACTGCAGGAGCACCGGCGTGCATAGGTGCCAAAGTGTGTCGGGTTTCGTGGTGGAGTTCTATGGAGCCTGGAGATGAAGATGCTGCAGGCGGCCAGGAGAGAAGAGTCCGGTTGGATCCAAGGGTGAATCGAAGATGTAGAGTACCTGAAAGCAGAGGGGACAGAGTCTGGGTCACTTGGCAGTGACCAGGATGGAACCAGGAAGGAACCAGGCAATGTTGGGGGCAATCAGGTGGCTGTTGTGAAGCTTGTCTCTGCTGCCATGTGGACTCGGGGGGATCGAGGATGACCAGGAGTGGAGGATCACAAGCTGTTCTACAAAGGCTCTTGCTGTTGGCGGTGTCGGCTTCTGGATCGGAGTTAACAGGCCTTGGCAAATGCAACCCATGCAGGATTTGAAGATTGCTTCCTACTCGGACCAGCAAGGTCAGAGCGGTGGCTCCTTTTCAGGGGAACAAGGGCCAGTCTGGAGCAACCAGACCAGTGGTGTAAATTTAAAGGTTCGTAGGTACTGGGGCCACTAGCCAACGGGCAAGTAACTGGACCAATGCGTCAAGCAGGAAAATGCAAAAGGGCCCCACGCAGCACTCAGTGAGTGTAGAGGGGTGATCTTCGGTGCACGAGCTGCTCGGGGCTGGGGCTTCTCTAACTTCAATGCACAGCATTGAGGGTGCCTTGGGAGCTGCACGGTCAAAACTTTGCAGTCTTTTCAAGATGGCCGGCCCCACGCTTCACGTTGCCTCCACGGGTCTTAGATTTGCTGGGACTGTGGATCGAGCTGTTGGAAGTCAGGGAAGCTGGGTCTTGTTGATCTCTGTTGCTTGAGTTCTGGTGGGAACTGCAACAAAGCAAACCGTTGGGTGCTGGATGGTGCCTGTTTGCACAGGGTGGTCGCTCCTTGACCACAAGGGAGATTCTTCAGTCTTCCACGTCGAGTGGGATATCGAAGGGTCCAGAGTTCTGTATCAAAGTTTCAGTCAGGATTATCTTTCTTCAATGGGCACAGCTCCTACCTTTATTCCATATCAAGGGGCTGGATATCCTGCTAGGCCCCTCCTATGGGTGGGACGCAGGAAGGGGGTGGTTACACCCCTTTCCCTTTGTCCAGGTTCGCGCCAGAGCTGGGGCTGGAGTGCTCCTGAACCGGTTTGACTGGATTTTGCATGGGACACCTTGTGTGCCCCAGGCAGTGTCTAGTTTCATTCAGCCCTCCCTGCCCCAATCCACTATCTCCTGTCTGGGGTGGTGTAACACCTCCCTGTGACAGGAAACCTTTTGTCCAAGCCTCCCCTGCCAAGTTTCAGTCAGCAGCAGGAGGCCAGACTTGTGTCTGTGGCAGCAGCATCCATTTTGTGATTCTGAGGCTCTGGTTAGTTTTAACCGTATTTACTGTTACCCACATGTCTTAGCCCTCTAGAAGGGTGGAATGCTACCCCCGTCACCAGAACTGGCGAGGGGGTAGTATTCCAAAGTGTATGACACCTTATACGACATGTTTTGATAATGCCAAACCAAAGTTAGCAATAACCGCGATGATTATAATGCACTTAAGAGTTTATGGTATGGCAATACCCTGGAACAGCCATAAGGAAATGGTTCCGAAAGCTGCAGACAGGCTCAGCTCATGCTAGAGCACCATCTCGCATAAAACCAAGCACTCTGCCTCCAGGATTGTTAAGGCCTGCCATAGGAGTGACTTATAGGTATATATGTGCCCAGATATAGGTTTAGATATAGGTATACTATATCTAAGCAAGGGGTGATTACACAACCTTGCCCCAGCTGAGTGATAAGCCAGTTGTGTCAGTTTGGATGGCCAGCCAGGGGTGGCAAAAGATATGCTGCAGCCCCTGGTAGGCCTTGGATGCACCTATGCCCTGGGTACCTATAGTACACTGTACAGGGGCTGATAAGGTGACCCAATCCAATTTAGTTATGCACCTAGGGTACATGGAGTCCATTTTAAAGAGAGAGCAGATAGCCTGGGACCCTGATTAGCAGGATCCCAGGCCAACTAAGTCGAAAACCAGCTAAACACAAGGCAAAAAAATCTGGGGTAACCGTAGTCAGGTATCCACTTTCCTACACTTCCGATTCCTTTGAAGTTTAGGTGAATCAAAATGCATCACATTGCAAGATGGTGGAAACGATGGAAAAGTAATATCAGCTAAAATCTAACAGGAGTAGAAAGCTTTTCACTCCATTCTTAACTAAAATGGATGTTGAAGCAAATGTAAAAGTGCAGGACCAAGAATTTCAAAATGTGCGTGCAGTTGTTGATAAAGCGTTGTGGACGGTCTGACATTTATTGATGTTAAGAACCCTTGATCACAATACATCTTGTGCCAATTTATCATACTTTCACTCAACACAATACAGCAAGATACTTTGCTGCGCTGTGCTGCGTTTAAGGGAGAGGGCGGAATGCACCTTATTTAACATTATATGGCACATTCATGTCTTCTTCTGGCACTGTCGCACAATGTGCTGCATTGCTCCAATGCCTCTACACTTGTGCTGTGGTGCAAGGGTGTCTGCAATGTAGGCAGAATTTTTTCTGTGCAGATAGGGGCACCTTCCTACACAAAATCAATCATCAGAGGCATTCTCAACTTTTTATGTGTGCTGCAGAATGCAGCAGACTTAGAAAGAGCACACAAGGAGGAGAATTAAGGATATTTCTCCTCTCTGCACTTCCCCTTCTAAAACGTAGGATTTTGAAGCACTCCCAGGTTTCCAATTGTTGGTAAATCTGGGAATGCACCAAAATTCTTGGGTTAATGAGTGGGAACTCCCATGCTCAACCCGTAGAACACCTCCTTGGCACAAAGTTACGGAAGGCATTGACTTCTGCTTCCTCGTGTTACTCCAGATTTACCAAGCAAAGCAGGGCCATGAAGGTGGCCCTGTGTTGCTTGATAAATCTGACTTAGGAATTGTGTTACCCTTGCGACACCCTTTCATAAACCTGTCCCTTTTTGTATTACAACATGCCTCAAACAAATTGCAATTTGACTCCAATATAGTATTTTGACAGAATAAAGACATTAGCCCATATTTATCATGGTGTTGCATCGCCGTTGTGCCAAGCAAGGGGGGGCAAGGGTGACACAAAACTACAGTCAGAGTTATCAAGCCACGCAAGCCCACCTTGCATGGCCCTGCATGGCTTGATAGATCTGGAGTAACACAAAGCAGCCAAAAGTGCACCAGAACAAGGAAAAAACAGGAATTTGCCATAAGATGATGAATGTGGTGCATTCCTAAGCTTTCTTGCAACCCAGAAAGGTGGCGTTCATTGCCTTGTGTGAAAGTATGATAAATGTGCCACATAGATATTAAAAAACAAAATTTAAATTATATCTGATCATCCAGGGCGAGGTGGTAAAAGGCATTACGAAATACAAAAATAATCATATTTCTGCACCCCTTCACTAAAATGAGAACAGACTGTAACTATATGTTCCACATCTTGAAGAAACTTCAAGCCCACCATTATCATTATCTCCATTTGATCACAACAGTCACACTGTAGATTATGATGAGAAGTGATGTTGTGGAATAAATAGCTTGACTTGTCAGTAAGCACAGC
This sequence comes from Lissotriton helveticus, assembly GCF_964261635.1. Taxonomy (NCBI): domain Eukaryota; kingdom Metazoa; phylum Chordata; class Amphibia; order Caudata; family Salamandridae; genus Lissotriton; species Lissotriton helveticus. Next base: position 1,333,513,638 of record NC_136063.1, on the reverse strand, counting down.
TGCTTCTGATTGTTAAACAATATATTGGTGAGAGTGAAAACTAAGGGCTTTATTTAGAATTTGAAAGAGAGGACTCTGTACAAACATGACAGATATCTCTTTTCAACATTACAAGTGCCATAGGCAATATACAATTGCAAATGGGATATCTGCCACATTGCTATAGAGTATTTGGCCCATCAAACTGTAAATAAGGTTGTTAGAGTACTTAAAGAAACAAGTAGCTTACAGAGGAAGATTGGCCACAATGGACAACCAAGATGGAGAAGGAAAACCAGCTTTGCTTTGTTTTGGTGGGTCAAATTTTAAGCAAGACCAATTGTATTCAACCTCAGCATGAATTTCGGACATAGCTAGATGACTGACTATCAAAATATTGTGATGGTAAGCATATGTAGTTATGTACAGATTCATTATTTTCCACAGCTTCAGACATTGAGTCATATTTATCAAAGCTTTGCATCACCCTTGCACCAGGCAAGGTAACACATGGGTCACGCAAAACCTAGATGAGATTTACCAAGTCACACAAGGCCACCTTGAGGGACCCTGTGTGTCTTGATAAATTCTGGAGTACCATAAGGCAGTGCAAGCCATTGCCTTGCGTTTCGCCGTGTGGTGGAGGAGTTACATGGGTGGAGTGTGGGTGTTCCCACATATCCACCAATGTATTCTGAGGCATGGAGAGGGTTACTGAAAAGGATGTTTGTTATATAAATCCAATGTATAAGATGCTCCTTTCTACATGGAAATGTAAATGTAGTGAGTTTCTTTCTGTTTTAAAATATAAATGCCAATAAAAAAGATATTTCAACAATGAATTCTGAGGCATTCCCAGATTAGTCAACACTGGTAGGCCTGGGAATGCACCAGAATTGTACACCATGCTACTAGAGGCACACCAAGGAGAAATATCTTTATGTTTCCTCTCTATAAGTTTACTGTATTTTTCAGCACACTTAAAAAGAGATATAAACCTCTAAGGAATGTTTTGTGCAGGAAGATGCCCCTTTTTGGACAAAAACAAGCCTTTCTTTAACACAACTACTCTAGGTCCATTGAGGCAATGGTGCCTGGGCTGGTGTTAGGCTAATAATAGTGAACCAGGGCAGGCAGAGGACAGGAATGCACTATATCCTGATTCATATGGTACATTCCAGCCCTCTCTCTTTCTTGCAACGCAGCAAGATGCCTAAATCTGGTGCTGCATGTATAATCAAACAGCTTCATTTACGAGATTTTGATGCAGGGCAGCGCAGTAAGCCGCTATTCTCCATTGTTCTGTATTAACAGAAAAGAGCAGGACTGCACCATGTCTATGAGATGCGGTGCTTTCCTGGCCTCTTTCACTGCGCCGGTGCACAAATGGCTACCTAGCACCAGCACAGACAACCGTGAAACATGGTGCAATGGTGTCCAAGTTGTTGGAATAATTGTTTTGTCCAGGAAGGGACATCTCCTGCACAAGAACAATCAATGGAGGCATTTTTCTCTTGCACACATAGAAATAGGAAAAACTAGGAGAAATCAAGTTATTTCTCCTTGTTACGCCACCCCTGGGTAGGCACACAGTTTTGACTCATTCCCAGATTCATGCACTGTTGTACATCTGGGAAAGGGTCAAAATCCATGGGGGTTACGTGGGAATACCCGCTACAATGCCCATGGCACGCCTCACTGACGAAGTGTGAGGCAACGCAGCAACTTGCACTGTGTTGACTTATACATTATCTACGAGGCCATGAAAAGCCACACAGGTTGACTTTGCGTGGCCTCGTAGTTTTGATTGCGAGGCCTGTGCCACCGAGCATCATTACAAGTGATGCTCTGGCAGCACAGGCTTCTTGTAAATGAGGCCCGAAGTACATATAAGTGGAGTAAAAATGATAAGTCCATACTTACCCATATACCCTTAACTGACAACTTTTTCGCGATTTTCTAGTTGAACAGCAATCCTGGAGCTTTTGATAATTTTATTTTGGAAACTGAAGCAGAACACGAGGTACCACAGAAATGTGTGGTACAATCAGCATACAAATAATTGTTCATGACTTTTCTGACAATAAAGTATCTGACAAATGAGATATTAGTTTCATACATAATCAGTTTGGACTACCATTTATAAATAGGAAGAAAAGGGCTGATTGAACAAGGTTTCTATTTAGGAATTACATTCATTAAAAATGTGTCACAATCCTTTGACTTTTGAAAAAACGAAACTGAAGGAATAACTTATTCTGCTAAAAATAAATTTTGCAGCTTCATTAAAGAAACGAAATTGTTCTAGAAAACCCTTACAAAACCCGACATTTAAAAAAACAGGAAAACCATCCTGCACTTGCATGTGATTTGCACTATGAATAAAGACATCAATTTGTCAGTCTACAAAAATAGACAGACACACTTGCAAAAAGTTACATAACTTTATTTTTCAGAATATTTTTTGTCTGCAGACGTGCGAATTAACGCAATTTTGCTTTCTCACCCATCAAGAATTTGTGAGGAAATCTTTACACATATGAAAACTGACTGTTAGGCGGAACACCTGCAAATTTACAGTTTGTTGAAGAAACCGTCAGCAAAGGTAAATTGCAAATAAACAAAACAGTTTTACGAACTATACCTATTATTTACAGGCGTTTACAATCCTTATTCACAAAATGTCTTCTATGAGTAGGTTTAAGTTTCTCCTAGAATTTCGAAAGTAATTCAGGAGTGGTGAAAAATAAGTAAGTCAAATCTATTGGCAAGACCATTTTAGTGACTTGGGCATTGCCATGTTTAGAAATTCTTTTTAGTTCAGTTCAACGACCTTTACTTCAGCTTGACAGCCATAAAAGCACATAGAAATATGAATTCGTACAATAAATAAATAAAACAAACTATATTGGTTAAAAACACATAAAACATAATTACCAAAAGCATCATAATTGCAACATGCTTTAGTCGAGGCAACCTTGTGTACTACGGTTGCCATTAGAGATGTAGAAATATAAATACATTTAATCAGCGAGATTAAGAAAGGGGAGTGGTGTTTGCCAATCGGGTTTTTGAACTTCCGCGGTCAATCTGGGGATTGTTGTGCATGGTATACAGATTATGCTTCAAGTGTGACACAGCGGTGTTGGGTTGTTTCTCAAGGGAGGTGCTTATTTTTTACCTAACTCTACACGTGGCCACCAAGTAGCTGGTGAGTGCGTAAATCAGTGGATTGCTGCAGTATGTTCCTAATATCTTTAGGGCAGCTTTATGCCCTCTAATGCCCAAATCCCCGCATAGCATGAGTAGCCAACAAAGTCTGCTGTTCATATAAGCCAGACAGAAGAAAATGGCGAAAATAGAGTTTCCTTGGAGGCACCACAGGCGGGGCACCGCCGTCTTGCGGGCCTGTGGATTTTTGCCCTATTGCAGTGAACGAGTAGAGGGGTAGGGTCCCATATTGAAAAAACAAATACAGGCACCTGACTAAGGGAGGCTCTACCTTGTCCAGGAAGTCCTCTCTGATAATGGAGTCTTTGAGTAAAAGAAAGGCAATGGTCAAGGAAGGAATCTTTATTATGCCAGTAGGCTGATTTACTGTTGGACTTGAAGATCACCCCACCAGCCCCCTGGGTGCTCCACAGATTGTCTTCCTATTTGCTCCCAATGTTGCTTTAACATCCAGGGTATGTTGCAAGTATATCTTCTAAGCCTTTCTGATAAGAGTGGAGCACTGGGGTAGCCCAAATCCTTCTCCAATTAAGGTTACTGCATAGACCAGTTTTGTCTGATATGGCTCTCAACCTGAAACCAAGTGTAAGAGGAAGTAGGGGAGCTTATGGGAACAACTGCTAATTCAGGCATACATTAATTTAAACTGTATCTAATGTGGATACATCCAGATGCCCCCACAGCTCTGCACCATAGGCAGCTATCCCTAGGGCTTGATGTTGGTAAACCTGCAGAGCCATCTGTGCAGGTCGAGACTTTGAGCTGTGCAACATCTTGAGTTTGCCTCCCACGACTTGCTCAAGCTTTAGCCTGCACTACATGACGTGTACATGCCACCCCAGGTGTTTGGTTAGTGTAAAGCCAAAATATGCAAAGGTGTGCACTCGCTCAAGGGAAGTCCCAGCTAGAGCTGGATTGGTCCTAGTCGCATGCCATGGGTTCAAAATCATAAACTTGTTCTTACCCATGTTTAGTTCTAGCCCCCCTCTTTACAAAAGTACTCAAAGCAGTCCAGGAGTTTTTGAAGACCCTTGGGAGACTTGGAAAGTAGAAGGGTGTTGTCGACGAACATGAGGGCAGGGTTCCTCATGTTTGCCAACCTCGGGGCATCATTAGTGCTCTGTTCTAAGACATTTATAAGGATATTGATGTAGAGTGCAAATAAAATGGGAGCAAGTACGCACCCCTACCTTATCCCTCTGCTTACAGGGAATGGCTCTGTCAACTCTCCAGCCGGACCACACCTGAACTGCACATAGTTGTTGTTGTGCAATCTCACAATGATATCAAATTAATAACTGGTTACCCTCAGCTCTTTCAGTACCCGCCAGAGGGTCAACCTAGGGACTAAATCAAAGGCAAAACGTAACTCCACAAAAACAACATATATGCAACCTGCCCCCAAACTGGCAACTTTCAATTACAGCATTAGAATTTGGAACACCTTGTCAAACATACTTGTAGATTCCCTATATCCTGTCTGTAACGGGGACATGATATAATTGTCGTCAGCCATTTATGTAGTCTGGCGAGTATAACTCTACTAAACAGCTTTTGTGTGCTGTCGATGAGACTTATGGATCTATAGTTGGCTGGCAGTTCAAGGGGGCACTTTTTATATATGAAAATAATTCCAGAAGCAAAGGGGCCCCTTTCACGAAGGCAGTAAATAACAGTGAGAAATAGGCCTTCCATCTGTCTGTCTCACTCCGAAATACGTTCCCAGGGATTGTATCTAGTCCCTGAGAATTGTTTGGTACAATACCCTTAATGGCTATACTTGTTCCCTGAGCTTGGATTTCCTGTCAATTAGAATAATCACCAGGGATTTCTAGAAGGTGCACCTCAATACTATCCTCCACCTCCTGTGTACCATTAGTTTGTTGTCCTCCAGTGCCCAGGCGCATCAAATCGCTCTGGCTGTGATATTGGTTTCAATGGAGCTAATCCCATCCCTGCTACCAGGGGATACAAGGTTCCAGAAAGCACAATGGTCTTTCTGCCTACCAGCAGCTAGGAGGCTCTCCCACCCTCCCCACTTCCACTCTTTTTTAACAGCAGAGATCATTTTTTGTGGGAACACCTTGATACCTAGATCAGGGCCCTGTCTTGCCTTTTTTATCCCTTCAACCAACTTGGTCTTGGTATCTTTGCAGTGTTTATTGTACCAAGTCCTTGTGCACTTACGCTCAACTACTTGCCTGATGTCGGCAAAGAAAAGGTTTCTTAGCTTTTTGAACAGCTCATTATGGATGTCAGAGATTACCCCATGGTACTCTGGCCATCCCTGTCAAAGACAAGGACGCCACTCCCTCCAGGCCATTGGCCACCAGGCTATAGATATAACAGAGTGTCCCCGTAACATCATACATTCTGCTCCATTTAACCCTATGTCTATTGCTGGTGACACTGTCTTCTTTCCAATGGCTCTTCTGCATTTTCAGGTAGGCTTTTAACCTTTAAACGAACCTTCAGAGGGTGTTATGGTCTCTATCACGGAGGGACGTTGCCATCATGCCCTCCAGATATGGACATAGCTTAATATCCAGCAGTATGTAATCTATCTAATCTATTAACCTAGTGGAATTTATATGACTAAATGTATGGGTCCCTATCTGGTCAGAATTGGTTCTGCTGTTACAGGGATGTAACCGCTGGTTTAAAGTAAGCATATTGATATTTACTCCAGTGGATGTACATTTCTTAATGGGGGGAATCTCAAGGGCTGGGACTGACCATATTTTGTCCTCATCTATTGAGAAGGATAGAATCTCTGAGCTCAGTGGTTCGAATTGACAGTCAAAGTCACCCCCCACAATTTTCCTACCATTAGATAGCAATAAAACTAAGTGCACATTTAGTTGGTCTATTACAAGGGGATCTTTGTTGCATCCGGCAGATCTATAATACACATTTTAAATATAATAAGTTGTGACCTGAGGAACTGATAGGCTTGACTCCAGCTAAAACCTGAGGCGCTTTCTCTCCCTCCCTGAGCGCACAACTGCCTGGTCACACACTCTGGTGGGACTCCAAGTCCCAGAGTGCAACACGCGCATCCTGCTTCCTGTCACCTGAGAGGGAGGAGACAGCTGTACCCTCAAAAGCGCTGTCCAACTCCCGCTGGCGCGGGTCGCACGCGGGCTGCACCCAGGCGAAACCCAGGCCAAGGGCTGGCCTGTCCTTGCCCGTCATCTCCAGAAAGAGGCAGGGCCACCTCCTTTCATCTAACCTCTGAACTGAGATCCAGACCTACTTACAAACCCAACAAGGTACTGTGACATAAATTAATGATTGTATCAGCTTCCCTTTGCTGCTAGAAGATACCACCAGGGATCCATCAATATAGTCTCTGTGCAGGGAGCCTGCTTTTAGTTGGTAATCTCTGCAAACTGAACATCTGACTTTGAAGATTGGCATAAATACCCTGTGGGACTATCACTAGCTGGGTGCCATTAAACTTATCAGGGGCCAAAAATAGGCAAAAGGAAAACGATGGAGGGAGGGGGGCTGGCAACGGCCCTAACGGAGGGGTAGGAAAGGGAAAGAAGGCAGGGAAAGTACACAAACATGCCGCAAATAATTCTGTGATGGATAGAATAGACACTCTTATTCACAAATACAAAAGCATCCTTGAAGCTGCAACACCAGCTCCTCATACTAACACCCAATCACCCCCCGAAAGCGCCAAGCCATCACGCACAACTACTATCTCCACAATGTTCCGGAAGCACCTTGGGAAGGGAGCACCAACAAATGGTACAGAAACCCCACTGGAGATCAGAGCAGAGCAGGCGATTGATTTTCCTCTCTACGTTTTTTGTGTCTCTACCGCCAAATTTTACACTCAGCAGGGGTGAGAGTCAACCTGCCCCGCCCCTACCTGTTCAAACAGCTTTGCAGCTCTGGCAGATATGCCCGATGCCTCTGTGGCTGAGATGTTGCAACGATTGCCTACAACTCCACCTGTGATTAGTCAAGATGAGATTGTACCACCTCATGCCCTTTATCAGCTAGTGGCTCCCTTAGGCTAGAGATAGGTGCCTTGCGAAGCATGGTTGAAGAGCTCACGACCACGGTCAAACTTCTACTCGTAAGGGACACACCCCACAAGAATACCCAACTTATACACCCCCTGTGTGGACAGCACCCACAGGCCCACCAAGCTTGCCCATCCACCCAGAAAGAAAGAGGTCTAATGGGAAACAGACCCTCCCTGTCCATTTAGCAGGACATAATTAGGCCCTGATAACATCTAAGCCAAATCAGGCCGATAATTCTAAAGCCAACCCAGAGATTCTAGCATCCTCCTAGGCTCCCATAAACTACACTAGATTACCAAGTCTATCAGCAGCCACACGTCTCTACCCAAAAGATCGCAATCAGAGGAACTTCTCAGTAGCTCCCGCTTCTCTGCAAGCTCCAAATGTTTTTATGGTGAATGTCCCCAAATTACACCCAATGGGTGGCCACGAAAATGAAGATTCTCTAATTAACAAATCAATACATTGGATCCGCCACGTTAGGGGCTGTTGTTCACTCATCCGAGAAGATGTTGTCAGGGATTGGAGATGCTCGTCCTTTACCCAATCTTTGGACTGCATCCAGCTGACCCTGGCCAGGGCTGACCTGGCTGAAAATCTCCTCACATTGGAGTTTCGCACTTGTTCCCCTGGTTCCTCAGCTATACAGTTTACGCGTTTCCCAATCACATCACCACCTAGATTAAATGGCAAGCAGCCACTGAGAGCCTCAAGTGGCTCAATCCCACTTGAGGCCATCGATTAACTACACAACGGGTCCCAGCCATCACAGGCACCTCAAGTTATCCCCATAACAACCAATCTTAGCCCATAAAACAACAAAATTCCTTGCATTGGCCCCGAATTACTGATAGACAGCTTGGAAATCCATCACCACATCAACTCAATGGGGGCTCACAAGGCTAACCTTACAGTAGCCTCTGATCCCCTTGTTTCATTCCCAGCTCCTATACCTACATGCCAATATGTTCCTAACACAGATGCAAGTGTAGATCCAGCGCCTTTCCACCAGAAAAAAGATAATTTCCTGGAATCTGTCTGGGCTTAGTAGCAAACAACCATTGCCCCACTGGAATGAACTTATAGAGGGCTTTGATATTTGTGTTTTTCAGGAAACTTGGAGTTTGGTCCCTTTATATAAATCGGGGTATAGCTGTTTCCACTCACCAGCTACCATTTTAGGGAAGGGGCACCCTTCGGGAGGATTGATCGTTTGGGTCAATATCGCCTTGGACTGCAGAATCACTGAACATCAATCTATGAGTCCTGACATCATGAGGCACACTATCAAGAGCCCGGGGGGGGGGAGGCACATTATTTATTCATTGCTTATGTAAGAGGGCCCCCTGGGGGAAAATCTTCATCTATTGTTACGCTACTCGAACAAGGTTTGTCTAGTTGTTCGTCCTACTCTAGAGTTGTGGTCGATGGAGATCTTAATTGCACATTTGAGCCCCTAAGTACAGAGGATATGCTTGGGGTCGAGGAGGACAATACAAAATGGTCCGTTCCACCGCTAAGCATACCCACTGTCAAAAAATGGTCGCAGATAGCTATCCAACTCAATGCTCTTACCCTGGAATTCGGTCTGAGGGCAGCAAATGGCAGAACGATATCAGACAGCAAGGGGGTGAATACTTATGTTAGAGCTAGCTTCCCCTCTCGCATTGACTATGTGTTGCTAGATATGAGGCTGTAGGGGTATGTAATTGACATGGTAGTGGGTAATACAACTGATAGTGATCACAACCTGCTTTGTGTGTCCATGAAGTTCCCATGGGCCCCCCTACGCCCACTCCTAGGTACCCACAACTTTTCCTTAACAAAAGAGTTGGTTCCCTCTAACTGCAGACGATTTCTCAAATGGCATAAGGTTGCTGTACAGGAATCGAAATTACAAGGCATCAGGGAAGTATTGAATAAAAACACTATTGAGTTGCAAGAAGCAATAACAAGTACAGGTAGACTTCCTAATGTCCTTGTTATCCACTTGTGCACAATCGAATGCATAGGTGCATTGTTCCAAGCGTCTAATAAACATAGTAAACCTGGTGCCCAAATGAGGAGCATGCAGTCATGGTACAAAAAGGATTGCAGACTCAAGAGGCAGGCACTAGCGGCAGCAATTAGAAGTACGAACTGCCCTGGGATTAAAACCACTAGGAAACACTATAGATCGGCCTTGCTCCAAGCAAAACTGAAATGGGATGAGACCCGCTGGCAGGAACTAAAAGACGCCAGCGTTGCAAGGGACACAAATCTCTTTTGGAATCTTGTTAGACAGGCAGGCAGAAGGGATCCAGACCAAATCCTTAATCACAGCCCATCCCAGGACTGGTTCAATCATTTTGGCAAATTCTACTTAGGGCCTGATGACCTTAGCGTGGAAGTGCCATGGGATCACCCCTAACTACTTGCGGTAGAGGCAATAGCGACCCTTTCACACTGCATGAAATGGAATCTGCCAAAAGCAAGACAGTTCCTGCTAAAGCCACAGGACCAGATGGCCTCCCAGGAGACCGGTTCCCCGCAGACCCTCGAAACTGGGCCCAGTACATCGTGCTCCTAATTAGTTCCATCTCTAATGGATGCCCAGTACCAGAATCCTGGAAGGGCGCTGAGGTGGTCCCGATTTTTAAGAAGGGAGCCAGGGAGGACCCTGCCAACTATGGACCAATCAGTTTGATTGACGCAATGCAGAAGATAGTCTGCAGGGTCATACTACAGAGGATCCAACCTTGAGTGGAGGATGAATACATCCTCTCCCAATATCAGGCTGGGTTCAGGGCCAATATGGGAACGGTTGACCAGGTTTTCAGGCTCCTCCTGATATGTTGGAAAGTGGTTGTGATTGGCAAAGACAGTCTTTATCTCGCTTTCATAGCCTTAAGGAATGCCTTTGACCTGGTTCCCAGAAAAAGGCTGTGGCATATACTTGGTGGCATGGGCATTCCCCCTATAATCCTTAACCTGCTGATCTGGCTCCATGAAAATAATTACGCCCAGGTGAGATGGGGGTCCCAAGGTCAGGTGACTGATATGATCCCAGTAAACAGGGAAGTATGCCAGGGCTGTGTGATGGCACCCACCATGTTCTCTTTATATGTGAATGGGGTGGTTAGCTTCCTGCAGAAAATTCCAGTTGATGCCCCGGCCCTGGGGGGTGATAAGGTACCTACTCTCCTGTTTGTGGGTGACACATTATTGATCATCCGGGCTACAAAAACTCCTGAACAGATTTCTTACTTTTTGCGACTCCCGGGGACTGGTCATAAATACAGATAAGACCACATTTATGACCTTCAACCCCCATGAATTGTTCAGAAATAATCTTACCATAAATGGGACACACCTGGAGAGTGGCAGTACCTTTGAATATACCATAAACGTGTGGTTGGGGCACTGAGCAAAGAACATCACTCATTGCAGAGCAGGCCAGTTGCCCCGGCACTCACGGTTTACGATGCACAGGCAGTTAGCTCTGCACTTTACGGAGCCGAGCTATGGGGTTTTGATGACACTTTCGAGATCTACACGTCCGAACACAAGTTTCTGAGGCATCTGGTAATGCTATCCCGGAATGTCCCGCTAACCCCCTTGTTGTATGACATGGGCAGGCGCACTTTTGGCGACAATGCTAAAATTCGCACTTTGCTCTCTTGGGCTCGCCTTATTCAGACTTCGGAACACACACATTATGCTGAAACGCTTACCGAAGTAATGAGGCTGAATGTGAAGCAGGGGGTCACGTGGATTGCTAATGTTAAGAACCTAATGACAACCCTCGCCTTAGGGACTCCTGGGAAACCCAAACTCCCCCAAGTACGGCAGAGCTCAAACGTATATATTGGGACTGGGTCAAAGCCAGGGAGCTCAGTAATCCAAATATGGGAATGCTTATGGAAGAATACTTTCAGTATAAACAATCAAGAAGCCTTGCACCATATTTGGATATAATCCAGATCCCAAGAGACACAGCTCTTTATTGTCAATTTAGATTTGGAACACTTTAGGTTCATGTATTCATTGCAAAATAGCACCCACCAAAACAGACTGTGGAAGATTGCCCTTGCTGCAGGGCACCAAAAGAGAGTGTTGCGCACCGTATGTTTGCATGCCCAGCGTATGAAAAGGCAAGGTCCAGATGGCTTAGGCCAATCTGCAAACAACTAGGTACTCGCGATCAATGCGTCGCTTTAAGCATTCTAAAATCTGATGCCAGAGCCCTCTCTGTTTGTGGAGTGGCCAAGCTCCTAAGTTGTGCCTGGATAATCAGACATAGAGCCTTACAAAGGGCGACCTGATGTTATATTTTAAGCTCTATGACAAATCCAATAAAGCCAAAGCTGAGTGGCCATAGTATATGATTCATCCCTTACGCACTATTTTTTATACAACACATACCGAGCAACACCTCTTTTTAATTATGGTCTCAAAAACTGTTGTTTATTCAAAAATGAAAAATGTTTAATCATCACAAAACGACTTTCACCATCTCTGACCAATCTAATACATGTATTTGTCATGTTTTACGATGAACATTTTTTACTACATGCACTGTATTTTTCTAAAGTTTTGTTTGTTATATTTTATTATGAAAACTTTTATTACATGGATTGCATTCTTATAAAGGATTGTCGGATGCCTTCATAATGCTTGCTATTGAAATAAAGCTATTTGACTGACTGACTAATATACAGTAGGTCTGGGGAATCCACCCTAACCTCACTTGACAATGCTATCACGATGATTCTCACCCAAATTGTGAGTCCCTCCCCAAGTGCCTACTCTTTCCAGCCAATACAGCTCCTTTAAAGAAGTTGGCATAGCCTGCATGTTACAGTGGTTGCAGGGACCAAGTCTCTTGAAAGAGACCATGCCTGCTACATTCCAAGAGATGAGCTTGGTCTGGGTGTCCTGAGCAGCAGTAATAGCTCCGCACTCCGCACCTGTCATTTGGTTTGTCATGGCGCGGCAGAACTCCCCATCACTGCCTGCTATATTGGATTGGCAGATCAGTGGCATTAGTGTCCCTCTTAGGGTTTAAAACATCTTGGTTAGTACTGTGGCCCACTGTCGAAATTTGCTAACTCTCATGTTTATCTGACTGCAGCCCTGCCACAACTTAATATACTGATGGAGCGGTAAATTTCTTCTGGTAATTTCTCAATGCAAAACCCTCATGCTACCTCTTATTTACCGCTGAAAAATGTGTGGGCTTAATATTTAAGCCAATAAAGAGAGTTGTTGAGTATTTTTAAAGGGTTTTATTTTCTAGTCAAATGTTAAGGTTTTCTCTAACCCTTTATTCATTAGTAAAATATCAATCAGGTTACAGAATTTGGAAAACAGGAAATATAGCATTAATACAGAACATTACAGTCTGCATATAAGCATCACATGTAGAAAAGAAAATGTGCGCAAAATATCAGTTAAAACTCTTAGAGTTTCTAAGAAAAATTAGTCTTGCAAGGCTAATCAATAATTAAATAGTTTGCAAAAATCTCCCATAAAGAGAAATAAATGCATAAGACAAATAAATATTTTCAGACCTAATTAATTAGTCAAAGCATGAACTTAAAGTTTTAGCATCTAAATCTAAAAAACCTTTCTATCTGTTGCTGCTCTCTGCATCTCTGTGTCTAAAGAGCAAACACGGAGTGAGACAGTCCCCCCTTCACAAACCTCAAAGGAATGTGGCCTGCTGTGCCAAAATATGACGTGCAAGGACTCTTTGAAAAAAACATGAATAAGGAAAACCCTCCCCTCTGACTCTCCTCGGAAGCAATTCTCACCCCAAGCTCTCCCGCGACGTTCTCGTACCTAACCCATAGAATGTCTGGTCTAATCTGTTCCTTCTCTCAAGAGCTCACATGCCTCCCTAAAGCCTAATTTAACTAGAAGCCCAAATGAGCAAAAAGCCAGCTGAGCTAGAAAAGCCAACCACGCCTCCAGAGAGGTCAATATTTATACTCTAATTCTTGGCAGACTACACAAAATGATGCATCTTCAGAAAAAACTTGTACGTGATTAGTCAGCCATGATGGCATGAGGTCTCACTATCCTGACTCATTCTAAAATCCTGACTATACCAGTTTTAACAAAAGAAGCATAAATGAGTAAATACATTTTATAAGTTTGCAACATTTGCTAGGAAAAATGCTTCTATCTGTCCTCTTCCTTCCTGTAACAGCACAGGCTAGAAGGATACTTTAGCTAACTGGTACATTGGCACATTCACAAGCATGTACAGTTCACAGTGGCCTTGACTCCTTCTTGTCATGAGGAAAGCTGGCACAGTCTGCGTATGCTCTCTTCTTTATAATGCAAGTCATAGCCTTGCTGGATTCACAGGCAGCCATGTTTTCTTAGGCCCAAAAACAAAGCAAACAAAATAGAGTATTAATTTCATGTAAATCAGCCCATTATGTTTCCCTCCCTCATACTAATACCCCTTGTAAATGTTTACCTAGCCAAGCTATTAGTTTAAAGCAGCTTTTTCTATTATTTGTGACAACATGCAAAATAAATGTGCAATGTGCAACATAGCATTATTATGCATTTAGTGTAAAATTTAAAAGCGCACACAGTTAATACAGCACACACAGTTAATACAGCGCACACAGTTAATACAGCGCACACAGCAACATGCTTTAATGTTTTAGACAGCTTTTCATGCAAAAAGCATTTAGCCCCATGTGCAGTGTTTGGTGCATTGTTAATTCACACACATTATAAAAAGAGGTGTTTTAAACTAAACGTGTTTATCAAAATATGCAACAAGCCAAAGTCTCTTAAGACAGAAATAGTGAATTTAGATTACAAGTGATGAACTGGGAAGAGAGAACACATCCTATTAATCTTCAAAGCTAAAAAGGTCACTTTTCTCTACACTGCAAAAACACATGTTAATTCAGCACAAGCATTCCAGACAGACTACGCCTTACTTTCATATTTTACATGGGCCATGTGTTTTAACTTGCACCAAAATGTGTGTAGCAATTTAAATACAGTCTGTCTGAAGCACAATAATAAAACAATGCCTGACTGCAGATGAAATCTGCTCCATCAATACCATAGGGCAGTCGGTCCTTCTGTCATAAGGGCTGTCCGTATTTGGGAGCCCTGCCTTATGGTGCCCTTTGCCCAGCGAAATCCCACACTATCGATCATGCGGTGTGAGCCCTGGTCGCCCCAGCAATGTAGGTAGAGGGGGGCAGAGTTCCTGGTGAACCCTCTCTCTGTGCTGAGTAAAAAAGGCGCCCCCTGTTTTGGATCTCATATATTTAGGGTCACAGAAAATCTACTGCCTTCCAGCTAGGAGTCAGTCTACCCCTGCCAAAAAGTCATATCTGTCGGTATAAAAAAGGTGTCTATGTATCTCCTCTGGTTTGGGCAGAGCATAGTCATTAGCAGTGGTGTATATCCCCTTGGTGCTAGCTGGTTAGTTTTAAGATACTGTTGGATGAGGGACCAATAAAAGTAACAATTTATAAACGGCAATATGTGGTTCCTTCTAGGGTTATGAGATCTAGAATTGCCAGTATGGGACAGCCGATCAGCAGTATGTTCTTCCTTACTGCAGCCTGTGCTGCCTGGACATGGAGACAAATAACAAAAAGAGGTGCCAATACTGATAACATTTCTTCATAATTACAACTCGTCATCCACATCGAGAAAATTAATTCAAGAAAGGGAATTGCTACTTTTTCGCAATTTTATTTTTTGAGAAATTCAACAGTTCATTACAAAAAGTTTTTTATTTTATCATAAAAAAGAGAAGCATTAAGTGAAATAGAACAATTACGGACACATCACATTCAATTATATAACTCAATCATGTCACAGTCAAACAACATTCGCTACATACATACCTGAATCAAACATACCATATACTGCTATTTACAAAAAAGGAAATACTAACTGGATCTGCGCAAATTTAACAATAGTTAAATATAGTTGTCTGAAAATAGTACATTCCATTAGAATTTTGGATTTTACATCATTCAAATGAAGAAATAATAGGTAATGTACAACAAGATTGTGCGGAGTCTGAGAATAGTAAAGACTCCTCAGCAGACCAGTAGGGAGTTGGCCTACGCGTTTCGAATGCCCTTCTAGTCGTCAGGGATTCTCATCAGGGCCTTTAAACACTGCATTAGTGGAGAGAGGAAAAAACATAAAAAGATACTTTAAAAATACAGAAGGTTAATTGTGTGTGAAAATGCTCAAATCAACACTAAAAACACACATCCGGAGTCTAGGCAATGCACCAGTGGGGGGATAGCAATGCATCAACATGAACTATAGTTGGAAGACTTCTTCGGAATCAAATGGGGTATGACCAACCTCTCTAGATTTTTTCAATGAGCAAAGGGCACCTCTTTTGCACTGAGCTAATTACTTACCACCCAACAGACTGTAAGTTGATCCGATGGTGGTGGGAACAGAATAAGCTTCTCAAACAGGACACGGCCTGAAAGACACGAATGGTATGGAGTTGCCGGGTTGCAAGGTTCGAACAATTTAACGAAACAAGTATAAGAGGGATGGAATTCTTACCAATGTTTAACTGGGAGTGAGCACCGGTCGGCAGATATTTGGGATGTGTGCAGAAATGTACACGGACCTGTGTGAAGTAAAACGGACCATGAAGGAGGGGGGTCAAACGTTACAGATTGAATCAACCAAGCGTATGCACCAAGAGCCTTTTTCAACACACGCAACCAAGGGATGGAAAATACCTTGTTTCGGAGGACTCCAGCCGCCAAAAAAGCCCCGACGCGTGGGGCGGGGAATATCACCGTCGCCGTCAGTAAGGTTAGCCCGGTCAATCAGGGGCCACGATTGCTGCTTAATATTCCTGCAGATGGAATAGAATGCGTGATATAAAGGCAATTGACTCAAACGCTCAGGTTTAAAAACAAAGTAGAAACCGGAATCTTAAGGTTATAGCACCTTTCAAACAGGTAGAATATGGATTGCTTAATCGGAATTCGTCTCTGCGACGTTACGCGGGCGGGCAGCGTCAGCACATACCAGCTCGGTTTCATATACTGGAAAAGGAAGAAAAAAGGTACAACAAGAGTACCGAAAATATGATTGGGGTTGGATTGCCAAGGCTTGAGGCACAACGAGAATATTATGAGGTCAGGCACGAAAGCTTACCGATGTATTTTAAGTCCAACGGTGTCTCACGGCGTGGAGGGGTCTGTTGGCGTCTAACTGCACGCTAATCATTCGCGCAGGCGTGTTACCTTGCCGAATGTAGTGGTCCTATATAACGGGGATTGTACACTGGCGCCTCGCCCAAAAGGGCGGTTCTAATGGGTTCTAAGTTTTGGAAGGGGGGAGTGGTCATGAACTAAACTCGAGTCGTCAAATAAACAATTGCATGTTATTTGCCAGGCGAACTTAGTTCCGCGCTCATATATAAAAAAGCGCTAGGGCCGGAGCTGACTAAAAAACAATAAAAAATGAAATAGGTACCTAGAGGAGTGGTCATGTAATTCACTAGCATGGTATCACCATGTTCCTACGAAGTATAGGGGTGCAAAAATTGCACTAACGTCAATCATAACTTAAATATTTCCGATAGTTCATTCAAGCCTGACACCGCAGTGTCAAACTTGACAATCAACATTGCCTCCCTTTTAGATAGCTTGAGGCTCAAGTCGCCTCCTCGTGGATCTTTTTCTATCCTGGAGATGACTGTCCATTTGAATTCATTTAGCCCATGTCGCATCCTAGTCCAGTGATTTACCAACGGAGCATTCTCAACGTTTCTTTTCACCCTGGACTTGTGTTGCGATATGCGTTGGCGTACTTCTTGCTCAGTTTTGCCAATGTACAGGCGGTCACACGGGCATTTGATGCCATAAACTACAAATTTAGATTTGCAGTTGCTGAATACCTCATGTTTCCATGAGATACCCTTATGTTGGAAAACTTCACCCTTTATAGTGGTTTCACAACAGAGGCATGTGCCACATTTATGGAGACCAAAGATTGGGGCCAATCCCATCATTTGGCGAAGGGATGGTTGGGTTTGTGTAGGCATTGAGGCTCTCACCACGTAGTTAGCAACACTGTTCTCTCTTTTAAAAGCAAATAGTGGTGGATCTCTTAGACTTTCGTCTAGATTCTTCACCAGATGCCAATTACTCCCAATAATACGTTTCAATTGGTTGGCATTGGGGCAAAACGTGGTAACGCACACCTGGCGTTTTTGTTCTGGTTTCTTTTTTCGCTCCAACAGTGTTTCGCGGGGGGTCCACCTAGCTCTTTTCATACAGTCCTTGACAAGTTTTTTGGGGTACCCTCTATCACAAAGTTTGGAGACAAGGTTTTCAGCATGGTGGTGGAAATCATTCTCATACGTGCAGTTTCTGCGTATACGCAGAAACTGCCCGTACGGCAAGTTTTCTCTTAAACTTCTCGGATGGTTACTTTGGAACAATAGCGCCTTGTTGCGATCTGTTGGTTTAACAAACAGAGTCGTTGCCAACTTACCAATTTTTGGAAATACCTCAACATCTAGAAAAGAGATCCTATTTTCAGAGTGGGAGAGACTGAATTGTATATCAGGAGTTCTGGCATTTAGCCATTGGTGGAACAGAATCAAATTGTTGATACCTCCTGTCCATACCATGAAAACATCGTCTATGAAACAATACCATTTCCCAACGTACTGTCCAAAGGGGTTATTGTTATGTATGTACGTGTCTTCGTACATCGACATAAACAGCACTGCCAACTCCGGGGCAAAAGGGCACCCCATTGCCACCCCCTTTACCTGATAGTAGAATTCTTTATTGAAACAAAAGTAGTTTTTCTTTAGTGCAAATGACGCTAAGTCTACCAAGAACTTTGTCGGGACTCGCATTGGTCTGGGGCGTGAATCTAGAAAGAAGGAGAGCACTGCCACTGCCTCCTCCTGAGGGATCTGCGTATATAACGATGTCACGTCAAGAGTGACCAACAAATCTGTCCCTTCACAAAAAGTTATAGTTTCCAACTTATTTATAAAGTCGGTTGTGTCCTGTAGATATGAAGCCACTTGATTCATAAATTGTTTAAGGAAACAGTCCACATACTTAGCAATAGGTTCCAAGAGAGAACCACACCCTGCCACGATGGGTCTCCCTGGAGGTTTATTCTGATCTTTGTGCACTTTAGGTAGTGCATAAAACATAGGAATCTTAGGGTGTTTTATCTGCAAATACTCACGCTCTTTTTTACCGACGAAGCCTTGCTCAAAACCCTCCTGAATGATCACAAACAATTGATTTTGTAGTTCATTTGTCGGATCTTTGTCAATTCTCCGATAACATCTGGGGTCATCTAATTGCTTTCTTATTTCATTAGTATAGTCTATGGAATCCCATAGTATTATGGAACCACCTTTATCGGCTTGCTTGATCACAACATTGGGATACTTTTTTAGGGTGGCTAAAGCTGACATCTCTTCTCTCGTGGTGTTGAATTTGACAAACTTTTTTTCTTTCTCCATTTGTGAAAATTGCAGACAACACGCTCTTTTCAAAGATTACCAATTCCTTGGGAATCTTATTGCCAGGGGGGCAGAATGTAGATTTGTTTCGTAAACCTGTTACCTCAATAGTTGGTGGTGTGGGGTTTTCCAGAAAAAACATAGTTAGCCTTAGTTTTCTACAGAATTCTATGAATTCTGTCTTCATGCGGACAAAATCAGTTCTTTTAGAAGGTACAAAAGATAGTCCCTTCGACAATATACCCTCTTCTGCTTTAGTTAATACTCTTTGTGAGAGATTAAAAATCAGGGATGTTTTTAATTCTTGTACTGTTGTCGGCGGGTCTTCATTTCCCATGGGATCGTGTATCTGACTGGGGCCCTTGGTCTCGTTTGGCCTCTTCCTAAAAAAGAATTTTGGGGCTGCCCTCTCTGTTGTTGTTTGGAATTCCAATTTCTATTCCTATTGGAATGATTGGTATTCCCACTAGTGTCGCTGTCGTTGCCTGAGGATGAAGAGGTCTCACCAAAGGAAATGAAATGTTTTCTCGACCTACCTTGGTTATCTGGTAGGTATCTTCTGGATTCTAATTTTGTATAAAATTCAGGCTGTAAATATGGATATACGTTCTCCAAAGAGAAATGTTTCCTGTCCTTCTCGAACTGGTTGGTTTTTTGTGTTACTGTATAGTCCTTAAACTCTTGGATTTCCTTTTCCACTTTCTCTAATAGTGATTTAGCGTCTGATATTGTGGGATTGGTACTAATCTCAGCTTCTAGTTTAGCTATTTCGTCTAATTCTATTTTAGAAAGTCTAACTGCAGTCTCAACTGTCAGGACCATCAGGTCCCTACTACATTTAGTTTCGATGAAAGAGAAACCTTTTTTGAAAATAGGATCCTCGGTAAAAATTACCGGGATATTTTTAATCTGAAGGCCACCTGGTATGGTACCTTCTCGCAAATGTTGTAATAAGAAGTGACCATGCAGGTCAGTTCTAATTTGCTTCTTTTTGAGGCGCAAGAGTCTCTCTGATTCGTTCTGGGATGTGGCAGATACACTAAGGGAGACAGAAGCGAAAACTGGTGGATCACTGAGTAGACTCCTGATGTGCTCTTCACTACAGGCAAACGTGTCCGTGTCTGCCATTACTAAAAAAACAAAAAAGAAGAAAAGGCGAAAAAAGTGTACAGTGAGTATTCAAATCAAACACAGAACAAATTATAAACAGTAGAGGAAACGAATGAGATCACAGGGCAGTCAGCAAGATCAACCCAGGATCATGAATTATTATATATCGGGTACTAAATACTCTCAATCTCCAATTGAAATGGAGTAACACAATAACCTCGCGGGCCAAGGCCCGCTACAATAGTGGGAAAGCAAACAAAGGGTTGGCTCTAATCAGCAAGGCTGAGCCTATATATCAAATAACAAAAAGAGGTGCCAATACTGATAACATTTCTTCATAATTACAACTCGTCATCCACATCGAGAAAATTAATTCAAGAAAGGGAATTGCTACTTATTCGCAATTTTATTTTTTGAGAAATTCAACAGTTCATTACAAAAAGTTTTTTATTTTATCATAAAAAAGAGAAGCATTAAGTGAAATAGAACAATTACGGACACATCACATTCAATTATATAACTCAATCATGTCACAGTCAAACAACATTCGCCACATACATACCTGAACATGGAGACAGGCATGGGATCTTACAATCAGGATCAGTCCATCCGTGGGCCCCACCAGGGGGATTTCTAGGTGCTCTAGTCTCAGGGGGCACTGTGCTGGGGAGGCCCCTGTGCACTCTGTATGGGATGCTCCTTATTCCCATCTCCCTGCACAGCTCTAAGCTCCCTTGTGGCATGGGGTTTAGCTATGTCAGGAGGCTCCTGAAAGCGTCTAATGGGAGGCAGTTCTTTCTCTATAGCTACTAGGCAGGCCCATATAGGGGTCACTTGCTCTACTAATTGCTCCCAAACCTTGCTCAGTCAATCATAAGCTGCTTAATGCCTTCAGACGAATCTCCACCACTAGACTTTATGGGATATGTGTTGAAAGGCTCTTTCCTATGGTGCGACCAGGTGGGGGCCAGGGAACAAGACGCCTCCGGGTTTCTGCTGCATGCGGGCTGTCTAGGTTTCTTAACTATCCCTGTGGGTTGAACAGTGCTATTTATACGTGGCTCCATGGCACTCGCAAATACAGTTTCTATC
Source organism: Lissotriton helveticus (assembly GCF_964261635.1). Classification (NCBI taxonomy): domain Eukaryota; kingdom Metazoa; phylum Chordata; class Amphibia; order Caudata; family Salamandridae; genus Lissotriton; species Lissotriton helveticus. Next base: position 1,333,492,671 of record NC_136063.1, on the reverse strand, counting down.
TCTCCTGGGGTAGGTGTAAAAGACAATCCGTCTATAATAAGGTTTCAGAGAAGGAATGTAATCCAAATAGAAGTTTATTGGTAGGTTTCCAATCACAGGAGGAGCGTCTCATCAGCCAGGAGTCCAAGCAGCAACTGGACAAACACAACGGACACCTGGCTTCTGAGAGCGACTCCACATTCAAAAGAATACATGTATACATTCTGTGCATGTGCGCAGACATGCGCTCCCGAGGTAAGTATTCTAAGCACGAGTGAAGAACAACCAAGAATACAAAACACTACATCACCTTCCCCCTTATGCAAATAAACAGAAAAAGAGAAAATCCCTCTTATGCAAATATACAGAAAAGAAAACGATAGAATAATTAAAACAATTAGAAATGTATAAACTCGTTATATCTCGCAGGGGGTCTTCTAATGCGACCACTGCGGCTGCAAGAGGGAACAACCGGGGAAACTACAGGATCTTGTGTAGGGGAGGAATCTTTGGACGAAGCAAGTGGTTTTGGATGAAGCCAATGTGACCAATCACAACCCTCTTGGGAGGATAAATTCTTTCTTTTAGAAATGAGGGCTGCTTGGTCTGCAGTCAACCTTGCCAATTGTCTCACATTCCACCAACCTTTGTCCCCCAGGAAAACAGCATTTTTACTAACTTTAAGGACTTGAACCGGACTTGAAAACATAGACAAACCTTTCGCTACTTTATAGGGTTTTTTTTTCATAACCCAATCCCCCACCAACATTTGAATGTCTTTAACACATTTTGATCTGTCATAATTTTCCTTCATTACTGTCTGTTTCTGTTTAACTGAAAAGTTAATGTTATCCCTAATTGGAGAAAACTGGTCACCCTCCACTTTCTTTAACCAAGCAGGAAATAAAGGAGAATGAAACTCTCTACCCCTCAACAATTGAAAAGGGGACACTTGAGTTGTACAATGGGGAGAAACATTATAATTCCAAATTTTCTTTTCCAAAAACTTAAATACATCCACGCCAGAAGCTAGAGCCGTTTGTATTCCTTCTTTCAACACCTTATTGCCGCGTTCCACTAAACCATTAGACGAGGGTGAATAAAGTGCCACTTTCAACTGTTTCACATCGTGCACACTCAAAAATTTCCGCATCTTGTCAGAGACAAAATGGGTTCCATTGTCAGTTACTAAGGTTCGAGGGGCTCCTTCCAGCAGGAACAATCTTTCCAGGAAAGTAATAGTATTGTCTGAATCCGGAGCCTCTACAAACCTATAATACATCCACTTTGAGAAATAATCAATTGCTAAGATAAGGTACCTCTTCCCCTCCGGAAGGACTTTATATGGACCGGAGAAATCTAAAGCAACCTTCTCCCAAGCCATCCCTGGAAATTGAGAAGGTTGTAATGGGGTCTGATGAGTCTTCCAGTGTTTATCAGACAACAAACATTCCTCGCAATTGTCCACAGTAGCCCTTACCTGTGAGTCCATACCCGGCCACCAATAATGAGTTTTGATTCTCATACAAGTCTTGGTCACACCAAGGTGACCCTCATGGGCTAACTTGATAATAGTGTTCCTTAAACCACTGGGAGGGACAAACTTATCGCCTCTCAATAAAACTCCATCTTTGACTGAGAGTTCCTCTGCCACCTGAGCAAAATTCTTTAGGTCCCCAGACAGGTTCCTAACCTCCGGCCAAGCCTTAACTGAAAACTCCAAAGCCTGGGACAAAACACCATCCATTTCGCTAGCTTCTTTCCAATCTTTTTCAGAAATGACCGAGTTCCACTCCTCAATAGCATCCACCATAGACACACACTCCACATCTTCCTCAACCAAGTCATCCTCATCATCCTTGTCCATTAACATCCTGGACAAGCAATCTGCTCTGAAGTTTTTACCCCCAGCGATGTGCCTTAACTCGAAATTAAATTCTTGTAGTTTAGAAACTAGTCTAGTCAGCCTAGGAGAAAGGCTATTAGTACCCGAAACTTTGCTAAAAATAAAAGACAGGGGTTTATGATCAGATAGCATCATAAACTTGCGACCCCAGATGTACATCTTGAATTTTTGTGCAGCCCACACACAGGCTAACGCCTCCCTTTCAATTGTACTGTAGTGTTTTTCAAAGTCCTTCAAAGATCTAGAGGCAAAGGCTACCGTGTGTTCTTTGCCCTCCACCTGTTGATATAGCACAGCTCCAAGACCTTTCATGCTCGCATCAACTGCAATAATGCACATGGAATCATCCCTAAACGCCTGAAGAGAACGTGCAGAGACAATCAAATCCTTGACTTTAGCAAAAGTCTCATCTAAATCTTTTGTCCAAACAAACTTTTGACCCTTCTTAAGAAGTAACCTCAGTGGTTCCACCACCTGAGCGTACCCTTCTACGAATCTGGCATAATACTCAGCTAGGCCCAGAAACGAACGCAGAGCGTCTTTATCGCTTGGAGGTTTAGCTTCCATTAAAGCCCTAACCACAGAAAACTTAGGTCTAATGCCAGATTTCGAAATTGAATGACCCAAGTACTCTATTTCAGACACTCCGAACTTACACTTGTCCTCCCTGACTGTCATACCTCTACTACCCAGAATGGACAAAACTTTTTTAAGTAGGACATTATGTTCATCCATTGTCTTCGCGAAAATCAAAATGTCATCCAAATATGCTTGTACCCCCACCAGATCCCCAAACAAAGAGTCCATTAACCTTTGGAAAACGCTAGCTGCTGAAGCTAACCCGAAAGGGAGCCGCAGAAACTTAAAAGCTCCAAATGGGGTCACAAAGGTTGTTAACTCTTGGGACTCTTTAGACAAGGGAATCTGATGGTAAGCGGACTTCAAGTCCAACAATGAAAACCACCTGGCTCCACCCAGATTTGCTAATAGCTCTTGGATTTTTGGGAGAGGGTGACAGTCAATTTTAATGTTTTTATTGAGACCCCTGAGGTCCGCACATAGCCTGATATCATTATTTTTCTTGCGTGCTACGACGATGGGCGCAACCCATTGGGAGGATTCTGAAGGTTCTATGATTTTGTCATTAACTAAATCCTCAAGCATCTTTTTAAGTTCCGCCCTGACACTAAGAGGAACGGGGCGAACCTTATGAAAAACAGAGGATGCTCCGGGAATGAGTCTAATTTTGTGCTCTGCCCCACTCACGAGGCCAATTTTGTTGCTGAACACATTTTTAAACTCACTCAGTAAATCAGTTCTATTGATTTTTGTATCCTCCACAAAACAGATAGTAAAGTCACGTATTTTGATTGGATTTTCATCCCCTGGGACAAGATATAGGCCCATTTTGGCGAGGTCTTTCCAACCTACTATATCTTTTCCTTTAATCGCCACATAGACTTTTGTAATAATGGATCTACCCAGAACCTCCACACTTGTTAAGAAAAAGCCTAACATGTCAATATCCTTCTCACCGAAAGCTTTTGAATTCACATCCGATTGACTTAATTTCACATCCTTTCCCCATTTATCAAAAAATGTAGAGTCCCTAAGGATAGTAATGGGAGCACCAGAGTCAGCCATTACTTGCAACTTCACATTGTCTATTATGGCTTCACACAAAGGTCCCTTAATAGGTTCAGAGTCGTCACACTCCACCATCAACATGAGATTGTCAAAGGTGTCATTACATTCATCCATGTCCACGTAGTTGACCTTGACAGATTTCTTTTGAAATCTGCAAACTTTTTGGAAATGTCCCACTTTTTTGCATAAAACACAACGTTTGTTCATAGCGGGGCACCCTTTAAAATTCCCAATGTGGAATTTGGATCCACATCTAAAACAAAAGCTTTGTTTATTCGTATTGCCACTAGTCTTATTTTGCCACTTCTCCTTCGTTTCTTTACTAGAAACAGCATATAGACCATCCTCAGACGCATCATCTGAAATAAAATTAACTTTAGTAACGGCATCTATTGTCATGGCTTTGGTAGAAGTTACTGATCTTTCAATACTAAGGCTAAGATCAATAACCTCAGACAATGAAGGATTCTTGCAGCAAAGGATTCTTTCTTTCACTTTGGAAGAAGAACAGTTAAACACAAATTGATCACGAACATAATTATCAAGTAAGGGGCCAAAATCACAGGTAATAGCTAACACCCTCAATGCTGAAATATATTCGTCAATTTTTTCATCCTCCTTTTGTTTTCTTTTAAAGAAATTGTGTCTCTCCAGCATGATATTAGGAGATTCTTCGAATTGCTTTTCCAATCTGGCAATAGCTTCTACATAAACATTCCATCCCCTATCTCCTGAACCAGTTGGAGGTGGAATGGGTACCAAACTCTTAAAAATGCGTTGCGCGGCTAATCCTAGACGGCCAAACAGAAGGGCAAACTTCCTAGGAGGAGAATAATCAGATGCATCAATTGCTAAAATGTGATTTTCGAACAAGCCAAACCACTCAGACCACAACAACTTAGGTTTTCCAGGTTTCTCCAGGAAAGGAGGGGGTTGTGTGACTTCCCTAACTGAAGCCATATTGCTAAAATATACGAAAATAGAATCAGCAAGGATATTTTAGCAAGGTTATTTCATAGAAGTAACATGCAATCGAGTTTAAAAAAAACAGATTTCACATAAGTAAAACATAAACCTGTATAATACGAGTTGCTGCAAAGAAAATTTCATTAAATCCAGCTTCAAATAACGGTTGTTAACCGCTTGTCTGTGAGGCGTGTGAATCGCCGAGGTCACACGCAGAGAAGCAGACGCCTAAATCACCGATAAAGTGTAAGCGCTAACAGCTGAGTTGAGTGTGCGAGCTGAGCGTGCGTAGCGTCGTAGACGTGAACTTCAGAATTCCATGCGTTCCAGGCAAGGACTAAGCTGACGTATGCCGACGTATCCCAGAGTTCCAGGCAAGAACTGCGCTGACGTATGTCGACGTATCCCAGAGTTCCAGGCGAAGACTGAGCTGACGTATCTCAAAGTTCCATGAGAAGGGTGTGTTGATGGTGTTCTGAAGACGCGTTGAGAGTGTTCTGAAGACGCGATGCCGGTGTTCCAGGGAGACCGGTAAGTGCGTAATTTAAAAAAAACACTGCGAAATGCCAAGTTTCAAGGACTTCGAAAATCTGAAGACTGCCCCAACACCAACCAAAAGTACAAGTCCTTGAATGGCGTTTTCCACCGCAGGCTCAGCACTCAGGCAAACGTCTTCCGCCACCAACCAATTCGGCACACAATAAAATAAAATTGTCGAGAAAGCAATCCCAAGCTCGCTCCTCCAAGGTACTAAACTCGATCATATATTCCAAAGAACCAGTTGATTCTGAACACCAGTAAGGTGTGTTGGAATGACGAAGTAATCCAAATTTGACAATATAAAACCAGCCAAAATAAATCCTTTGCGTGGGTCGGTGATGGAAACAATCCCGATCGTCGCCAATATGTAAAAGACAATCCGTCTATAATAAGGTTTCAGAGAAGGAATGTAATCCAAATAGAAGTTTATTGGTAGGTTTCCAATCACAGGAGGAGCGTCTCATCAGCCAGGAGTCCAAGCAGCAACTGGACAAACACAACGGACACCTGGCTTCTGAGAGCGACTCCACATTCAAAAGAATACATGTATACATTCTGTGCATGTGCGCAGACATGCGCTCCCGAGGTAAGTATTCTAAGCACGAGTGAAGAACAACCAAGAATACAATACACTACAGTAGGGCAGGATGGAAAGGGTACACGCTCTAGCATAGTGAGAGGAGGTGTATCTAAATGGTGTATCTAAATCAGACCCCAACTCAGCTGCCATGTGCCGTGGGACTCACATTGCTCTTATGAAGCGCCTGGCAAGCCAGAAGCAGGTGGTGCTCAGTATAGGCCTCCTCCTCCATCCTGAAATACACTGGGAAAGTTAGTCCCCGAGTGGAGTTAAACACGGCATAGGACTCACAGTGCGCTTATGAAGCACTTAGCAAGCCAGTAGCAGGTGGAGCTTATTGCAGGGTTCCTCCTCTGCCCGAGGGACCCTCAGACAGATAGTCCCCCTAGTACAGTTAAACACAGTTTTTAATTTATTTTAAAGTAGCAGAGATTCATTGAAAATGTTATAATAGTTATTTGTCTCCTCCACTTCCTCTTACCATCAGCATGCTATGTGACATATTAAGACTCATGTGTGGAAAAGTAAATTTTGCCATGTTCTGTGTCCCTACGTGTCCTCCATCTTATGATTATGTGTGCATGATTAATATGCATATGTATTCCCCATGTTCGATTAAAGACGCAATTATAGTTGTGTCCATCTCTAGTATGCCAGTTTCCAGTTCTCGTGAAAGCTACGAGTATTAGGCCTATGTAAAGTTACGTTGCCACGTTTCCCAGTGTGCACGTTATTTCATTGTAAAGTCCCCGTTTCTAGGCCTCAAAAGGGCCTGGACACCAGATTCAGCTCCTGTCTCCTGAACCCTCGCTGAGGAGCGATACAGCCCCCACCTGTGTTCCTGACCCTTCACTTACTTCCTGCCTCACAGTGCCCGGCTCGGCCTGGCTCTGCCTACGAGTCTGCCAAGAGTATGTTATGATTCTAGTTATCAGTCCAGCCCTCCTTCTCTGCATTCCTAAACTACTGAATCGCATCAATAGTTTCCGTCATTGTCTAGCCTTTACGTCTCCATGTAGGAGAAATACTGCATTTAATGGTCATTTCATATTCTTCAGCACGCACTACATGTAGAATAATGCATGCTCCAGTCTTAGAGTCCGTTAGCCTCTCCCCTCCTGACTCTTAGTTTATATCAACATGTTCTCTAAACATTAGATACTAGATAGGGTTTAGGTACATGTCGCCCTGACTCTCCAGACTTCAGTCTCTACTCCTAGCACAGAGTTCATAGCCCCCAGCTTCTCCTAGTAACACGTCATTGTCAGTTTGCGCGCACCATTAGGTTAGAGGTCCCGGCTCCTTAGGTAGCCCCCTCCATGTTTCAGCCCCATTTATGACATATTCTGTTACGTTTACATCACATGTCTATGTACACGCCTCTTGTTACACCTACTTTCACCCTTATCTTTCGCGACTGCTATTGACCACACCCACTGCTCCGCCTATCGTATGTATTGTAATGCAATTGTTTTAGTATATATATACTTGTGTACTGTTATTAAATGTTACGCCGATCCTGATCCAGCCCCCGGCAGCGCTGCCATCCCATTCCTGTGCAGGTTGTCCTGTTCCTGTCCTTTATGCTGTATTAAACCTGCAAACTCCTACTACCTCGAATCTTGACTCTTATTTATTGAGCTATCTGTTATTACTATGTCCAGTAAAACCTAGATCCGGTATTATTTATTTATATACCACATAATGGCGCCCGAACAGGGACTTGCCCTTTCCCCACGCGCCGGTGAAGCCACGCCGGCCCCCTGACCCTCTGCAGCCGTGACGGAACCATACCGTGCACGTGCAGATATTTCTGCTTCAAGTATCCCTCAGGCCCACGGAGGAGACGGAGGTGGCGGTCCAGCATCCAGACGAGGCGGTGGAGGAACGCGGCGAGTCCCGACCAGAGCCCAAGCCGAGAGTCCAAGGTCCGAGGTATCCGGAGGCCCACCCGTAACAGAAGTCCGAAGTTCGTCCGTCAGGCGTCAAAGCAGTCCAGTCCAGTCTGAGGCCTTCCGTTCTTGCTGCCCGGTGAGTACCATTGCTGGGGTAGTATCTAGACAGGGTCAGTCTAATTGACTCTGGTCCGTGGGTTGGTGGTACACAGACCCAAAACGAAGTGTCCACTTTGGTGGATGCGGGTCCTGACGTGTCTCTTTATGAGACCGGTAAGTTTCGTACTGTTTCAGCAGTGCATCTAGTTTCTGTTCTAGTCAGTTCTGTTCTCGAGAAATTCATATATTCTGTTTTCAGTATTCCAGGTAGTATTCTGTCCGAACTGTTATTTTAAATGTTCTTCATGTATTTTAATGTCGTGGTATGAATGTGGAGTAATTATCGTGTTCATTGTGTATTGTATTGTGTCTAGATTAACAGTTCAGTCATGCCGTTATTTTCCAGACTACGTCAGTTAAGAACTAGAAAAGGTCTGTTAGAAGAAGCAGTTCCTGTCCCACCTAGGGACAGTCCAGGTCATATTATGTATCAGAAGCATGGCATAAGTGCCATATTATATCTAGATTTATGGGTAGAGTATACCAAACAGTTAGAAGAAAAGTATAGATGGCCAGTATCGCGTACATGGGATGCCGAGTGCATCATGCGAGTAGAAGAAGCATTATGGAAAAAGAAAGCCAGACAGTCACAGAAAGATGCCATCGAGTTATGGCGCAAAGAATCTCATAAAAGAACCGAAAAAGAAATCAGAAAGTCAGAATTAAGTAGAGAATCCTTAGAACGAGCCCAAGAAAGGGAACTAATCGAGATAGGTGAACGAGTCAAAACTGAACAGTCAGATAGACAGAGGCATGCCCTCATTAAGGGTATGTATCCTCTTCTTGCCGAGGGCTTGCCAAAAGCGACCCCGGAGACATCCAGTAATTTTCCGCCACCATTAGTTCCGACCAAGCTACGTCACAAACCGACCGCAGCTGATATTTTTATTTCGTCCTACTTGGACGACACAGTTCCAGAATATGCAAATCCTGTTCCGCCAGTCCCTGTAAATAATGTAAATCCTGCTCCTCCAGACACCGGAGTACCTGCCACGGTACCCCCGGTTCAGCCCACATTACAATTTCCCACTCTGCCAGCACGAAGAGTGTCAGTCGACGATTCCAGCATAGGGGCCGCAGGAGGAGGTCCTCCTGGTACCCCGCCACCACACCAACGTAGAACGTTGGCCGAGTTACATGAATGTGCGTTACAACGTACGCCCAAATTTAAGTCCGTTGCAGATATCCGACGAGCTCTTACTGAATGCCGCTATGATCCGGTTGCAGGTGATGATAGTACAGTAATATATTCCATCCGTGTAAGACGGGTGACCGGGTATTTAGACACCCTACCAGATATGAAAGGAGATCTAGACAGAATATATCGTTTCATCCGTACAGGGGATGATCCAGAAAGTATTGGTGAAGCCATGTCTCAAAGGAAAGCTGAGATCCAGCTCATGATATTAAAGTTTCTGATTAATTGTCTAATAAGAGAACAAAACTACCCGACCAAAGATCCGACCGAAATGAGAATCCTGACAAGGTGGAGTGATAATATAGCCGAGGGTAAGCACAAGACTATCAGTAGTATAGAGAGTATGTACAAGAGAATTCGTAAAGAAATAATAAAGTTACATGAACAACGTAAAGCAGCACAAGTAAGCGAGAAAGAGAATGACTCTTCTACTGAAGAGGTAGAGGACGAGAATCCCGTCAGAATAGCGTATGTAGGAAAATCTAGATTTCCAGACCGACATTCACGTCTAGACTACAAGAAAACTGTTCCTCATCCAGCACCAGAACAAGGTTCTCTAGAACAAGTATTTCAAGCTACCGATCACATTTTGAAATCACGAATCGGTTACAGTGAGTTAAGTACTATGCATGAACAAGAACTAGTCCGATCAGCAGTCCGATGGATTACTGATTCTACCACTTTTCCAGACGAAATAGTGGCACAAATGTTTCTGAAATTGCCCCGAGCCGAGCAACGACTGGTGGGTATGTATATGATCCAACACCTCATTACTCTGTATGAGGGTCAACATTCTGATCCTGGTCCGTTACATGATGTCCTGAACGAGTTACTCCAGTATAGATGGAAAGGTTTAGGTACCGATTTAATTAGTGTCATTCTAGAACAGCGCCACAAACATAGAACGTTCCTGAACCCGCATTTTGTTCATGTCTCACCCCCAGAAAGTAAACCCTTTTACATAGATAGACAGAATCCGTTACGAGAAGTACACCCAGTCAGGACAACAGATGGTGAAATGCAACGAGTGTTTGTTTACACTCCGATTACCAAGATGGAACTCTTAGAGATGAAGAAATTAATTCCCTGTCATGACAAAGATCCAGCAGGGTTCCACCGAGAATTAAAGGACATGCTCCGTATGGGAGAATACACGTATCCAGATATAATTAAAATGCTAAAAGTCCTGTTGCCCGCAGGGGTATACGAGAAACTCAAGGAAAAAGATTGGGAGGTGGGAGAGAAAAAGATCGATTGGGCAGTTCTAGAAGCTGAAGATAAGATACGAGTACCAGGTACCGGTCTTGGAGATAAATGTAAAGAATTACCAGAACTGTTAATACAAGTTTTGCCCAGATTATTAACCACTAAAAAGGAAGACTGGGATGCAATCTCAGCCTGTAAACAGAAACAAGATGAAGACACTAGTGATTTTTATTCTAGATTTGAAAAATGTTTTATTATAAACAGTGGCCTCAAGACAAGTAGTGAGTCATACCCTCATCTTTTTGTTACTAAATTAGTCGAGAATTCAAGTCCACAAGTTAAGAATCGAGTTTTGAAAGTCGAAAGTACATGGCAAGCTAATACCCCGTCCCAGATGTTACAGATGCTCCAGTACCACCAGAATAGAATCAAAGAAGAGCAAGATCACGAAAGAAAACGTATGAAAGACACGAAAATGAAAGTACTAGTTGCACAATCTGTTCCTCAAGACAGTCAGAAGAGGGGTCCGAATCAAGCGAGTCATTCTGCAGCTCCCGTTAAAGGGACATGCAATTATTGTAAACAGCCAGGTCATTTTATAAACGAGTGTGCAGTTCTGAAACACAATATAGCTACTGGTAAGACTAAAGAAAGACCACGTCCGCCTAGACAAGAACAAGTTTCACAGACTTCTCAGCCACAGAATGCACAACAGACAGTTCCAGCACCGCAGCCTATCGCTGCAACACAACATGTTACACAGCAGATGTACCAGTATGCACAGTCTGAGTATCCAGAGTATCAGCCATATTCATGAAACAGCCTAGAGAGGGAGGTAGGCTTGCCTCTCATCGAGATACCTGTAGATCAAGAAGGTCCCTATGTTCATAGTCAAGTACTAGGGAAAGACAGAAAGTTTCTGATTAATACAGGGGCAAGTAGGACCACCATTAGTCACGCCGAAGTTCCAGGGGCTCCGCTCTCAGGCTCTAGAAATATTTCCCTTGGATTTTCAGGAAAGCCTATTGTAAACGAGATATCTAAGCCAGTTACTCTAGAAGTAGGTCCATTGTCCCGCACTACTGATCTGTTACTTACAAAGTTGTGTCCAGAAAATCTGTTAGGCATTAAAACACTGAAAGAATTAGGTGCAGTTATTTGCTGCTCCCCAGAGGGAATACGACTGTTCTTACGTGACTTCAAGGGTCACTATGTATTACGAGATTTTGATCCGAGATTGTCTAATGTTCCGCAGCATCTATGGGCGCAAGGTCCAACTGATGTAGGTTATATGCAAATCACACCCCATCGTGTGACTCTCAAACCAGGTGTAGTGTTACCACGAATCAGACAGTACAGATTGCCACCTGAGGCTGTAGCAGCCTTATCCAAAATTATTGACGAGCTCATCGCTCAAGGAGTAGTTGTAGAAACTGACTCCAATGTATGTAATTCTCCGATCATTCCAGTCATGAAACGTACTGATCCAAATGCACCCCCAGTATATCGATTAGTGATTGACCTACGAGAACTCAATAAATGTATTATTCCCCAGTACCCAGTTGTCCCAGATATCTCTTCCCTATTGACAGCCATTGATTCCGAAGCCTCATTTTTTACAGTCATAGACCTCAAGAACGCGTTTTTCAGTGTCCCCATTCATCCAGACAGCCAGTTTCTTTTCGGATTTTGTTTAAATGGAAGGAGCTATATGTTCACACGAGCTCCTCAAGGTTTCACAGAAAGTCCTAGTATTTACAGTCAAGCACTTAAGAGACAACTAGACAACATTCACATGCCAACTGACACTGCCCTGCTCCAGTATGTCGATGATCTACTGATCACAGCCCGTTCTGAACGTGCTTGCGAGCGAGCATCTCTTACAGTCTTGTACTTCTTAGCAGAGATGGGGCACAAGGTGTCCCCTTCGAAGCTTCAATTCTGTGCCCAGCAAGTGATCTACTTAGGCCACTTACTGTCCAAGTGGGGTAGGCAGTTGACACCCGACCGTATCCAGTTAATAGCGAGTCTTCCTCAGCCCAAGACACAGAAGGAGGTACGTGCTTTTATCGGCCTCACTTCTTATTGTAGACAATGGATTCCTCAGTATGCATTTCTAGCTAAGCCACTGATACAGTTAACGACACAGGAGGCAGCCGTATCGACTGTCCTCCCTTGGACATCTGAACATACACTTAGTTTCAATGAGTTAAAGAAAGCTTTATGCCAAGCTCCTGTTCTAGCTACACCGAACTACAGTAAGCCTTTTACACTTTTCGTCACTGAACGGGAAGGTACAGCATTATCTGTTCTCACACAAGATCAAGCAGGACAATACAAGCCCTGTGCTTATTTTTCGAGCACATTAGATCCTGTAGCCCAGGCTCTGCCTGCGTGCCTCAAGTCAGTTGCAGCCACAGCTCTAGCTATCAGACAAAGTGATTCCATAGTATTAGGACATTCCTTGACAGTACAAGTTCCACACTCCGTGGAAGTTCTTTTAAACCGAACCCAGACTCAGCACTTGACAATTGCACGTTTAACAGGTTATGAATTGACACTGTTCCAGCCACACATAGATATCAGACGCTGCAACGTTCTAAATCCTGCTACACTGTTACCATCAGTTAATTCGAATCCTGCCACACACGACTGTGTGGAAGTAGTTAACATTATGACAAAACCAAGACAAGATCTGACAGATATTCCATTACCAGATCCCGACCTGACACTTTATGTGGATGGTTCATGTATTAGAACAAGTACAGGAGAACTAGTAGCCGCGTATGCAGTGACTACTGACACTGAAGTTATAGAAACACACCGTATTGACACCCTGTCTGCTCAAGCAGCAGAGCTAGTTGCTCTGACACAAGCCTGCATACACGCTAAGAACCTGAAAGTTAATGTTTACACAGATTCACGCTACGCATTTGGAGTTGTACACGACTTTGGAGTGCTCTGGCAGGAGAGAGGTTTTATGACTTCTCATGGAACCAAGATTCAGCATGGTCTCCTTATTCAGGCTCTGTTAGATGCCATACACTTACCGACATCTATTGCTATCATGAAGTGCAAAGCACATACGAAAGTTACTGACATTATTTCCCAAGGTAATGATCTAGCAGATCGCACAGCCAAGCTTACAGCACAGACTCCAGACATTCCAGTTAATCCGACACAGACACTTACTCCAGATCCGACTACCTGTATGACAGTTAAGGACCCTACTCAAGATGTCATAGATATTCAGTTATATGCTACTCCCGATGAAATCAAGAAATGGTCCGAACAAGGAGGGGTCCAGACAGATCAGGGATGGGTAACGAAGGGTAAAGCCACTTGGTTTCTCCCCGACTCTATGGTTCAAGTCATTATCAATACCGCACATAGTCCAGCCCATTTAGGAGAAAAAGCTATGTTAGACAGTATCCAGAACATTTGGTTCAACAAGCATTTACGAGCTGCAGCCAAACAGAAAGTCCGTACCTGTATGATATGTTGTCAGTTTAATCCAGGTAAAAGTGTCCCGGTGGAACAAGGTGGATTCCAGCCCCCTGACCACCCTTTTGAAGTCCTCCAGATGGATTATATTCAGATGGAGCGATGTCGAGGTTTCAAGTATGTCCTTGTAGTTGTATGCGCTTTGTCCAGGTGGACAGAGGCATATCCAGTCCCAGATTACACAGCCGCGACCACTGCCAAGCAGTTGGTTCGTGAATTCTTCCCCCGTTATGGACTCCCTAGAGTCGTATATTCTGATAACGGCCAGCCATTCTCATCCGAGTTGATGAAACATGTTTCCCTTTTGTTAGGGTACCAGTGGAAGTTCCATTGTGTACGCCACCCTGAAGCAGCTGGTCTAGTAGAGAGACATAATCAGACCCTGAAAATCCGTATTGCCAAGATTTGTAAAGAGAAAGGTGTGGACTGGCTAGTAGCTCTGCCAGTCGCTTTATTTTATATGCGCATGGTCGCACACTCCAGATCAGGTCTGTCCCCGTATGAAGTCGTATTCGGCCGCCCCCCTAACATGTGGGGTACACCTAGACCTCGAAGTATTACCGATGTTTCAAGTAATATGCTGACAGATTACCTAGCTTCCTTGATGTCTGCCCTCAACTCTTGTCGTTCACAGGTTGCTGCCGCATTTCCAGACAATACCGAGGTGGCACCGCATGACATCGTTCCCGGATGCATGGTTCTTTTCCGGAACTTTGATCGTTCAAGTCCGCTGGAGCCCCGCTGGAAGGAACCCCGACAGGTCCCCCTGGCCACCCGTACTGCCGTCAAGCTGGAAGGCAGGAAGGGCTGGGTCCACCTGTCACATGTGAAAAGATTTTTTGGGATTGAAGCCTGTTTCAAAGAACATTTCTGAGGATCTTAAAGACTGCCAAAGTACTATTCTTAAGGACTGTCCCGCAAAAGACAATGATATTGAACCCCCCCCGTTAGAGAAAACTCCGCAACAGGAGTATAAGCTCAAATTAAGGTCTAGTAAAATAAGTCAGCCAGTTTGATTGTCTAAGTCCTCCCCTAGGTGAAACGGTTAGACCGGTTTCTGACATGTATAAAATAGACCCCCATAGTGAGAGAGTTAGTCAAAACTCAATCCGATGTATCGTTTTTCTAAGTTTCATATTGTTTTTCAGCCTCATGACTACCTGCACCAGTTATGCTTTTTATTTGTGTTTTCCAGTTTCTCATGTAAATAAGTCTGCTAATGCTACAGTAGAGCACACGTTTAGTGATCTGCCTCCTCATGAACTCTCTTATCGTCTCGCTATGCGAAATAATTCTTTTATCCGCATGTTACATTATTCACACCAGACCAGCAATGCCACTAATTGTTGGGTGTGTGGTCGACTCCCCCCTTTCCAGACACCGAAGGGAGTTCTGCCACTCTTTCCTTATCCATTTTCACATAATGGTTCGTGTGGAGCATGGTCCACGTTAACGTCATCCTCAACAGATATGTCTTTTCTTAACAGTACATGTTTTCCAGACAAGCAAGGTCTTCCCCACAGAACAGGGTTAGATCTAGAAAATGAAGTTTATAATTTAGGTAATTATTCTTCAAATTTCATGGTCCTGAATGTTCAGTCTGATACTACTCCAGACTTACCTGCTATGTCAGTACTACCAGTTAAAGGCGAATTATGTGTCCGAAAGAATGGTTCCGTACATGTAGGCCATAGTGATTGTACTACTATCGTCAAGTATAGTGACAGTGGGAAATCTATTTTCAAAGCTTCACGTCATTCTTATTTTGTTTGTGGCCAGACCGCATATGTTCGTCTGCCCCTCGATTGGGAGGGAACCTGTTACATTGCCTTCCTACTGCCACCAGTTTTTCTAGCCCCACCTGACTATCATAGGAATTCCCACCTAGTACATACTAGACACAAAAGAGACCTCCCGATTGTCGATTATACTGAAACTGCTCTAGAACAATACATAGATATCAATAAAGGTGTCTTCCCTTATTTAGGTACTGTTGTAAATAGTAAACTGATACGTAGATTAACCAGAACACTCGAAGCAGTAGTGATTGAGACTACTTCTGCTCTAGGTAATTTAACCGAAGAGCAATCCTTTATGAGAATTGTCGTGCTCCAGAATCGTCTCGTCCTTGACGTCATACTGGCCGATAGGGGCGGGGCATGTAGAGTCATCGGATCTAGTTGCTGCATTTTCATTCCTAATAACGCGCCGTCTGTTTATTCAGCTATAACCAGACTCCATAAAATTGCCCATATGTTACACCAAGATCCAGGCACCTGGACATGGTCCGGTTGGTTCTGGAATATAATTTCCGCCTGGGGATGGAAAGTATTGTCATTTCTGGGTATTGCAGTAGCGATCATATTCAGTTGCTGCCTCTGTATACAATGTGGCCCTGCGATTTGCGGCATTTGTGCTACCTCTTGTATTCCTAGTCCCAAGTCCCGTTCTAAATCCCGTTCCAAGAAAATTCGAGACGAGCAAATGATACTGTATGAAATGATAGATGGTATCATGAATATTGATGTTTCCTGATGGAAACGTAGTGACAAGGAGGGAATGTGGAAAAGTAAATTTTGCCATGTTCTGTGTCCCTACGTGTCCTCCATCTTATGATTATGTGTGCATGATTAATATGCATATGTATTCCCCATGTTCGATTAAAGACGCAATTATAGTTGTGTCCATCTCTAGTATGCCAGTTTCCAGTTCTCGTGAAAGCTACGAGTATTAGGCCTATGTAAAGTTACGTTGCCACGTTTCCCAGTGTGCACGTTATTTCATTGTAAAGTCCCCGTTTCTAGGCCTCAAAAGGGCCTGGACACCAGATTCAGCTCCTGTCTCCTGAACCCTCGCTGAGGAGCGATACAGCCCCCACCTGTGTTCCTGACCCTTCACTTACTTCCTGCCTCACAGTGCCCGGCTCGGCCTGGCTCTGCCTACGAGTCTGCCAAGAGTATGTTATGATTCTAGTTATCAGTCCAGCCCTCCTTCTCTGCATTCCTAAACTACTGAATCGCACCAATAGTTTCCGTCATTGTCTAGCCTTTACGTCTCCATGTAGGAGAAATACTGCATTTAATGGTCATTTCATATTCTTCAGCACGCACTACATGTAGAATAATGCATGCTCCAGTCTTAGAGTCCGTTAGCCTCTCCCCTCCTGACTCTTAGTTTATATCAACATGTTCTCTAAACATTAGATACTAGATAGGGTTTAGGTACATGTCGCCCTGACTCTCCAGACTTCAGTCTCTACTCCTAGCACAGAGTTCATAGCCCCCAGCTTCTCCTAGTAACACGTCATTGTCAGTTTGCGCGCACCATTAGGTTAGAGGTCCCGGCTCCTTAGGTAGCCCCCTCCATGTTTCCGCCCCATTTATGACATATTCTGTTACGTTTACATCACATGTCTATGTACACGCCTCTTGTTACACCTACTTTCACCCTTATCTTTCGCGACTGCTATTGACCACACCCACTGCTCCGCCTATCGTATGTATTGTAATGCAATTGTTTTAGTATATATATACTTGTGTACTGTTATTAAATGTTACGCCGATCCTGATCCAGCCCCCGGCAGCGCTGCCATCCCATTCCTGTGCAGGTTGTCCTGTTCCTGTCCTTTATGCTGTATTAAACCTGCAAACTCCTACTACCTCGAATCTTGACTCTTATTTATAGAGCTATCTGTTATTACTATGTCCAGTAAAACCTAGATCCGGTATTATTTATTTATATACCACACATGTGAAGTGGTATCTCCACGGGAAATACTACCCTACATGATTATGAGTTGATCGGGTGGGGACCTACACTTAAGGGCATATTTACTTTGTCACACAGCATAGCAAGTCAGCTTGCTGCCTTGCATCCCAGCGAAAGGGCAAGAATGTGCCATATTTATTCCAATATGGTGGATTCCTGTCCTTTTCCCAGCACTGGTGCAGAATGGGCAGCCACGCACCATCTCAGGCCTCCTTGCACCATACATGATTTTTTTTTGTGCAGGAAGTGGCACCATCCTGCTCAACACAATCCTAAAATACATATTCTTCTTTCTATGTGTGCTGCAGAACGTAGCATACATAGGAAGAGGAAATAACAATGAGAAATAAATGAAACCATAATTCCTTACATGGAGCTTGCTGACAAGATTTGAAATTTCTAGGTAAAGAAACAATCACCTGGAGATACAGGAGAAATGTCTCAGCAGGACACTGCCATGGCTATTAAAATATGATCATAAGCACACATTGGCCTATACTCTGACCACTGACATCAGTGAAGGTGGTCCATGCTCTGACCATTGACAGCAGAGAAAGTGTAGCAGGAAATACCAACATCTTACATGCATTCAAATCACACTATGCTGACCTCCTTTCATGTAAAACTACTTTATATCCTGACAACATAGAGCTCTATCTAGGTGGCATAGCTTTAGTTTGGATCAAATGTGGCATATACACTACTTGCAAGAACATACTAACGTACCAGAAATCATAATTAGAATTGAATTGATGGCATTCTAGGAGTTAATGCCCTGGGTTCTGATGGACTCACGTCCTAGTTTTGTCAAAAAACAAAATACAAATCAATTCTAGCCCCATGGTTGGAAGACATATATCAAGAAGTGATGGACAGGAGAACGCTGCCCATGAGCAGAAGGGAAGAGGTCATTACCGTCATCCTACATGCTGGAAACAATTGAATGGATTGCAAATGACACCAACTGCTCTCTCTAATGAACTGAAACAACAAAATGTGTGCTTGAGTGCTAGCCAGTCGGTTAAATCCCTAGTGAAAACTCTAGTGCTGCCTGAACAGTCTAAGGGGCATATTATCAAGACTGGGCAATAAAATTATCGCCGCTTTATCGGCAGGAAACTGCCGCTAAAGTGGCGATAATGGGCTTGATAATATGCCCTAGAGAATTCACATAGAAGCCCAGGTTAGATGTCTAACCTGGGTTTCTATGGGAATTTACAAGTGCATACTGTCAAGCCCATTATCGCCACTTTAGCGGCAGTTTCCTGCCGATAAAGCAGCGATAATTTTATTGCCCAGTATTGATAATATGGCCCTAAGTACATACCAGAAAGAGCAACATCTAGCAATTTAAGATCGTTCTTTAAACCTAATCATTAGATATGGCCTGAAATAAATGCCATGTCTGTGTTCCTAGATGCGGAGCGTGCGCTTAACTCCCTGAAGTGGCACGTTTTTTACTGTTCTGCACAGGATGGGTATATGCGGCAATGTTATAAATCTCATTGAATGATTATACACTGATCGCACAACCTGCATATGCATGAACAGCTACACCTCAGAGCTTTTTCCCATTCCCAGAGGCACTAGGCAGATGTGCCCCCTTTCACCCTCTCCTTTTCTCCTTGCCTGTTGAGCCCCTTCAATCTGACTGCAGACAGAAAACCAGCACTGGGGAATTGCTTTTCAGCAGTGACATGTCCTACTGTTGCTGTATGTGGATGAAATTATGAGTCATGTCTACAAGGAAATGGCACAGTACTGCAGCAAATTTTGCAGTTCTGCACTGCGCCATTTAAAAAATGCTGGAATGCACTGCATTTACAACAATACGGGCACCCCTGTGTTTTCCCGTGTGCTGGCACTAAAGATAGCTGCTTGTCGTCAACACAGACACCCTTGCAACATAGTGCAAGGGTGCCTGCATTGCATGGAATGATTGTTTATGTGCAGGAAGGTGTCCCTTCCTGCACACAAACAATCGATAATGGTGATTTACTACTTCTATGAAGCAGCAAATTGCCATTATTTAATGATTGTTTATATGCAAGTAGGGACACCTTCTTGCATATAAACAATCATTAAAGGTGTTTTGCTCTTTCTCTGTGTGCTGCAGAATTCAGCATGCATTAAATAGCAAAAAACAAGGAGAAATTAAAGTATTTCTCCTTGTTCTGCCAATCTAACACTTGTTTTTGCATGGCGTTAGTTTTTGGAGCGTCCTCAGATTTCCAGATCCTTGTAAATCTCGGCCAGCGACAAAAAGCAAAGGGTGTTGTGGTGATACGCCCACAGCAACACCCAATGCATGCCACTTTCATGCAGAAAACTGTGTGAAAAGCTACCACATTTACAATCGCCTTTAAACCACACAAAGTGGCTTAACACCCATTTGTAAACATGGTGCAGGGCACTAGACCACTGGAATGTCATAAAAAGTGACGTTCTGGTGGCGCAATCCCCTTACAAATATGCCTCTATGTTTTTTATCAAAGTCTCTGAGGATAATCTTGCTGCCCATCTCTGAAAGATAAGGAGATAAGCTGGCCTCTCCAAAATCTGTATCAGCTGGGGAAGATCAAAGATGCTTCTGCTTATGTCTGCAGCCAAGAAGCCTTGTCTATATTAGCTGTACACAGATTTTATCCCAATAACTGACAGCACAGCACAACGGAAATGAAAGCGTGACCTGGATGAGAACTTGGGCAACCACGTATGCAATTATTTTTGTGTACAAGCCAAGCTCATTACGATAAATTACAGACAGAAACTACTGCACTTTAAACTCATAAACAGACTATACTGCTCTGCAAAATGTTTACACAATATAGATCCCAGCAGATAGTCCCAGTGTGCTCAATGCCAGTGGCGTAGCTAGACCATTGGCCACCTGGTGCGGCCCCGGCATTTGTAAGAGCAGGGAGGGGTGCTGATGGATTCCTATGATGCCCACGGGGGTGCTAGCGTGATTCCCACTTGGCTACCGCCTCGCAACAGCCGCTGGTACAAGGGAAGGGTGGGGATACCGCCGCACCCAAAACTCGTGACCCCTGGGGTGGTCCGCCCAACGGGCCCCTTTGCTACGCCACTGCTTAATGCTCCTGTGCTGCTGCAGACTTTGTTCACCTAGCTTGGGAATGACTTCCAATCAAATCTTACTGGACAGACATCACCGAAGTAGTTAGTAAGATTCCTGAAACAGTCCTACATGTATATCACTGGTTTACATTAAACTCCTCAACCTGGAGAAAGGCTAGCAGCTATGCTGCTGCTTTCGGCTAGACTGTGTTTCCTCTGCTTGTGGATGAAGGGCCCAACTCCCTTAAAAACCTGTCTTAGAGATGCAGAATTCTGTGGTGGAACTTCTAAGGTATACGCAGAATTGCAACCCCCACAGACCAGATCTATGGGCATTTGGTGTCAGTTTTGGTAATACCTAGAAAGCCTGATACTAGGTACTCTGGTAAAGTTGTTTTTGAGTGGGTCTTTTTCATGTAAGACTTTGTATAAAATATTTGTTTGTCTGATTTAGGCGTGGACGAATTGCAATATATGTATGGCTACAGTTTTTTGGGATACTGTTTTCAAGCATTCTCTCTCCTAATTCTCCTGGACCACACCTCTACAGTTAGTAGAGTTACAATGCTAAATTCGATTGTCAGATCTATGGGGTAATGTACAAGCTCAATGACCTACATTCATTGTAACTATACACTTTTGATTATTTAAGTCAATAAAGATAAAATAAATAAAAAAAATCATACCACATGACATGAAATACCGCCAGTCAACAATGTCCTGTGATCCAGCCAGCATACTCCCGGGAACCCATGATGAAATTATTTTGGGATCATTACGATAATTGAACTGTAAAGCATGACAAGACAAGATGATATTACACACTTTAACAGTAAAAATGGTTGCCTGGACTGCTGATAGAAGATAAGGGTGTCTTCAACAAGGGTTGTGTTTTAAGAGGCTTAACTTCACTGTAACCTTATTAAATACTGCTCTACAAATAAGTTATATTAAAACATTGGAATGTTGAGAGCTCATTGAAGACAATAATGCGGCTCTGGGCTTATTATATAAGAGGTTTGTAAGCCTTCTGTACCAACATTCCAATATTTGTCTTCTTAATTCTTTCTTTTCAATTCAGAACAGTCCAGAACATTCCATCCCCAGTAAAGGAATGTTCTAATAGTCTTACAGCCTTCTGCCTTGGGCTATATCAGTTGTTATTGGCCCTCTCCCTTGTTATACTCCCTCGCCTGTGGCGATCATTATTTTTAATAACCAGGATAGCCCTCTACATCGGCCAATAAGTCTATAATATATTATTTTCTAAAACTGTTCATCTTGCTGCTCTGTGAACTACTTTAGCAAAAGCAAGCCGCCGAACTATAACTTGAAACGTAGCATAATTTGTTTTGCACTGCCTGGATTGAGGCCAGGCTCGTTTTTAAATAACTAATTGCGCATGTATGAAAGAAAATATAGACAAATTCGAGCAAGAAATGAGCTGGATAACATTGCACTTCGAGTCACATCTACGCACGTGTTAACATCTAGACGTAAATCAGAACCAAAAATACTGCCGCGACTTAACGAAGGCCTACTTCCATCTGGAGGTTTTGAATATTTAGATTATTATGATATCAATGGATCTCTAGAAATCTGTTTCATATACAAGGGCGACTTTTATGCTGCAAAGTGTTTTTCCCTGTTGAAAGGAAATACAGATTAAAGCATGCGTTGAGTTAGATAAGCTTTCTATCCATCATCAAGTTATTTTTCACTTAAAAAAGGCAGTCCTTCTAAACGGAGCATTCATATTATTTACATTGAAGCTATAAACTGCATGCAGAAATAGTGTTGCTTGAAGATAGTATTCAGGAATTTATAAAAAGGAAAATATGCCCAAAGACTTGCTTACCCGACACCATTGTAAAGCAGTGCATACATTAACTTACATATACATTTCCTCTGACCAACAGTACATTTAGAGAACGGGATACAATCTAAAACAATGAAATGCACATAAACTCACGGATATTTTAGCGTCACCATTGCTTTTTCTTCTGTTTCTTTGTACTCTGTCAGATGGCTCCAGTAATCACCTAAACATTAAGTATAATGAATAATCCTTATATTTCCAGACTTTATTTTTTCTGTGATGTAAGCATGTTGTCTTGGAGCAGAGTGAGTTATCCATGCCAAATACATCTTAAAGTGAGCCTTTTGTGCTTGAGGTTCGCAAACTTCTGCTCCTAGGCCCGCAAGCTCATAGCATTAATTACAAAAGCTCCATTTACTGCAAATGTATGACGTAAACAACAATTTGACCCCAGACCTCACACGAGAGTGTACATTTAGGAGAAATGCATGTGTTTATACAATTTAAATGGTGTGTCTCTATGAGGAAAGCTCAAGGCCTCATAATGGCTATCAAACTTCAAACAGTTATGTCACCTCTGCATGCTCGTAAGGCCCTAAGTTTCCATCCGTTTGAAGACTTTAAAAATTCTACCATATTAATGATTAATTTAATCATGTAGACTTAGTTATTATTGGTTAATGCATGCCTATCATTACAAAAAAAATGCTACCCACTTTGACTGAGTGGAGCTTGGGTTTACACAGCATGCTTCCAGCCAGGACTTGTGTACCAACTCCGGTGAACACCTAAACCCACCACACAAGAGAGTAGGCCATGCACAACTATGGTTGGGCATCCATATCCCACTATCCATGCACCCAATCTGCAGGGAGATGTTAGGATGTGTGCGGCTATTCACAGGAGGGCTTGGGAACAGAGTTTGGCTTTCGGCCAGGACTTCACCCAACTCACTGTGGGTGATCAATCGGGAGACAGCCATGATAACGCGGGCTTTACACCGCGCTGCCATTACGACGCTGCCATCACAGCGCTGGATGGTGCTAGATACTAAGGAACAGTGGATTTACTATTCCAACACCTTCCCTACTGTTGCGTAGGCTGGAGTTGGAATAGTAAATCATACTATTCCAAAATCCAGCGCCTACAGCGCAAGTCGTTGTAACGACTTGCGTTGTAATGGATGCTCCGTAATGGCAGCGAGGTGTAAAAGCCCGCGTTGTCATGACGTACATCCGATCAATCAGGCTTTCAACCCCTGCTGCACATGCACTCAAATCACCAAAGGGCATGTGCAGAAAGCTTAGCCATATTCATCATGGGTCGGGCTCAGGGTCTGGTGAAAGGAGATTGGCCAAAATGAGAGCAAGCCCCACCCATACTGAGCCTTGCTTTGAAGTCGGCGCTGGGCCCATCTTTCAGCTATCCATTAAATGATCACCAACCCCCTATAGCATGACACTAGTTCACAATGGTGGGTTAGACACATGCTGCCATGCACGTTGGTGTTTGAGTGCGGAATATGGCTGAAGGAGTTGAGTGTAAAACTCCCACTGTGCATGACCATGAACCATGAACAGTGGCGTTTGGTGCAAGGCCTATCCTGCAATCCGTCTCCCACCAATCCATCTTTGTGTGTCCATTACCCTTCTGCACAAGGTGTTCAGCAATGGGCAAGTGGAGCTGGATGCAGGGTCTTCCATCAGTCATCAACGCTCAATGAGTTTCAGTATAATGTGGCGGCAGTGTCATATGTACATCCAAGCAAGCATATAACAAATATGATAAACTGCCAAATGGTCATCATATAACCAAACAAGTACAAATCCCATGCTATGTATCAGGAACTAGCCTAGATGGAACGGGTTCTTCACTCTGCATCCGATCGCAGAGGTAGCATGGAGCCATAATCCTCCAAGAACATCTGACGGCCAGTGGAATACTATATCACTTTTACCCAACTGATGCTTCCAGGGGAATGGAGGTTGGGAGCAAACAATCAACTAACAAAACAAACTGAAATACCAATTGTCAGGCAGGGGCGCGTGCTTGCCTTTGGAAAGACCAAATCATAAGGTCTTCAGCCTTGACGAGGACTCTGTCTTTACACAACCTGCTTGCATACACACTAATGGGATATGTTTCCCAAACCTCACTTACTCTATTGCCTTCAATAAATGTCATGAAGAGGGGAAACAGCAGGGGAGGTCCTGCCTGAGGGGTATTAGCTGCTCCTATTAGAAGTGTATATGTTCACTGGTTGAGTTTGGTATCTTCTTGTTACTGCAGAAAGAGAAAGACATCACACAGATGTTACCCCTTAGAAGAGTAGACAGGGAAAACATAATATGATCAAATCGTGTTCATATCTTTGCACACATACTGCACATACCATAATTAGTCATTAGACTAGCCAAGTTTGGGAAATCCATGAATGTTACATCCCCACATTCACCAGGATAATTTTCTTGACCCTGTGGTTCTCACAATGGTATCTATCAAAGAAGACATTAGCATGTATACAACTACAACCTGGTAATTGTTTGTGCTGAGCTATTTGCTACAAACACCTAGTATTGGACAAGTGTGTTCTCCACCAGAGCTCAGACAAAAAAAACCTACTTTTTTGATTCGCTGGAGATTAGCGCCGGGTCCACCATACTGCGCTGGGACTTGAATCCTTTCTGAGGACCAGAGAAATCGACTGGAGCCTCCACCACTTCCTGAGTAGGGTATAAATACAGGAGGGCCCTCAATATGGCCGCTGAGCTCATATGACTCTTTTGAGAGTTTCCTGCGCAATCCCAACTACAAATGACTGCCAAAACACCGATTTGTGCAGCCCCAGCCACAATGGGCCACCAAAAGTCTGATTGGCACAGCCCCAACAGCATAGGGCTGCCATCTTTGCAAAAGATGGCAACAGCCGTGAGTGGGTCTCCCTGAAATCATTCAGGGCTGTAATAAGTCAGCGTCGGATGTCCATGGGAATCATGGAGTAAGGAGATATGTATACAGCAGAAACCAATTATCCTTTTCTTCCCTCCATGCATTAATAAGGGTCATTGCCATCATGCACCATACCCCAATTCTCCTTTTGTTGCAGACAATGTCAACACACTCCTGACAAGCACGAGAAGGGTCCGGTAATGGTTTCTTGACATTATGTTGCTGTATTGAGGGATAGTGCAAAAGGTCATAAAGGTCATGGCTCATTAATCACAGGTGAATAATGCATTATATAATAGTGGTCTGAATCAAAGTAGACTTTTTCCTAGTGAAAGACCCCAGTGTAGCCGGATGAACACCAGCCATTACGATTCTCAACAAAATTATGTGGGTGTTAGGCACCCATTATTATGGGAATAAAGTGGAAAACATTAGATGTCATAAACAATCTTTATACTAATGTTGTTTTCTACTTACAACTAAAAGAATTTACAAACTTAAAGATCTGCCTGCATTAAATAGCTTACGCCTCTCTAAAAGACTGATGAACTCTAGTATGAAATAATTTATTTTGAACTCCTGTTTTCCCATTTCAAGTACACGTTTCATATAACACGGAGATGTGTTTCATTATACATTGATGCATTCAATGAAAAATTTTAATAGTGATAACTATGATGTCGATATACACCATAATATATGAATGTATAGTAACAAACTTGCATCTCTGTTGTTGAATTCATCCAATATGGCCTCCCCCTGAACTTTGAGTCAGAAATATATGGTGAGGCATGCCTAGGTACGAAGCAACTGATTGACAGATCACAGGTGGAGGGGCACGTGACCCTTAGAGAGACGCACAAACAAAAAAAAAAAAGATCAATCCCACAGATATGCAGCAACACCATAATGGTCTCAGGAGATTGGCCCCGAATAAAACATGTTTAGACAGAATGAGGGGTGCAATCAATCAATCACGACATTTGTATAGCGCTCCACTCACCCTGGAGGGTCTCAAGGCGCTCGGGGGGGGGGGGGTACTCTACTGCTCGAACAGCCAGGTCTTGAGCTGCTTCCTGAAGGAGAGATGGTCTTGGGTTAGCCGAAGGTGGATGGGGAGGGAGTTCCAAGTCTTGGCTGCCAGGTAGGAGAAGGATCTTCCTCCGGCGGTGGCTCTGCGGATGCGTGGTACATTGGCGAGGGTGCGGCTGGTTGATCGTAGCTGGTGGTTGGGCGTGTAGAAGGTCATGCGGTTGTTGAGGTACTTGGGGCCCAGGTTGTGGAGAGCCTTGTGTGCGTGGGTGAGGAGTCTGAACGTGATTCTCTTGCTGACGGGGAGCCAGTGCAGGTCTCTCAGGTGTCCGGTGATGTGGCTTTGTCGGGGGATGTCCAGGATGAGTCGTGCGGAGGTGTTCTGGATGCGTTGGAGTCTTTTTTTAAGTTTGGCTGTGGTTCCGGCGTAGAGGGTGTTCCCGTAGTCCAGTCGGCTGGTGACGAGTGCCTGGGTAACGGTCTTCCTGGTTTCTGTGGGGATCCATCTGAAGATCTTGCGGAGCATGCGCAGGGTGTTGAAGCATGATGAGGAGACGGCGTTGACTTGTCTGGTCATCGAGAGGGAGGAGTCCAAAATGAAGCCCAGGTTGCGTGCGTAGTCCGTTGGTTTGGGAGTGGTGCCCAGGGCAGGGGGCCACCAGGAGTCGTCCCAGGCGGAGGGGGATGATCCCAGGATGAGGACTTCCATCTTGTCTGAGTTCAGTTTCAGGCGGCTGTTCTTCATCCACTCGGCGACATCTTTCATCCCTTCGAGTAGGCTGGCTCTGGCGGTGGTCGGGTCGTTGGTGAGGGAGAGGATCAGTTGGGTGTCGTCGGCGTAGGAGATGATGTTGAGGTTGTGTTGGCGTGCAATGGCTGCGAGGGGGCTCATGTAGACGTTGAAGAGGGTTGGGCTGAGTGATGATCCTTGAGGTACGCCGCAGATGACTTCGGTGGCCTCGGATCTGAACGGGGGGAGGCGGACTCTCTGGGTTCTTCCGGCGAGGAACGAGATGATCCACTCCCGTGCCTTCTCTTGGATTCCGATGTTACTGACGCGCTGCACTAGGGTGCGGTGGCAGACAGTGTCGAACGCCGCAGAGGGGTTCAGGAGGATGAGGGCCGCTGTTTCCCCGTTGTCGATCAGGGATCTGATGTCGTCGGTGGCTGCGATCAAGGCGGTCTCGGTGCTGTGGTTGGCCCGAAACCCGGACTGCGAGGGGTCAAGGGATCCGTTCGTCTCGAGGAAGGCGGGGCGCTGTCTGTTGACGGTCTTCTCGGTGACTTTGGCAGGGAAAGGAAGGAGCAAGATGGGACGGTAGTTCTTGAGGTCGGTGGGGTACGCCGTTGGTTTCTTCAGGAGGTCGCTAAGCTCGGCGTGCTTCCAGCTCTCCGGGAAGGTGGCGGTGTGGAAGGAGGTGTTGATGATGTCCCGGAGATGGGGTGCGATGGTGGCGTCGGCCTTGTTGAAGACGTGGTGGGGGCAGGGGTCGGTGGGGGATCCGGAGTGGATGGTGTTCATCGTGCGGGTGGTGTCTTCGGTGCTGATCGGGGTCCAGTTGCAGAGGGTGGTGGTGGCGGGCGTAGGTTCGGTGGTAGGGTGCGTGGTCTGTGCGTCGAAGCTGTTGTGTATGTCGGCGATCTTGCGGTGGAAGAACGAGGCGAATGAGTCGCAGAGGTCTTGTGAGGGAGTGATGTCGTTGGTTCCGGCGCTGGGGTTGGAGAACTCTTTGACAATGCTGAAGAGTTCCTTGCTGTCGTGGGCGTTGTTGTCCAGTCGTTCTTTGAGTGCTGTCTTCTTGCACACTCCCAAAACACCATTGTCAGGTGCAGCACTACGTTAGGGATGCTCAGGGAACCAGAACACAACATACAAACTACATACATTGATAATTTGCTCCCCATATCTGACATCTGAACACATACGAACTAGCTCCGCATTGTCTCTACACAGGGCCGAGATCCATCTGTGTTTCTTTCAAGTGACCATCTTTATGACTCTGTGACTAGGCCCAGATTCCTGTTCTAAAGAAACTGCACATATCGCTTTATTACACTTTGTGAAACGTATAAAATGACAGCCAAAATCAATGGTCTTTGATACACTCTACAGACCCCGACTCTGTTGCCTGATCTCCCGGCTGCTGCTTTTAATTAAACCAACTGTTCCTATTTTAACAAACGCTCTTGTCTTACTTATTTGAGCAACAAAACCAATGATTCCTAGTGTGATTGCAATGTTGGAACCTTCAAATGGACAAAACTAAGTGGTTAGTGCACAAACTGGATCACTTTCATGGAAATTGTACTCTAGTTGACACTGGTGTCCAGCAACGAGCAGATGCATAGACTTCATAGACTGCAGCAAGCAAGACATGTATTTTCAGGATCAAAGATTCATGATGGAGGGTACATTTGGGAATGTCATGTCATCACTGATAAGGCTAATATACTTGATCTTCTTAAGCATGATGAGCATGAATCTTGGGGCAATGGATGCTCTGCCTATTTTTTTCCCCACAGTAGTTCTTTATTAAGTTCTGCAAAATGTACTCATATACATTCAGGAGCATAGTTTATGTCACCAGAGAGCAGTAACACTTATACAGGACATGTTTTGGTCCTGGAATACTCCATGGGTTTCCTCAAACTCCAAGACATGTTTAAGCAATCATTCTGGTGTCCAAGACCTGTCTGCTTAACAGGTAATTGGAGTGAAGATGCCCATGCAGTGTATTGCTATGCCCTATAACATAGATTGTGTGGTCCTAACCAAGAAGAAAGTAATATAAGTAAGATGACTTGTCTAGGAAATTAATATTTATTTACACGCATAGGGTAGTATGCCCCATTATGATTGAGTAAATCCTACTTACAGAACCCCATTTGAGCTTACCTCTGCTCAGGGCAGTGATTATCTGTATAAGTATGCATGAAGCTGATAACTAGAAAAGAAGTCAGACAGTGCCATCTTGCTGAAATATAGTATGTCTGTGCCTTGGAGCAAACCACATAGTCGGTATGGTGGCATGGTGGCATAGGAGCAAAAAGGCATGCAAACCTGCTGCAGTGCAAGCACAAATGTTGATCTTCTTTTGGGTGGCAAAGTCAATCACACTCCATCAAACCATCGCACCTGAGAAGGAACAATATATGTAGGAGTCAGCTTGTTTTTAAATCCTCCTCAGGAGAAATAACCTTCATGTATTTATATTCATTTTGGGCAGAGCACCAGACAGGACCTCCCTGAGCAACTTTCCCAAAATCCTTGATTGTTCTTGTCCAGATTATTTTCTCACCGAAGAACCAATGGCCTCAGTGAGAAGTCTGTCATTCAGGTTTGCAGTTCTCTGCTCTACAGTATGCCTCCGGGCAATGAGGCACCCAGAAAGAGGGACAGTATGAAAACAAGTATAAAGAATTATACAATATCCATGCCCGAAGATTGTTCAGGAGCCTGTGGCTGGCACTATCAAAGGCTGGGTTGCAGAATATCACGGCTGCATAGTCTTGATTCCACTCACACCTCTTTAATCAACTACCAAACTCTCCAGGCCTCTTTACCTAACTCCTGTAGGTCCTTTTTATTCCTGTTTTCTCCCTTTCACTGTTTTGTTGGTCTTAATCTTTGTCTTTCTTCCCCGCACTGAGTTTTTCCCTCTCTTGCTCTGGGTCAAAGTTTGATGAGGAACAATATGTGCTGATCCCATAAAATAAGTGCAGGTGGGGCCCACCTGCAACTACCGACTCAAATTATCCATTGATGCTTATGGGCAGATTTACTAAGGATTTGTGCTGCCCTTGTATCATGCAAGACAAAGCAAAGCCCTTAATTGGGATTTACTAAATCATGAAAATCCACCTTTCATGGCTCTGAGTGGTTTAGTAAATCTAAAGTACCAAAAGGCAGCACATTTTGCTGCCTTGCATCACCCTGTGGCAAGGAAGTGTTCTGCAGGTGGAGTATGAGCAGTCTCACATCTTCCTCCGTGGATTTTGGGGCATTCCCAGATTTGCAGAGATTGTAAACCTGGGAATACACCTAAATGGTATGCCTCCCAGACCCAGGCGTAACAAGGAGAAATATATGTATTTATCTGCATTACTTCCTGTTTCTATGTGTGAAGCATTCCACATCACAAGTAGATAAAGGAAAATGCCTTTAAATATAGTTTTTGTGCAGAACGGTATCCCTTCCGGTTCAAAAACCATGCTTGCCAACATTTTAGAAGAGCTAAGAGAGAGATGTAAAATAAATAATCAGGAGAATGTATTTCTCCCATTGAATTCTATTGAAACAGAGGCAACTTAAGATGAGATACTGCAAAAATAGAGCCCTCTTTGGCTCCACAAATCTGGAATCTCCCTCCAGAATTGGATCTGTAGGCAAGTATGAAAAACAATACAGCTCATAAGGCAGGCACCTTGGTACAAGGGTGCCTGGTAAGGCGTTAGGCAGCACACACTGAACTAACACAAGTAGACAGCAGAAATGCAGGGTATCTTTCTAAATATGGAGCATTTCTGATGTCTCCTTTTCACACAACGCAGCGCAGCAAGATGTTTCACTGCGTTGCATGAAATGTTAGTAAATCTGGCCCTCAGTAGCACACATTTTACCAATATAATTGCCCTGTTAATAGAAACTAAGGGGCATATCAACAACAACATGCATCACTAATTGCATTTAGCGCATTTGTCATTATCGCAGGATCACATTGCCGTGTTAGCAGCGTATTTGCAACGCTTTGCTAACAGGCGATATGAAATCCGGTGATAGGCAGTGAGAGTGAGCATTAGCGTGCGAAATCCCACGATAAGGGAACTGCGCTAATGAAAATGTAGATAATAGGGAGATGTGGACTTAACCTTGTGATCCTCCTCCCATTATACAGATAGCTCAGTCAGAATAAAAGGAGACGTTAGATAACAGCGATAACCACGGTTTGCGTGGCATTTTTATCGGTTAACTTGTCCTGGGCCGGTTTGCAAATACTGCGATGTCTGGTTAGCGAGTTTTTCTGTTGTTTCTGGGAATCAGCGCCAACTTCGCATCTCATTAGTGATGCGGGCCGATGCGTTAATGTAACGGCTGCTACCATGCGCTAATGCATGTTAGCAGCGCTTTGATGATAATGAGTTAGAATAATTGCCGCTTTTCCAGCGCTATGTGCCGTAAATGCGGCGTTATGTCTCTTGTTGATATGCCCCTAAAACATTTGAAAGGGCGAGATTTTGATCGATATCTTATATCTATTGATCCAAACCTCGATCTGGTCGACTGAACCTTTATTGCCTGTCTTGGAGGAAAACAGTATACTCATCTGCAAGTTAGTTCACCCAAGAAAGGACTCTACTCTCAAAGATCACGGACAACTTCTAGGTTTCAAAAGTTTATTGTAAAGATATAATGAGCTGCAAATACAGGCATCTCAGAATGAGATTCACGAGATACACAGGTCCAATTACATACATGTGCTCTCGAAAAGCCCTCAGACGAGCAACAGAAATCACTAACACAAGTTCTAAGAACAATAAAGCTATCAGCATAGACGCATATCGCTCCTTCATTTAGGTTGGAGGAAACAAACACAGGTTAGGCGTCCCTACCCTGTTCTAGATGGTATCCCTACTTAACCAAATCCCAACCTGACAAAGGTGTCAGCAATGAATGACCCCCAAGGGAAGTCACCCACTCTAAGTCTCTTGGTGAAAACCTATAGTTCTCCAGTCATGACCCCTCACTGCCTACCCATCCACTCTCTTAGGGGTCCTCAGGTCTCTGCTCTAACTCCACCCAGGGGTGCTGTCCCTAATACAAAACAGTCAACAACATTTGAGACGCCCCTTGCGAAACGCCTCTCACGTGGTGCAACTTCAGGCTTTTTCCATGATGCTTTGTATTGGGCCTCAGACGTTAGAGTTGACCTTGCTTCTCAGATTCTTCTCCGGCCCGCTGATACCCCTTAAACATTCCAGAACCCTCCTCCATGTCTGGGCCGTCTACTTGAACAGACCTCTATTCATTCATTTATAATTGGATCCCCCCTTTCCTGTTGCAGACAGATATCTGCCGCCAAGAACCCAACTCTCATAGACTTCTTAAAAGGCTTGCAACATTTCTCAACCCAGACATGTACGTGTAAATCAATGCTAAAACATTTCAGGCCTACAATAATTCCCATAACGATTATAATATTCAACTTCTTCATTTAATTAAAGCATGTTAATACTCTTATTCTATTTATAAGTAAACATTTCTATAAATCATGGCCTATTAATGCAAGGACCAAAAACGTTAAAACAATCTTTGTCGTGAAAAGAACCACCTTTCCTTTTAGCTCCAGCTCTGGCCCTGAGGCCTACCACTTTCTGCGTTTAACCACAGTCCATCTTACACGTTAACAGCTACACGACATAGAATAAGAATAATCACGTCTACTAAAATCATATAATGTCACACATTTCGGTATCAGTTCCACTTCTACTTAAATCCCTACATTAGCCATACATTTAGGATATATTCGCAAATACTATTAGCACTCATGGCATTTCTCTTCATGAATTATGCTCTCTACAGGTAAGTGTGATGTACTCATACATGTAAATCAGTTTGCGCTCTCTCAGTTCCCCCCTTTGATGACCTCTCGGGGTCATCACTAACATTTAAACTGAAGTTATGGGTAGCATTCTCTGCGCTTCCAGAGCTCTCAGGCTCCTGTACTGATTATCCTGTATGGCAGCCAATCTCTGCAGCTGCTCTCTTTGGGCCCTTTCTGACCTTCTTGCTCTGTACCATTTGAATACCCTCACCAATCCCCACAATATTATCCCACAGATCAATATTATGATGATAGGCTTTAGGATATACCAAATAAAGCTTTTTCCTAAGGTGGAAAACCACCCTCCAACTGTACTCATTCCGTGGCCCACCTTTTCCCAGACATTTTCTCTACTCAAGTCTTCGATCTCTTTGTGTATATTAGTTATGTTCTTAATAACCTTCTCAAGGGGCTTCGAAAGGTCTGGAATGTAAGTGCAACATTCCTGGACCTTCAAAGCCTTACAGACTCCGCCCTCTTTTGCTAATAAGACATCTAATGCAAGCCGATTTTGAAGAACCATGGCCCTTATCGATTGCATCTCTCCTTCTACCAGCATTAAGGACTGAGCAGTGCTGGCAGACAACCTGTCGACAACTGTTGCCAGTCGTCTAATTTTAACATCATTAAGGATTATTCCCAAAAGAGGGAACATAGCTCCAAAGACATCTCCAACCATTTCGGCATCACCTACATCTCTCCTTCCCCTCGATGATGTCTGACCCTCAATGATCACTAAGTCTTGTGCATGATATATTTTGGGGAAGACAATTGCCAAGTAACATGATCCATACCAGTTGTCAGGTAGTCTCACGTAAGCATTTCTTCCACATACAAAATACACATTTGGAATCACTTGCATTCCCTTCAGGAAATCCTTAGTGTAGTACTCTAAATTAAAAGCATGTTCACAGTCAACTTCACCCACGTATACATTTTCATAATACGTTTTGGCTCGGTGAAGACATAACTTTCCTCTCTGCACTTTATCTAAAGCTATTGGACCACTACTACCCTTTCTCTTATGTGACTTCTCTTCCTCGGTCCAATCTAATTTCCCTTGTCCTGATTTCTTCAAAATCTTTTGTCTCCTGTATCGATCATCCACCTGCCCTATGAACTTTTTCTCGACTTCTGACACCTTGCATGTCAGGTTATTTCTACGGGCATGTGAAGTATCTAAGGTAATCCAAGGAATGAAGAATTTGGCCAATCTGTCTTCACTCTTCCAGTAATCCCATTTATTCATCTGCTTATAATTCGGGACTTCTGGCAACACAGAATCATAATTAGAGAAATAGTATTCAAAACTATCTCTCTCATAAAATATACTAAGCAATAAGCTACATGTAATGCCATATGTCAGAGGGAGGTGATGATAGCGAATTCCTTCATCTACAGACGCAGGCAACTGCATGCAGACGTAGCAATCCTTAACCTCCATGGCATCCACGTATTCATACAAAAGTTTAGCATAAGCATTTGACCTAAAGTCTCCTTGGGACTCGTCTACATGTAACCTGCGGGCTTCTGCAGCCAATAACGCTTTCTCTTGAGTGTTTTCCCTTTTCTCACCAGCAACAGTGGGTGTAAGCGTTACTACAGAATTCACATCAGTTACCTTCACCTCTTCCTCATGTCCCTTTACATAAGAAATTGTTACCACTAAAGCTATTAGTATTATCACTCCTACTATTAGTGTACCTATTATACATTTAGCTCTGCGGTTCGGGGTGCCGGCCTCCATTTCGTCAGACAATCTAGCTTTCCCTTTCTCTTTGCAAAAAGTTCTTTTCCTCTCGTTCCTTTACAGTCTTTTTTCAATCCTTTTTGTCTTTAGAATCCACACAGCTGGAGGCTGACAGCCTTTTTCGCAAAAGTCCTTTAACAGTTCAAAAAGACAACCCTAGCCCTTCTCCATCAACTCAAGGGATTCCCTAAAATTCTCTGCTTCCTGGGCGCTAGGTAATCTTCTTTTTCTGCTTGCTTTATTTACAAAATCCTTTAACAGTCAACTATCAGATTTGTGGTTGCAGCTTCAATAGCATAGTTCAATATTTCCAAGCGAAGAGTGTGCTCTTCATGTGCTGTTATCGTTGTACCAAAGTCGGGGAATTGCAATTCTGTAAGAAACATGTGTTTTAACTTGCTGAGGCGGGGAGGTCTGGGGAGCACGAATGTTAGTGACCCTTCTTGTTCGACACCGGGTACCAACAGTCGTATTTCCACGGTGATAATGGGCTCAGAACTGGACACCACCACCGCTCGGATCCTCCCTGTCTCCGGTTTCACAGACATTTGTCGCCAGATATGTCCACTCAGGTGTGGAGTATCTTCTGTTAGGCACACGCACTCTTCTTGACCTTCTTCGGTCGGGTGCTTCAGCGCCCTGAGCACCTTCTTCTGGGTCTGAGTCTTCTGATATCGGAGGAAGGGTTGCTTCTGGAGTTGACCTCAGGCTAGAACTTCTTCTTTGCGGCCAATTTGCTTCTCCACGTGCCCTTCTACTCCTTCTCCTTCTGGTCTGTTCTCGCTCTCTTTCAGACCTGTCAGGGTCAGACTCGTACTCCCAGCTACTTTCTCCTTCTGTAGCGTCTTCAGTTTCACTGTTGTACTGACCGTCCTCAGCTTGGTCAGACTCGTTCCCTGCTTCCGCGGGCACCTCTACAGCTTGACTAGCCCCCTCTATGGCTTCTTGGTCCTCAGCTGGACGTCCATCTGAGAGAGGAGCTGTTTCCAGAGGTGCTGGAACCCTTTTCGTATGTGACGCGTGGATCCAGTTGGGCAGGCCTCCCACCTTTACAGCTGTACTTGTGATCAGGATGACCTGGTAGGGCCCACGCCAACGAATATCCAAGCAGCTTCTTCTCACATGTTTCTTCACCAGGACCCAGTCCCCAGGATACAGGTCATGGCACGGGCCCTGGTACGCTGGAACCTCTGCAGCCTGCACCTGAAGGGACACAGAACGCATGGCGTCAGACAGCCCCTTACAATAGTCCAGGATCATATCATCTGTGATATTTAACAGTGCAGTAGCTGGAATAGATGGCAGCCTCATTGCTCTCCCCATTAACACCTCATGTGGTGACAACCCTGTTCTTCTGTCTGGGGTACTACGAAGGCTCATGAGAACTAATGGCAGGGCATCAGGCCAACTCAGGGTCGTTGAGGAGCAAACTTTAGCTATTCTGGACTTGATCGTGCCATTAATTTGTTCCACAATTCCTGAGGCTTCTGGTCGGTAACTGCAATGGAGCTTCTGGTCAATATTTAGCGCAACACAAATCATCTTCACAAGCTCGCTGTTAAAATGTGTTCCCCTATCTGATTCCAAAAAGGCCGGCACCCCGAAACGAGGGATAAGTTCTCTAAGCAGTAACTTAGCCACTGTGAGGGTGTCGCACCTACGTGTAGGGTATGCCTCAACCCATCTGGAGAACACACAAACAACCACCAGGACATAGCGGAGGCGGTTGCATCTTGGCATTTCAATGAAATCTATCTGCATTCTGTTGAATGGACCTCCAGACCTTCCTATGTGACTTAGTGCAACTGGTGTTCTTTTTCCTACATTCAGCTGCTGGCAGGTCACACAACGCTGGCACACTGCTTCTGCTGCTATTCTAAACTTAGGATTGTACCAAGTCTGTCTAAACACTCTCAGCATAGCATCTCTCCCTAAGTGTACGGGACCATGTATGAGTCTAGCCATTGGACTCACCATCTCATTGGGCAACACTGCTCTGCCGTCTGCTGAGACCCAAAAATGAGTCTCACCCATTACACATCCTGCCTTTTCCCATGTTTCTTTTTCAGAATCTGGAGCATTTTCTTGCATGGTTGACAGTTCATCCCAAGTATCAACAGTTTCCAGTATCATAGCTAATTCAGTTCTTACATTTATTCCACCCACATCCACCTCTGTGAAAGAGTAACCTTGTTCCGCGCAATACCGCGCAACTTCATCAGCATATCTATTGCCTTTCGAAACAAAGTCCTCATTTCTGGTATGTGCGATGCACTTTACAACTGCGATACTTGCTGGACATTGCAATGCTTCTAACAACAAGCGCACAAACTCTCCATTGCGAATGGGAGAGCCTGAAGAAGTCATGAACCCTCTTTGAGACCATAACTGCCCGTAATCATGAACTACCCCAAACCCGTATTGGCTGTCGGTGTATATGGTGACTCGAATTTGATTGCCTGCTAAGCAAGCACGTGTCAGGGCAATAATCTCGGCTACCTGAGCGGAGTTTACTCCTTCCAGGCACCCTGCTTCCACAACTCCTTCAATTGTACAAACAGCATACGCTGCTCTCAACTGCCCAACTGCGTCTCTTACACATGAGCCATCGACAAAGAAAACTTCGTCTGGGTCCGTCAGTGGCTCATCTACGATGTCGGGTCTGGGTTTGGTGCATAGTTCAGTCACATCGAGACAGTCATGGTCTGTATATTCATCATCATCATCAATATCATTTGGAAGTGGCATTAAGGTAGCAGGGTTCAAAACAGAGCATCTCTTGAGGGTCACGTTCTCTGCAGCAAGAATAACCTGCTCATAGCGCGTGAGCCTGCTATTGGTCAGATGCTGTGTTTTGGTCCTGGTCATTAACAGTTCAACAGAATGTGGCACGCACACCTCTAACGGGTGCCCCATAACGATATTTTCACATCTTTCAATGCTGACACCCGTTGCGGCAACGGATTTGAGACATCCGGGCAACGCTGCGGCTACTGGATCTAAGGTAGCCGAAAAATAAGCAACTGGTCTACGGGCATTCCCATGGATTTGGACCAACACAGACAACGCACAACCTTCTCTCTCACAACAGTAAAGAAAGAATTGTTTATTGTAATCAGGCATTCCCAATGCCGGAGCACGACACAGGTCCTCTCTCAGCTGTAAGAATGCCATCAAACAGTCTTTGTCCCATGGTACCGGATCACTCACCTCTTTGTGCGTCAGTTTTTGCAAGGGCTTTGCTTTCAGTGAAAAGTTCACGATCCACTGTCGGCAATAACCCACCATCCCTAGGAACATCCTGACCTCTCTCTGTGTCTGAGGCGCATTCATTTTCATGATCGCCTCTATCCTGTCTGGTGACACTTTTCGTTTGCCTTTCTCAATTCTGTGTCCCAAGTACTGTACTTCTGTCAGGCAGTACTGCAATTTTCCCGGGGACACCTTGTGCCCATTGGCAGCTAGGTGATTTAACAACGCAATGGAGTCTTCCCTGCAAGCTTCTTCTGTTTCTGACGCCACAAGGAGGTCGTCTATGTACTGGACCAGAACTGACTTCTGGGGCAGCACTAGACTTTCAAGATTTTTCTTCAAAAGCTGGTTAAAGATCGAGGGACTCTCTGTATACCCCTGAGGGATACGACACCATGTTAGGACGCGATTTTCCAGCTTAAATGCGAAAAGAAAATGGCTATCTTCGTCCAAAGGGATCGAAAAGAAAGCCTGACAAAGATCGATCACTGTGAACCACTCTGCTTGGAAGGGAATCTGAAACAGTATCACTGATGGATTCGGTACCACTGGACAACATGAAACGACTATGTTATTAATCTTTCGAAGGTCCTGCACTATCCGAAATTTCCCATTTGGTTTCTGCAGACCCATAATCGGGGAGTTGCATGGACTACCCACGATTTCTTTCAGTATTCCCTGTTTAATCATGGACTCGATCACGGGTTTTATGCCCGCAATCGTTTCTGGAGTCAATTTATATTGGGGTGTTCTTGGGAACTCAGCATGTGGCTTCACTACAATTTTCACTGGGTCCACCCCTTTGACCAATCCAATCTCTTCCCCAGTGAAATCCCATACTTCTGATGCCACTGTCTCTCTCAAATCCCAGGGAAGCTCGTCTACTGTCAAAGTAGGGTACAGCTCCACGCATATTCTTGAGTTTGCAACTTTAAAGTCTGCATCATCATCGTTGGTCAATACCTCCACTCCCTGAGGTGTACAGTATATAGTACAATTCAATTTGCACAACAGGTCTCTTCCTAGCAGACACACAGGGCTTGAATCGCAAACCACAAACTGGTGCTCATCGCTGTACTTCCCTATTTTCACCTGTACCGGTTCTGTCAATTGGCTGGTTATTCTCCTGT
Organism: Lissotriton helveticus; assembly: GCF_964261635.1. Lineage (NCBI taxonomy): Eukaryota > Metazoa > Chordata > Amphibia > Caudata > Salamandridae > Lissotriton > Lissotriton helveticus. Next base: position 1,333,453,711 of record NC_136063.1, on the reverse strand, counting down.
TTGCGACCCCTACCACCTGTATGGTCTCTCCAGACATGGGCAGGTCTGGAACTGCAGCTGATCTGATCGTGGATCTAGTGGCTCCTGTGTCCACCAGAAATGTCGTAGGGCACCCTGCTACTTCTGCTTCAACATAGGGTCCCCTCTGATCTACCTCTAAGGCTGCCCCGAGGGTGCAGTCTTCTCTTTCCACTCTCTGTCCGGTTAATGGGTCCACATAATAGCACTCTTCCCCTTCCACAAACAGGGGCATTTGTCTATAGGTCTTACCCATACTCCCTACTCGAGGAGGTTGCGGGAACTGGGCTCGGGGAGGAGCCCCCCCCCCTTTGAGCACCTTTCCTTGGTATGGCGTTACCCCTCTTGTAGGCGCGCTCTGAACCTCTTCCTCCTCTATCTCTTGCTCTCCTATCTCTACATTGTAGGGGCACTCGCGTTTCCAATGCCCCAGCTCGTTACACTGGTGGCACCTAGTCGTTTTCTTCAAGGTAGCTATGTCTACTCTGGGTCTAAAGGTAGTACTCTCCTCATTACCCTTGTTCTGACTGTACTGCTTCTTACCTCCTGTACCTGTCCCTTGCTGCTGTTGTTGCGGTCCCCCTTTGCCTGCTGCTTGCATCTGTACCACCATCAACTTTTCTTTTAGTTTCTTAGCCTTGGAATCTATCTCATCACAGCAGTACCTGGCATATCTCAGTATTTCGTCTAGGGGTTTACTTTGCCAACAGATCGAGTGTTGCTGAATCATTAAACTAATATCCGGTCTCAGTCCCAGGACGAATTTGGACACGAATTGCCCTATGTCTTTTGGATCCATTACATCCAAGCCGCTATACTGTTTAAACGCCTTCAGCAATCTCTCGTAATATTCGTGGACTGTCTCTTTGGGTTCCTGTCTCGTTCGGTCTATTCTGACCCAATCTATGTCTTGCATTGGCACCTTCTCTTTCAGCCAAGTCATCACTCTCTCGAATTTTGCCATCACAATCTCGGACGGCCCATTAGTCTTGGCATCTCTCTCTGGCTCCGTTGTGGGCCACTCAGCGCTAACCTTGCATGCTGTCCACAGATCTCCTGGTACTACAATGTCAAACAGCGTGTTCAAATCTATCCATAGGACCTTGGAGATTTTTACAAACCTCTCGACTTGCTTGTACCACTCCACAGGGTTCTCTCGTAATTTGGGGAAAGAGGTGGTAAAAGCAGCTAAATCTCCCCTACTCCAAGGGACATGTACATAATTCCCATTTGCCACTTCCCGCAAAGGGTAAGCTTCTATTCCCTGCTGTCCTGGTGTCATACCAATCATGCTTCTCCTGCCGGTCCCTTTCTTGGACCACCTCTCTTCCCACTTATCTAGTGCCCTCCATGTCCTTATTCCAGTAATCAGTTCCCTTATGTGTGTTTTCAGCCCAATCGTTCTCCTCTCATCTAGATCTCGATCTGAGTAATGTAGCCTGTGGTTACCCTGTAATGCTTTGGTTCTTGACAAGTCCACCATATATTTGCCTGCTAGTTCGACTAACTTCTCATGGACTGCTCTCGCTTTTCGTGTGATGTCCTTTGCCATATACAATATTTCATCCTGCTCATACATTTCCAATCTTTCTAAAGGCAGGGTACCATCTACCATGTCATCCAGATCTGACCTTAAGCTGGAGACATCAAGTCTCTTGGCTTTTATCTCAGCTCGCAATATATCTTTTGAAGGGGGCTCACTGGTCTCCCTCCCATCCCAACTTCGAGCTCTACGTTTGGGCTCAGGAGAGTTAATGGGTGGCCTCCCTCGCTCCCATCTCTCCAGGTCCCATGCTCGGCCATCCGATCTTGGAAGGTGATGGAACACGGGCCTGTTATCCCTGCTCTCTCTCTGCCCACTCTCTTCTTCTTCTCTCCTCTCACCGCACACCTCTCTGTTATTTTCCCTCTGGTCGCTACACTCCCTTTGCCTCGTATCACTCAGTATCCGATACGATCCTTCCTGGTTCCCCATATTCCCTGGGCTGCGCTCATTTCTGTCATCACAGGGACTATGGTGCGACCTCTCACAACTCCCATTTTGTTCTCTGGTGCCTGGCACACAGAGTGGACATTTAAAGCTGTTTCTATACTCTTGCGCTCTCCTCTCCCCTTCACTGAGTATTGGGCGCGCCACCCCTTCATTCCCGGGGCCCCCGTTTTCCAGGTCTGTTCTACCTCCACTCCGGGCCCAATGGGTGACTCCCCTACTCCCTCTACAGTCCCACTCCGGGCTACTCTCTCCAGCCCCGCAGTGAGTCCGAGCTCGGCTGTCCTGACTTTCCCTTTCTGCTTCTGCAGCATTGATGCACTTTTGAGCCTTCACTGCCTCATCCCACTGCTTCATGTACTCATTTAGCTCTTGAAAGGATTTTCGTCCAGATCCCCTCAGATCCATTGGCCATCTGGGGCCCCCAGGATCTCCCCCTGGGTCCCCTGCTGTGTGCTTCGGGGTGCTCCACTCTCTGGGTATAGGCATCTGACTTGGGGAATTAGTGGTATCGTTCCTCCTTGCCTCTTCTGCTCTTTCTCTATCTTTCCGTTTCCGTTCTTCCCCTCTTGCTCTCTCTTGGTCATATATCGATATTATAGGACCTATGGTAACAGGTACCTGTAGTGCATCTGGTAATGGGTAGGATGTGGCGCTTTCCGTTTCCGGCGCTCTTTGTACCACAAACCTACCGACTACCTGTTGCACCTGACTAGGCTGGAGCAACTCTTTCTTTGGCTCAGGATCCCACTCTAAACTGGGAAGCGGTCTATGCTCTCCTGCATTGCCCCCCTTTGCTCCTTCAGTATTCTCGACCTCTCCCCCTGCTCTATTATACGGGGGTGGCCTGTCTGTCAGTAATCTGTTTATCAAGCTATCCTCTGTTTCGCTCTCATCATCTTCTTCTAGGGGACTTTTATTTACTGGCGCCTCTAACACTGGGTACAGTTTATTTATTTCCAAATTATGCACTCTCCATCTTTTGGCATCCGCATCCCACCTGGCATCCTGCACTGCCCTTACCGATCGTTTCACCCTTTCTTGTCTTCTGTTCATATTCCTTTCATGCGCTGCCCTAAGCCATGCATCAAGAGCTTCAAACTGGGTTGGTCTAGGCAAGGGTCTCTTTGAGGTCATGACTGATTTCAATCGATGTAACACCTCTAATCTGAACGTCCCGTACTTCGGGAACGTCAGTTCCTCATTTCCTTCAGTAATCTTACTCCACTCTGATATCCAAAGGATCGTATGCAACCCAACATTTACTGCCATATAACGAGCTGGCGTACCCTCCGGCGGGGCTTCTTCCCCTTCATACGATCCTCGCTTCTCTTTCTTAAACAGCGCTTTCAACCATTTAAAACACTTCATAATTATGCGCACAAAATCCAGCCTCGCTACTCTGTTTACTTCCTGATGACAATCCACCAATCCTGTCGCGGCTTTTCTAGCTTGGCCTATCACAGCGCGGTTTTTCTCCTGTCGGCCAATCACGTCGCGACCCTGTGTGACGTGTTCGCTAGCTGGCCTATCACAGCGCGGTCTTTCTCCGGTCAGCCAATCACTGCGCGACACCACCTGACGTCTCTTTTCTCCGCTTCGCAGCAGCACCCCTCCTTTCTCAACTCGTCTCCCGGTTATGCATGCGTCCCATTCATACACCGAAAAATGACTACTTCCGACCAAGCGGTCACTTCTCTCGACTGTACGTCCACAGTCTATCTGTAATTGTCAACACAACTGACGAGATGTCTATCGTCTCTCTGATAGGTTGCTTACACACACAGTAACTTCCGACCAGCGTCCGTTACTCACGCACTCACTCTTACGTTCCCCCTATCTCGGTCTCTCGGGTGGTCAATGGTACCTCATGACCCCCTTCACACTAGTTGACAATTACTCTGGGTGTCCGATACACCCGAACCACTTAAGCTCTCCTTGAACTTAAGATTTCCACCGGTTGCGCGCGCTCACAACCTGTTCCACAGTCACTCTACAGACATTCAACTCCGCCAGACATTACAACATAGATACAATACAAAAACACCGCAATCTAACACGCATAACCCTTTATACTCACTCTCGACCGATACTGCTGCTTTTTCTGTCTCACGTCATCCGGATCTTCATCTGCGGGCTGTTCTTCCGATCATCGATTTCTAGGGGCCTTGGGGTAAGCTAACCTGGCCTAGGTCACCGTCCTCAAGAAGGCAACCATCCTCTATAGCTACCAACTGAAAGGGCGAGATTTTGATCGATATCTTATATCTATTGATCCAAACCTCGATCTGGTCGACTGAACCTTTATTGCCTGTCTTGGAGGAAAACAGTATACTCATCTGCAAGTTAGTTCACCCAAGAAAGGACTCTACTCTCAAAGATCACGGACAACTTCTAGGTTTCAAAAGTTTATTGTAAAGATATAATGAGCTGCAAATACAGGCATCTCAGAATGAGATTCACGAGATACACAGGTCCAATTACATACATGTGCTCTCGAAAAGCCCTCAGACGAGCAACAGAAATCACTAACACAAGTTCTAAGAACAATAAAGCTATCAGCATAGACGCATATCGCTCCTTCATTTAGGTTGGAGGAAACAAACACAGGTTAGGCGTCCCTACCCTGTTCTAGATGGTATCCCTACTTAACCAAATCCCAACCTGACAAAGGTGTCAGCAATGAATGACCCCCAAGGGAAGTCACCCACTCTAAGTCTCTTGGTGAAAACCTATAGTTCTCCAGTCATGACCCCTCACTGCCTACCCATCCACTCTCTTAGGGGTCCTCAGGTCTCTGCTCTAACTCCACCCAGGGGTGCTGTCCCTAATACAAAACAGTCAACAACATTTGAGACGCCCCTTGCGAAACGCCTCTCACGTGGTGCAACTTCAGGCTTTTTCCATGATGCTTTGTATTGGGCCTCAGACGTTAGAGTTGACCTTGCTTCTCAGATTCTTCTCCGGCCCGCTGATACCCCTTAAACATTCCAGAACCCTCCTCCATGTCTGGGCCGTCTACTTGAACAGACCTCTATTCATTCATTTATAATTGGATCCCCCCTTTCCTGTTGCAGACAGATATCTGCCGCCAAGAACCCAACTCTCATAGACTTCTTAAAAGGCTTGCAACATTTCTCAACCCAGACATGTACGTGTAAATCAATGCTAAAACATTTCAGGCCTACAATAATTCCCATAACGATTATAATATTCAACTTCTTCATTTAATTAAAGCATGTTAATACTCTTATTCTATTTATAAGTAAACATTTCTATAAATCATGGCCTATTAATGCAAGGACCAAAAACGTTAAAACAATCTTTGTCGTGAAAAGAACCACCTTTCCTTTTAGCTCCAGCTCTGGCCCTGAGGCCTACCACTTTCTGCGTTTAACCACAGTCCATCTTACACGTTAACAGCTACACGACATAGAATAAGAATAATCACGTCTACTAAAATCATATAATGTCACACATTTCGGTATCAGTTCCACTTCTACTTAAATCCCTACATTAGCCATACATTTAGGATATATTCGCAAATACTATTAGCACTCATGGCATTTCTCTTCATGAATTATGCTCTCTACAGGTAAGTGTGATGTACTCATACATGTAAATCAGTTTGCGCTCTCTCACATTCTTCAGAAAGTATTCCCCGTTTCAATCCACGCTATCTTCTCAGTGAATGTTTCCAGTTTCATAAGCTCGCCGTCTTCTCTGTCAAATCTTTGTCAGTGCCACCTTGAAGACTTCTCTCTGAAACAGATTGCAATATTTGATCATGTACTAATTTTCAAAACTGTTTATGTTTCAAAGGGATCCAGTCAGCTGTATTATTCTGGCACAACGAGCTGTCTCGCTGGCACATCAAAAACATTGCATCATTTCATCTGTAGTTCATAGATTTGACATCCTGCACGTCCTTAAATAATTAGTTACACACAAGGAGAACGCGCGCACGTTTGGACAACGCAAATTGCACCCCCAGGCACAAAAATCTACACGTTATAATATTAGATGCACTTCCTAGTTGATAAAAGCATCATGATGACATCAAAGCACTTTCCATCTGGAGGCACTGAACATCCAGAGCATGGTAATTATATGAAGAGGCTGCTAGAAAGCTGTTTAAATGGGTGGAGAGGAGTGTTTTGGACAAATGCTTATTTCTTTCTTATATGAAGCACAGATTAAACTTCGAGTAACAGTAGATTTCCTTTCCATTCACCACCACTTTACTTTTCAACGAAAAAGCAAATACCCAGCGCAGAGAGCGTGTGCAGTATTTACATTTAACAGTATAAACTATGTCACAAACAAAGTATATGAATTGACATGTAATCATCAATCATGAAACTATGTAAAGGAAAACTAGACACTAGGGGCCTCATTTATGAAAAGTGACGCATCGCTGCGTCAAAACAGCGATGCGTCACTTTTCACTGCGCCCTCCTTGAGACACCAATGATGCGTCATATTTACAGTATGAGGCATCATGGCGCGAGGAGTTACAGATACGTCAGTATTTCTGACGTATCTGTATGGCGCAAAAGTGACGCATTGCTAGAGTGTGTCACAAAAGTGACGCAACTCCAGCAATGTGTCCTTTCACATGGGGCAAACCCATGTGAAAGGGCCTGCGTCAGTCTTACGCCTGCTGTGAGTCAGGCGTAAGAAATTGACGCATTTGTGTTCTAGAAGAGGCGCAGAGAAATCTTATAGATTTCACTGCGTCACTTCTATGACCCTTTCTTGCGTCGGAACACCCCCTCTGCATACATTATACCTGGCGTAGGTATAATGTAGCGCAGGGGTTTACAAAGTGACGCATCTACCTAAATGCGTCACTTTGTAAATATGGTGCAACAAGGCACATTTTTTATGCTGCTGGTGCGTCACAAAAAGTGACGCACTGGCGGCGTAAAATTGACGCACGGCCTCATAAATTAGGCCCTAGGACTAGTGTGGAAAACTTGGTGGCCTATTTACAAGCCCTGTGCGCCGTAACATCACTTTTTGTGATGTTACGGTGGCGCACAGGGCTTAGCCATATCTACAAGGTCACGTATAACCACCCCACATGGTTTTTTAAAGCCTTGTAGATATGGATGAGGCAATGCAGTGCAAGTCGCTGTGTTTCCTCCCACTGCTACGGAGCAGCATGTTATGGGTGTTACGTTGGCTTTTCCCCCATAGCACACATGGCATTCGACACATTCTCAAATTTACAAGATTCGGTAACCATGGGAATGTGTTAACATCTTACTCCTACCCAGAGGAGGTGTATCAAGGAGAAATGTCTTTATTTCTCCTAGATTTTTCCTCTTTCTATGTGTGTTGCATTCTGCAGCACACATAGAAAGAAGCAAAAGCCTCCATGGATTCTTTTTTTGCAGGAAGATGTACCTTCCAGCACAGAATCAAACCTGTCTGCGTAGCAGGTATCCTTGCACCTTTGTGCAAGGGTGCCTGAGTAAGCGCTAGGCAGCCCATTGTGCACCCGTGCAGAGGGAGAAGACAAAAATGTACTGTATCTTATAGATGCAGCACATTTCTGCCCATTCCCTGTGGCGTAGGCTAGCACAGCAAGATCACTTACTGCGCTGCCCTGTACCACCGGGGCTTGAAAATAAGTCCCTTGGTGTGGATTTCACTGCTAAGGTACAATAAAGTAGAACACACATACATTTCAGCAAAACACTACAGATATATAGTATGATTGCCTACTTTCATTTTAAAGTCTGCCCAGTCCTAATCAGTCATTAAGAACCCTGCTAGGACAGGATGCCTGTGTTCAGATATTTGGCTGAATAGGACAGGAGTCATATTTGCCGAACTCACAAATAAGTGCACACATGTGTGTACATGTTCACATACAACCAGCCTAGGGCCTCTTACCCTAGCAGCACAGCAGCAGCCCTTGTTTTAAAGGTGGGCACAGGTGTTTACTGTGCTCAATCCGTATTAAGAAAGTTTACAGTGAGTGTAGCTCCATTAGTGAGAATCACTCACAGCACAAGTCCAAAATGCCTGTTTGTCCAAATGCAAAAATCAGGGGTAAACAGATCAAAATCCAATATTTACACTTAGTAAGTGTACTTATAATACTTATGAAGCCCTGCTGGTGCATATCTTTGGGCGCCTCAACTGAAACCGAGGCAGATAATATCCACAAGCATGGATTTAGCTCATTACTAGAATGTCAACCAGACCATCTTGTAGAGAATTAATTAAAGTTCTAGGGGCATATTATCAAGCACAGCGTTAACATTATTGCTGCTTTAGCGGCAGAAACTGCTGCTAAAGCGGTAATAAAGGGCTTGATAATACGCCGCAGAGAATTCCCATAGAAGACCATGTTCACACCAGCACCTGGGTTTCAATGGGTATTCATAATCCCATTATCGCCGCTTTAGTGGCAGTTTTCTGCCGCTAAAGCAGCGATAATGTTAACGTTGTTTCTTGATAATATGCCCCCTAGTTGTTTGCCTTGGAGCGAACCCAAAAAGATAGTATAGTAACATAAGAGAGCATAGGCACAAGAAGGCACACAACATCTCTATAGCGCAATACCAATGTTGGTTTTGTTTAGCAGTCAAGCACACATCGGTAGTCCATCACATCTGAGGTTCCACAATATATGCAGCAGTCCCCTAGTGTTTAAATCTTCCTTAGATTAAACTCCCTTAAAATGTTTTTGCTCAATTGTTGCTGAGTACCAGACTGGTCCTCTTTTGTGTAATTCTCCCAAAACCCTTTATGTTCTTGCCTTGATTAGAGGCTCATCTAAATGAATGGTCAAGTGACAAGGATCTCCTGGTGAAGTATGTCAGTCAGTTTTACAGCTTTTCAGCTCTGTAGTATGCCTCATGCACAAAGGCACCTGCAAAGCACTTAGGGCCATATGTATCAAGCTAATTAGCATTCGCAAAAGCCGAAATTCTGCGAATTTTGGCCTTTGCGAATGCTAATTAGCAAAATGGCATGTATGTAACATGTTTGATGCAAAATAAGGAATCGCAAAATTTGCTATTCCTTATTTTGCGATTGCACTTAAGGAATCGCAAATTTTGCGATTCCTTAAATGCAATGTATCAAAGAAAAAAAATTCAAAAAATGCACATAAGGATTCGCAAATTACCACCAACTTCTAGTTGGTGGTAAGTTGCGAATTCTTTTAAAAAAGCTTTTTTCAAAAAAAACAAAGGTGCCATATCAATCAATCAATCATGCCATTTGTATAGCGCACTACTCACCCGGGAGGGTCTCAAGGCGCTTGGGGGGAGGGGTATGCTACTGCTTGAACAGCCAGGTCTTGAGTTGTTTCCTGAAGGCGAGATGGTCCTGGGTCAGCCGAAGGTGAATGGGGAGGGAGTTCCAAGTCTTGGCAGCCAGGTAAGAGAAGGATCTTCCTCCGGCGGTGGATCTTCGGATGCGTGGTACGGCTGCGAGGACGAGGCTGGTGGACCGTAGCTGGCGGGTGGGCGTGTAGAAGGTCAGGCGGTCGTTGAGGTACTTGGGGCCCAGGTCGTGGAGAGACTTGTGTGTGTGGGAGAGGAGCCGTAACATGATCCTCTTGTCGACGGGGAGCCAGTGCAGGTTCCTCAGGTGGCTGGAGATGTGGCTGTGTCAGGGGACATCCAGGATGAGTCGGGCGGAGGCGTTCTGGATGCGCTGGAGTCTTTTCTGTAGCTTGGCTGTGGTTCCGGCATAGAGGGCGTTTCCGTAGTCCAGTCGGTTGGTGACGAGTGCCTGGGTGACAGTCTTCCTGGTCTCGGTCGGGATCCAGCGGAAGATCTTGCCAAGCATACGCAGGGTGTTGAAGCACGATGAGGAGACGGCGTTGACTTGTCTGGTCATCGAGAGGGAGGGGTCCAGGATGAAGCCCAGGTTGCGTGCGTGGTCGGTTGGCTTGGGTGCGGTGCCCAGTGCTGGGGGCCACCATGTGTCGTCCCAGGCGGAGGGTGAAGATCCCAGGATGAGGACTTCCGTCTTGTCCGAGTTTAGTTTCAGGCGGCTGTCCTTCATCCACTCGGCGACGTCTTTCATCCCTTCGTGTAGGCAGGTTCTGGCGGTGTCGGGGTCTCTGGTGAGGGAGAGGATCAGCTGGGTGTCGTCGGCGTAAGAGATGATGTTGAGGTTGTGCTGGCGTGCGATGGCTGCGAGAGGTTTCATGTAGATGTTGAAGAGGGTGGGGCTGAGTGAAGATCCTTGCGGGATGCCGCAGATGACTTCGGTGGCCTCGGAGCGAAACAGGGGGGAGGCGGACTCTTTGTGTTCTTCCGGCGAGGAACGAGATGATCCACTCCAGTGCCTTCTCTTGGATACCGATGTTGCTGAGGCGCTGGACTTGGGTGCGGTGGCAGACCGTGTTGAACACAGCAAAGAGGTCCAGGAGGATGAGGGCCACTGTTTCAACCCTTGTCGAGCAGGGTCCGGATGTCGTCGGTGGCTGCGATGAGGGCGGTCTCGGTGCTGTGGTTGGCTCTGAAGCCGGACTGCGAGGGGTCGAGGGATCCGTTCGTCTTGAGGAAGGCGGTCAGCTGTCTGTTGACGATCTTCTCGATGACTTTAGCAGGAAAAGGGAGGAGCGAGATGGGGCGGAAGTTTTTGAGATCGGTGGGGTCCGCTGTAGGTTTCTTCAGGAGGGCGCTAATCTCGGCGTGCTTCCAGCTCTCCGGGAAGGTGGCGGTGTTGAAGGAGGTGTTGATGATGTTCCGGAGTTGGGGTGCGATGGTGGAGTCGGCCTTGTTGAAGACGTGGTGTGGGCAGGGGTCGGTCGGTGATCCGGAGTGGATGGTGTTCATCGTGCGGTCTGTGTCTTCGGTGGTCACCGTGGTCCAGGTGCGAAGGGTGGCGGTGGGGGGCATTGGTTCAACGGTTGGGTGCGTGGGTGGGGCGCCGAAGCTGTTGTGGATGTCGGCGATCTTGAGGTGGAACAACGAGGCGAGGGAGTCGCAGAGGTCTTGTGACGGAGTGATGTCGTTGGTGCCGGTGCTGGGGTTGGAGAACTCCTTGACGATAGTGAAGAGCTCTTTGCTGTCGTGGGCGTTGTTGTCCAGTCGTTCCTTCAGGGATTTCTTCTTGGTGGTGCAGATGAGCTGGTGGTGCTTGCGGGTAGCGTGTTTGAGGGCGGTCATGTTGTCGGTGGTCCGGTCGAGGAGCCAGGCTTTCTCGAGGGTGCGGCAGGTCTTCTTGGAGTCCTTGAGGTCGTCGGTGAACCAGGATGCCTTCTTGCTTCTGGGTCTGCTGAGAGGGTTCTTTAGTGGCGCGAGGTCGTAGGCGCAGGCGGTCAGCCACTGTGTGAAGTTGCGGGCTGCTTCGTTGGGGTCCATTGTGTTGGCGGGTGGGCTCTGGCTGAGGGAGGTGGTGAGCTGGTCTGCGGTGATCTTGCTCCAATTCCTGTGAGGTACCTGTTGCGAGTGGTGGTGGGTCTTGGATCTTTTGAAGCTGAAGTGGACGCAGCTCTGGTCGGTCCAGTGGAGTCCGGTGGCGTGGCTGAAGGTGATGTACTTGCTGGAAGAGAAGACGGGATCAAGCGTGTGGCCGGCGTAGTGGGTGGGGGTGTTGACCAGTTGCTTGAGTCCGAGGTTGGCGAGGTTTTCCAGCAGGGCGGTGGTGTTGCGGTCCTTGTTGTTCTCCAGGTGGAAGTTGAGGTCCCCGAGAAGGATGTAGTCAGTGGAGGGGAGGGCGTACGGGCTGATGAAGTCTGTGATGTCTTCGCTGACTTGTGTGCATGGTCCCAGGGGTCTGTAGACGAGGGTGCCTCTGAGGGTCGTCTTAGGGTCGGTGTGAATCTGGAAGTGGAGATGTTCGGCTGCGGCGAAGGAGTCGTTGGCATCGGTCGTGATGCGGATGGTGTTCCTGTGGACGATGGCGATGCCACCCCTGGTCTGGTTGATGCGGTCCCTCCTGATGATCTTGTACCTGTCCGGGATGGTGATGGCGATGTCGGGTGCAGAGGAGGCGTGCATCCAAGTTTCCGTGAGGAAGGCGACGTCGGTGATGTAGCGTCGAGGAGGTTCCAGAGTTCCACGGCGTGTCTGTGGACGGAGCGGGTGTTGATCAGGATGCACTTGAGGTGGTTGCTGCTGGTGTTTGTCTTGGCGGGTGTGGGGCAGGTTTGGAGGCAGGTGAACTTGCAGGTGCAGCAGGCGAAGGGTCTGTGGGTGCATCTCGGGGTGGCTCGGCAGCAGGCGTGGGTCCGGCCGGCATTGAGTGCATTGAGAGTGGCGGCGTCGTAGGTCAGTCGGGTCGTCTTGCCTCGGCGGGGAGGGCCAGGGGTCCTGGCGCTGGGCGCGGGCCAGGCGCGGACGGGCGCAGACGGGCTTACCTTTGGCGCACCTTTGGCGCTCAATCGGCGCTCCCGCTGCACGCGTCCGCTGCGCGGTCGCTCTGGGGGCGTCATAAGTAAGGAGCCGGGAGGGAGGAGCAGCTGGTGTTGCAGGGTTTCTGTACTCACACAGAACTGTGCACAGAGGAGTGGAACCTCGGCAAATTAGGGTGTCCCAAAACTTACCTTAGCAACCAACTCACCCCTTACCGAGCTAGCTACAGTGTCTCATTGGACATATCAAACTCCCAATGTTTAGACAAACCAGAACATGAACTTACAGTACCTCAGGGTACGTGGAACTCATGAACACTCTTTCGTTATATTATCATTACAAACCAGAACATGGAGTAAAGAAGACACATGTGCATTTGAAATGTTTATTTACTAATGCCGTCTTCTCAGGCGCAGTATCTTAGATAATACAAGTATACTTATTATCAGTAGCAAAATTATCAGCATAGTTACTAAGACATAAAAAGCGAATGGTGACAGCATGTTAACATGCTGTAATGAATAAGAGTCAACAACACTTATATCTCACCCTCCCTAACACATATATTATATTATTAGCTAAGAAGGTCTCTTTGGGTTGTTTTAGGGCGGGCCCATACCTTAGTGTCCTAGCATGAAGGAATCACATCAGCATACACCAGCTCTCTCTGCATGTGCACCGCATCAAGTGTGTTAACAATTCTCGTGCAAAGCAATATCAATCCCGCCTCAAGCCCAAGTTGGCAAAGGCTGCACTTGTGTTATGACTATGAAGGCGTGGAGATCAGACCTCATAACAATTCCATATCGTGTTGCTCCTGAAACTTCAGCACTCTCCGTGCAGACATGGTTTAACAAACAAAACTGATATCAGAGCAATAACATATTATTCTCACATACACCACGGCAAACCACTAGGTTGAAAGCTAAGTCAACAATTAAGGGTCGTGTGCAGAAGTTGCAAGAAAGGAAAAATGGCGTTTAAATCTCAAATGTACCTATGCTAACTTAACACGATATAAGGATATATAGGAGCTATACAACACCCCCCCATGATCCGAGAACGGACTAAATAAGATAACAGAAGTGCCATCACATGAGAGCAGAATCCAATTATAAACGAGCATGAATAAAAATTCAATTATAAAAACTAATGCTAAAAAATAGCCCACAAGTATAATGTGGCTCAAGCCAATAGGCAAGCAAAAAAAATGTCTTGACCAAAAGTCAATAAAATCAAGGAAATGCTATCAATCAGCATGTCAATTTGAGGCAGTGTCTATGATAAGACTGTATATGAAAAGTAAGCTGCAACAGCCTCCAGGAGGAAGTCACTGTCCTCATCCGAAAACAGTTCAGCCATCCAATTTAAAAGATGAAAGGAACATACGTGATCTTCCAGCACCGGATCCTCTATAACCATCAGAGGACAGCTCGGTGGGTTTTCAAGAAAACTTTGTTCCAAGAAATTTTGCGCTGCCGATAACACATCCCAGGGACCCATTAGTCCATGTGCCACCGCCAAGGCCATAATCCTTTCGTCAGAACAAACCAACTCGTGAGCAATGATAGGACTCATCAGTTGATCAAAATCGACGTCAGAAGATATTGGTCCGCAGAGACACAAATCAATGGCCCAAAGGAAATCACAGGTCAGGCAGCGAAATACAGGCTGGACACAGGTGAAATAGGAGAACCGAAAAGATAATCCAAACGCCGTGCTTAGAGTCGCCAACGGCAGTGTGCCATAATAATCAAGCATGCGGTTGCGAAACCGCGTCAGTAGCAGCTGTGCGTGGTCTTGCACAGGAAGGGCATCCATATTTAAAAAGGCAGAAATCCACCAATGCGCCAGCCGCTAATGCAAGTAAAAACGGGAACCCTCCAAATAAGGACGAAAAAATAGAATGGAAGAAGGCAGGGATGACTCCAAAAATCTTCTCAAAGGAAGTCACGAGACCACCGCTAACAACTTTAAAAAAATGTGCTAGGCCCGTTGTGGAGGATGCGTTAAAGATAGAACGGACCATGGCTCAGAAATGCAAAGGCAAATCAGTGTTTAAAAGAGCCTGAACCTCCGTACGGGTGTTAGCAATGTGAAGCACGAAAGTTTCACGGGCCGAGCTCAAGGCCACCTCTTTCTGGGACAATAGAGTTCTTATTCTAGCCATGCCGCTGAATTCTGCTCCCAAGGTCGGTATCTGTGGCCAAATGGAAGACTCCCTATGTTCACGTGTGGGAGGATAAAGAACATTTCTGCAGCAAATAACTCGCTCACTTACTGTTACTATGAAAGCTATACCTTTAATTAAACCACAACAGTTTTCATTATTGAGCATTAAATAACTACCATTCTCTAACAATTTAAACGTGGGGATGATAGCAGGAACTGGCGTGCCCTGTAAAACGCAAGCCATATTCGGTCGGTCCTTGTTACATGAACCGTGTAACTGTATGTGTCTGCACATTAAAGAATGATCGGGCGTCTCAGTACACTCATCCCCTGTTAGATAAACTTCTTGTTCATCCTTGAAACATCGGTATGTGTATGGGAGTGACCAGACCTCATGAAGAAAACCGCTACCTAAGGGTTCAAAACGACCTATTGGCACATATTTCATACAATTCGAAAACTTATATAAAGCAAAAGGCAGTGTTATTAAACCGTGGATAAGCCACGTAGCAGCAGTGGCTTCTGCCACAGAAAAAGGTAAAGATTCCAACCTTTCAATATGTAGCATAGAAAATGAAGCATCACGCATTGAAAGCAAGCGTTGTTTGTCTGTCAAATTAAACGGTGCAAATAAAGAGGAAACGTTCATGTATCCCCAGGGAACTTTACCCATTTTCAGAGTCTGAAGTGTCCATGCAAACTGCATGATTGACCGTAATTGATTTTGACCATGGTATAATACTGATACTTCATCATGCACAATGTCAACAACAGACGACACAATATTATCTAATGTGTAAATTCTAGAGGAAAGCACGTTAATGCTATTGTCAACAACTGCAAGCACTTTCTCAAGATTCGCCTGATCAATAGCCCTAAGGCGTGAAGCAGCCTCAATCTGTGACAGTTTCCAAATTTCATTGTAAACCCCATATAACCACCTTTTCGACCTGCCACTTGCTGGGCCTTTAATGAAATCATTCAAATCCACGTCTGCATTCAGTTTGGAAAGGTGATACTTAACCGCAGGTAAAGTTGAATGTTTCAGCCAAGCTTGACACAACTTGCCCACAGAGTAAGAGGTGACAGTATGACTCAAATCAAACCGGGGATCAGATCTAACAGTCTTAAAACCGTCAGTTATATTTAAAAACCTTTTTTGGCAAGAATCAGCACTACGGTGCCAAAGCAGCCAACCCTTGGGATTCATACTGGAAATGTTAAAGGAGGAATTAAGAAGCAGAGCCTGTATATCTTTAATGGACAATTGAGTAAAATTACTCCAATCCTCATATTCCTCCAACTCCGGGAAAGACGGGGTGTTTAACCTTTTAGATGTAGCCAATCCAAAGCATGTGGTCTGGGAAATGGTTTCATTTAAAAACAACATATGATTCGGGATGAGACATGCACGGTGCAAAGCCTCAGTGCCTCGTACCTGCCAGGCCCTTGAACCCCAAACCGATTTAAGGTCTATTGTTTCCTTCCATAACTCATAGCCCCCAGTAACTAATTGATCTAGGAAGGCCCTCGAATACAACAATTTTGTATCGGTAAGTCTAACCTTGGACAGTGGCTGTTTGTGAAATTTAAAATAAAAGGACTCGGGATTGGACTGGTTAAAGTCAGTGAAATAAGTATACTTTCTAAGAAACGTTTCTGAACTCCCTTGTGTAGGTGCCGGGCAATGTTCCCACTGTGTAAAATTAACAGCATCCCTTCGGGAAGATGTCTTGTGTAAGAAGTGATTGCCATAATGTTGGTAACAGAACAATTCACCATAATTAGCAGATTCTAAATATAAATCCTCAGCATCAAAAGCAGCATAGTATTTTAAATCAGAAAACAAACTTTCCACAGCATTAACATCCCAATCATCAGAACGAATGTTTTGTTTCACCACATCCCCCATATTAACTCTCAGTACATTAGGAACATTAACGACTTCCGTTGGGCCATGAATCTGAAAACGAACTGCATCCCACGCGATTCCATCCAGAACAGGCCATGCTGTGATGTTAACCAAAGTCAAGTCTCTTTTTAATCTGTGTGTAGAATGTGAAGAGGAAAGTGGGGCCAAAGTTCCATTTAAATGAGTAATGCAAGTTCTCTCCTCGACATAGTGTCCATTCATAATCCGAAAAAAATAAAACACAAAACCAATTGACATAAAAAGGTAAACCGAAAAAAGGACCAGCCAAATGTATATCCAAGGAGGTATCAAAAAATGTTTTTTAAACAGGCTAGCATATACTGCAATTTGAGAGGGTTTTTTCGAGGCAAGGGAAGCAGAGTCAAATGAAAATCTGGATTCCGTGGCTAAACGAGCTTGCAGGTCAGGCATGGACAAATCAGTGGGGTATGTATAGTCCAATTCATCAACGTTAGTTCCGGGTAAATTATTTAATAATGGACTGGAAACAGCAGGTAATTCGATGGCCACTTCAGGTTCAATATTAGAAGCAGTGGGCATAATTGAATTTCTCACAATGGAAGGACAGGAAACAGCTGGTGTCATGCTAAGAAGAATCGGCCACTCTGTGTATCTTGACATTGTCAATAGAAATAAACCTGTTTTCCTTACGACCTGGAAGTGGTGGTAAAATGACTGTTCTTGTGCCCTTCACTCCAAGCACTGGGACCGGAGCTCGATAGGAGGGACCAAACTCTTTCTTGTTGTCGATCTTCTCTCGAACCAGTTCTCCAACTTGGGGTAGCCAGCCAACTACCGGGATCTGCAACGCATCATCCGATGTGGAGGGCAAATGTTCCTTTGCAAGACTGTCTCTGGTCTTTTGTAGATTCTGTAAAACATTGCAATGTTCATCTGCGTCAAAGGAAGTGGCGCGAACCACAAAGTCTAGACCGTCAAGGTCAGGGACGTACATCTTGATGCCAAAGAGCATTTCGTATGGGGTCCGCCCACCCAGAGACCTTCTAGGGAGATTATTAAGAGCACGCTGCACGCCATAGAGGTGAGCCAGCCAGTTTCTGCCAGTGCCTATAACGCGGGCTGTCAAAGATTGCTTTAAATCACGGTTCATTCGTTCAACTACACTATTACCCTCAGGTCTGTAGGGTGACGAAAACTTGACTTGGACCCCCATCGAAGTCATGGCATCCTTATACGCCTTAGAGGCGAAAGCCGGACCCTGATCCGAATGGAAGGTACCACAGGCAAAAATCCCTATAAAGATACGCAAATCTCTAATGACAGTCCGTGAATCAGCGCTGCGATGTGGCCATACCCACACAAAGCGTGTGCATGAGTCAACTGCTACTAAGATGTACTTATACGCAGTATCAGATGAAAAAGGACCGCAGTGATCTAAATAAACACAGCCTAGCGGTTTATTAGAAATGTACAACTGAGTCTGTGGCGGACGCGTAGCAGTTGAAGGTTTAATCTGCTGGCATATGTCACAAAGAAGGACATAATCACGCGTCTGTTTGTACAGTCCCCGCCACCAGAAACGTAGTTGTAATTGAGTTACAGTGGCCGAGACGCCCGCATGCGCAGACGCCACACCTTCATGAGCCGCTGTAATCAAGTCTGCTCTGCGATCCGAGTTGGGAATCAGCCGTTCCCCAACATCAGGAATTGTCACAAAAGGAACCTTTTCGGGACTTAAGTGGTATTTATACTTCGAAGGGAATCCCGCAGGATGTTTACTTCCCTTCTCAGAGGCAGCAATCGCTGCCAAGATGTCGCTATCAATCTTGGTTTTAGACCTAGTAACTGCTGCAACTAAGTATGTAGATACTGCTGATTTCGCTGCTTCATCAGCAAGCGAGTTGCCAACAGCGTGAACTCCTACGCGCTGATGACCGAGAGTATGAATAACAAAAACGAGTGGCAACTTAGCCTTAAGCTCTGCCACTCGAACCCAGATCATTTTATGTTTTATTGTGCTACCCTTGGAATCATGAAAATCATTTTGAATCCAAAAGAACAAGTTTTCATTGTAAGACTGGACACAGTAGTAAGAATCACTTACAATTAGAGTAGTAACACTTGGATCTGCGTACTCCAAAGCTAGTAAGAGAGCACGAAGCTCCGCCAATTGTGCGGTGCAATCGCCCAGGGGCAACGTGTGCACTTCCCTGGAAACGAACTCATCATTCAGGAAGGGGTGAGGAAGAGGTGTGGCGCCGCGGCCAGGGCGACTGACGCTGGAATCTGGGGACCACGGTTCGATCCCCGGCTCCGGCGGCAGGTTAGCCCAGCACCATGTGACTCTGGGCAATAGCTCGCTTAATCTTCCCGACGGCCCCCAGCGCCTAGAGACCCTTGCGGGTGATGGTGCGCTTTACAAATGTGGACTTTACTTTACTTTACTATTCAACATAGCACCGACCACAATGGCGCATGCGGAAACGTAGGCATGTTTAGAGCCATGCGCAACCTGCGCCGACCCATCAGTGTAAATGATGCAATGGAAGTCCTCCAAAGGTCGCATAGCCAGAGGAGCAGGATGAACGAATTCATACTGCAAGTACTCTTGCGACCGTAAGGAGGCGTCAAAAATAAACATGACATCCGTGGATGACAATGACGCAGCCCACTGAATCCACCGAGGGTGCAAAGCTTTCGAATTCGGTACACTGGCTTTCGTGACTGCCTCCAAGTGAGGACAGGGTGTTACCACTAGCATGCGTTTCCCCTGAGACAGTGCTCGTTCTTTTAGAATTGCCATCTGTACAGCAGTTAAAACCTTTTCCACTGTGGGAAACCGCATTTCAGCCGAAGTGTACAAGTGTGACTTGTAAGCAATAGGTACTGTGTCACCTTCATTAAAAGTGAGGTATGTGAAACCCACCGTCCCAGGAATTATTCTTATTACCAGGTTGTTGTGGTTATCACGAGTCAGTAAATATTTAGAAGCGAGCAGATCAGCCTGCAAGGATTGCAAAATGGCTGAATGCTCAGGCAGCCAGCATGATTTTGAGAAAGTTGGTTGTATCAAAGCATACAAAGGCTTGATACGCTGGGCATATTCCGGAATGTAAGTTCTACCGAAATTCAAAAAGCCCAGTAAAGATTGTAATTTTTTCAGTGTTGTAGGAGCGCGCAATTGAGCGCACTTATCTAAGAAGTGAGGAGCCAAACCTCTACCTTCATTGTTGAGCTCATAGCCCAAAAACAACACTGTGTGTTCAGCAATGTGCGATTTTGCAAAGTTAAATTTGTAACCCATGTCAGCGAAGTTGCAAATAACAGAATTTACACGACACAGATGCTCCCAAATATCGTCGTCTGTGAGATATATGTCATCCACATACGAAAAAGCATCAGGGTCGAGTGCCTCCAGAATAGAGACAATGCGAGCGGTAAAGACACCAGGACTATTCTTATAGCCCATTGGAAGACGCCGGAATTGCTTTTGGACTCCAGCGCTCGTAAAACTGGTCCATTGGGAGCTAAAGCTGTCCAATCTGTGGGCATAAAAACCATTGGATATGTCAAGCGGTGTCTTGAAACGCTTACGCACGAGACTATCCACTAGGGCAGAGCCGTGGGTATTCTGTACAGCACAGTTACGGCAATGCGAGTTTAAATGCCGGTAATCCAAAACCAAACGATATGATCCGTCAGGTTTGTTCACAGTAAAAAGGGGATTATTCATCGGTGACACACACGTTTCAATAACTCCCTGATATTCCAATTGTTCAAGGATTTCCGCGACGGAAGATTTAGCTTCACGGCGAATGGGATATTGAGGTTGAGGCTGCGGCTGAGACCGCAACGGAATTTCGTGGCAAGGCGACAATTTGTCCCAACCACATTGGTTGCGGTAGAGAGCCGGTGCAAGAGCCCGAGCCCACTCTTCTGCAAAATGCTGCGCATGCTCAGTTGAGACAGTGTGCGCGAAACTGGGAAGGATTACCTCCTCCCCTCGCGGCGCTGCGAGCACAAAAGGTGGGGGCCAGTCAGCCTCGGAAAGCAAAATATCATATGTAGAAGACAGATTCTCCCAAAATACACCTTTAACGGTACGCTGTATGTCACCTTCAATTAACAGGACAATTTCATATAGTCTTTCAGGGGGAGCAAGTCTCGTATCCGCTGTTTCTATCACAACGTAGACATCAGTCGCTGTCACCCTCAGTAGTGGACGCAGCGCCTCTCTGACTATGGTTATCTCCGCCGCGCTGTCCAGCAAGGTCAGAGCCCACGTCAGATTCCGAAGCCGCGTTCTCACTATCTGTGGCATATTGATGCGCTGTTAAGGCTGCGACTTTCTTTTTCGCAAACTGCGGACGCCTAGGCGTAGAATCCTCCTGCTTCACTGCGCCGTCCGTCTGGCGGGACTGACCACGTCCTTGTTGGCCACCACGTCCACGTCCACCCCCTCCTCCTCCACCGGTCTTCGGGGCCGATGTGTCCTGAAAGGAATGAGGAGAGCGTTGATCAGAACCCTGAAAACGATCAGGTGACTTAATCATCGCGCGATCGCGCAAATCATAAACTTTTTCAGTCGGCGCAGGTGCTTGTACTGCAGGAAAAGAATCCTGAGCCTGTGTATTCTTCCTCCCCTGTGTCTGTTTCTTAGGCCAATTTTGTTTTTTAGACTTGGGCTGGACATCTGTCACTGCAGATTGTCCTTGAGGTTGTTTTTTGTCCTTCACTGGAAAATATTTCAGACCTCTACTTGTGCGGCCAATTGTCTTATAAGCGGCCACCACAATCTTTGCTAACTGGCGGGGTTTGTCGGCATCGGGCAGAGCAACCAAAGCATTCGACACCTGAAAGTTAACTGCATCTCCTTTAACATTGGAGAGAATGAGATCACTTACAATCTCAAAAGAACCACACAGGCGCATACCCAATTCAACCGCTGCCTCTGGACCGTGATCATTCTGAACACGTCTAATGATTTCAGGCAGGGCATTCATAGACGGGGTGCCGAAGCACCTCGTATAAACTGCCGCAAATGTTTTTCCCCAGCTTTCACAGTCAGCAAGTTCAGGAGTTATATCCTTCGGTAGAGTAATCGTTAACATTCTATGTTTATCAGCAGGAGTAGAATTCGGAAAAACCGCCTCCAGTTGATCAAACTTCTCTGCTAGCCAGAATGGGAAGTCATCGTTGTCAACAGGACGCGCACCAAAAACCGAATTAACCATCACTGGATTGAGACGCATTCCGCCTCGTTCCATGGGAGCGGCCGCACCCCCCTGGGGACCACCAGGAAGATGTCGACCGATGTATTGCACTAAGGCACGAATCACGGAAATGGAAACAACATGTAGCCTGCGTATTTCTGCTAGGGTACAAGCCCCGTGATTCGGGTGCGGGGTAAAGCCACCCAACGCAGGCCAATTTGTACCTGGAATTGAGAGTGGACCCAACCTCGCAGCGGACAAAGAGTGGGGGAGGGCGCCATCAAACCAAACTCGATGCTGCCAATGATCAATAGGTATTTCCAATGCCCTGTACGGCGTATAAACAGCCGGGACATCCGAGGCGGTGTAGGAGTGGAACAAACCAGAATTAGCGTCCACAGCCGGAAACGTAACCCAAGAGTAAAACAACTCGTAAGGAAACGCCGGATCTGCATATACCACGAAAATCACAGCCATCCCATCTACTGGGACCTGGTACGTCTGAAGATGGTTGCGTACCGCTACGCGACTATGCTGCGCAATAGCCACCGCCGCCATGACAACACTGGAAACAAGAACACACAAAGAATACTTTGTAGCACAACTGGGTAGTAATTCAAAGAAACCGTTTAAGAAAGAATCAAGCTTGAATAAAGACCTATTTCAAAAAATAGGTAGGTTTCACCGACACCCCGTTTTCCGGAAACGGATGTGAAGGGGTTAAGGCATGAACGATAAACTACTCGAGTGTCATGATATAAGACCACCGAAACCGTTGGGCGCCATGTTGCAGGGTTTCTGTACTCACACAGAACTGTGCACAGAGGAGTGGAACCTCGGCAAATTAGGGTGTCCCAAAACTTACCTTAGCAACCAACTCACCCCTTACCGAGCTAGCTACAGTGTCTCATTGGACATATCAAACTCCCAATGTTTAGACAAACCAGAACATGAACTTACAGTACCTCAGGGTACGTGGAACTCATGAACACTCTTTCGTTATATTATCATTACAAACCAGAACATGGAGTAAAGAAGACACATGTGCATTTGAAATGTTTATTTACTAATGCCGTCTTCTCAGGCGCAGTATCTTAGATAATACAAGTATACTTATTATCAGTAGCAAAATTATCAGCATAGTTACTAAGACATAAAAAGCGAATGGTGACAGCATGTTAACATGCTGTAATGAATAAGAGTCAACAACACTTATATCTCACCCTCCCTAACACATATATTATATTATTAGCTAAGAAGGTCTCTTTGGGTTGTTTTAGGGCGGGCCCATACCTTAGTGTCCTAGCATGAAGGAATCACATCAGCATACACCAGCTCTCTCTGCATGTGCACCGCATCAAGTGTGTTAACAATTCTCGTGCAAAGCAATATCAATCCCGCCTCAAGCCCAAGTTGGCAAAGGCTGCACTTGTGTTATGACTATGAAGGCGTGGAGATCAGACCTCATAACAATTCCATATCGTGTTGCTCCTGAAACTTCAGCACTCTCCGTGCAGACATGGTTTAACAAACAAAACTGATATCAGAGCAATAACATATTATTCTCACATACACCACGGCAAACCACTAGGTTGAAAGCTAAGTCAACAATTAAGGGTCGTGTGCAGAAGTTGCAAGAAAGGAAAAATGGCGTTTAAATCTCAAATGTACCTATGCTAACTTAACACGATATAAGGATATATAGGAGCTATACAACACTGGGTGGTGGGAGCGGGGCGGCGAATGGAATCACAGGGGGGCGGGGCCGCAGGGAGGCAGCGGCGGGAAATTCCAAGAAGCAGCGGGCAGCGGGAAATTCCCAGGAGCAGCGGGAAATTCCCAGGAGCAGCGGGAAGTTCCCAGGAGCAGCGGGCAGCGAGCGAAGGAATCTGCAGGCAGGAGGCGGCAAAGGCAGGCAGGAGCGGCAGCAGTGAGTGGGGCGACCAAGCCCTGTGGAGGGCTGAGCGGTCACACTCTGTGGTCCCCTACGGTCCCCTTAAGTAAGGAGCCGGGAGGGAGGAGCAGCTGGGTGGCGGGAGCGGGGCGGCGAATGGAATCACAGGGGGGCGGGCCGCAGGGAGGCAGCGGCGGGAAATTCCAAGAAGCAACGGGCAGCGGGAAATTCCCAGGAGCAGCGGGAAATTCCCAGGAGCAGCTGGAAATTCCCAGGAGCAGCGGGCAACGAGCGAAGGAATCTGCAGGCAGGAGGTGGCAAAGGCAGGCAGGAGCGGCAGCAGTAAGTGGGGCGACCAAGCCCTGTGGAGGGCTGAGCGGTCATACATGCCCTTAGGGCATGTATGTGCGCCATATGCCCCCAAATGTCATTTTCAGGGGTGCAGCAGGGTGTCCTTGAGACACCCCTGCACCCTTGAAAAAATTCCTAATTTGCGATTAGCAATTTACTAATCGCAAATTGCCCCTTCATTCCTATGGGCCTCCTGGCCCATAGAAATGAATGGGTAATTTGCGATTAGCAATTTGCTAATCGCAAATTAGGAATGGTAAGGAATCGCTATTAAAAAGCGATTTTGTACATACATACCGTTTTGCGAATTCTAAATAGCGATTCCTTAAAAATCGCTATTTGGAATTCGCAAAACGGAACTATGATACATATGGCCCTTAATGCCTCACATACTATCAATATAATTGAGCTTCTTTTAGAAGCCAGTACCCTCTGTCTTCCGTATACATGGTCTTCTCAGTTAGTATTCACAATTTCGTGACCACATTACCTTTGATGTCTATTTTCCCAATTTCATAGCCATGTTGCCTTCTCTGTTAATATCCTTGTTTCATAACCATGCTGTCTCCTCTGCCAATTCCCTATCAATGCCTTAGCTCAAAGATTTCTCTCCAAAACAAATTGCAAGATGTGATCAATTACTCATGGCAAAAAGTGTTCATTGTAAAAAGAATACAGTAAACTGCATTATTCAGTGCCTGATTCGTAGAAGAATGAGTGCAGGCACCCACGTTTGGTCCAGAAGCCAGTGGCCAGCGCTATCGAAGGTCAGGGTGCTGAATACCAAGGCGTCATGGACTTGATTCCACCTGGTGCCTCTTTGATCCACCCACAGATACCCCTTTCCCCTTTATCTCCTTCTTGTAGGTTGCTGCTTTCTCCTTTTATCACAGTTACGCCTTTCTCTTTCTTCCCCCATGTTTGTGTTCAATCTCTCAATCTGGGTTAAAGTTTTATGTTGAAAAATAAGCACTAGTCCCCAAAACTGAGTTCCAGTGTGCCCCACCTAAAACCACATGCTCAAATTATGCACAGGTAATATTTTGACACAGCAAGCTGTCACGCAGCTACATGGAAAACATTGCATCATTCGACCTGTAGTTGTTAGATTTCACGGTCAGCATGTGTTTTAATAATTAGTCACAATGTAGCCGGCGCACAACCTCCTTGGGTTTAATATTTGACTGGCAATGTCAGCCCTGTTAGTCAGTTTTCAGGTGCTCCTTGGGTGACGTTTTCCGTCCTAGAAACGTTTTAAAATCAAATCGTGTGCAGTGTTTCCAATCTAAATTGGTCGCATCCCCGTGTGCACACCAGAATTCCTACTGTGTAGGACTTCAAATAAAGTTTTCGAATAAGGTTTTTGTCAAAACAATTTGTTTTATTCCATTCTTGGTTACTCCGAAATTCCTTTCATTTCGTATTTCATGGGTTCACATTAATCTCAAATCATTGCCCTTTGTGCCCCTATGCATTTCGGGCTGAAGGCCCTTCTTCAGGGAGCATCGCTGTAAGAACAGATCATAGCATTCAAGTTTGCTACATCACATATGACAGAATGAGTTTGCAAAGCAAAATGAACATATGTTATTTTCATTCTCATGCAATCCGATTGTCATCAAAAGCATTTGCATTTTAGAGACGCAAATGTGTGTATCATTGTTTTTAAAGGTTCATGGTGGCTTACTATTGTAGTGCCCATGCCTATTCCCGTTCTAAAGGTCGCGTGCGTATTAGGATTACTTGCAGTAGTTCCGCCGTTATGTTCAATTCGTCGGCTGTCAAAGGGAAAAATATTCAAGATGAGTTCACTGTTATGTGAACAAAAAGTGGTTGAAATGAGCTGTGATGGCTCACAATTAACTTGCTATTTCTCGTTTCGAAGTTCCCCTCCGTGTTCGTAGTATCAACGTTTCGAGTGCTGGCACACTCAGGCACTTCCGTATGGTACGCGTCTTCTACATTCTGCAATGCGATAGATGGCGATAACAGACTATGCGCATATTGTGTTGATACATAATCTAAGTTTTATGACGGATGAAATATGTGGAAACGGACTACATTTGTTGTTTAGAAATGTGATAGCCAAAAAAGATATAAAAAAAAAGAAAAATATTAAAAAATGCACGCAGTCAAAAGTGGTCCACTCGTGGAAATCGTGATGATGTATTACTGTGCATTGCGCGAACTGGTCCCAGTGCAATAAGGCGTGTTCGGATGTGTTTGTTTTAGGGGATGGTGTAGTTGTTGGCATAATGTAAACAGTGTTAAAGGAATGCATAAGAATTACACATTTGAACAGTATACATTAATAAAGTACCGAGGTCACAAGAATATACCGGACTAATGTCAAGAGTTTAGATGCCATTATAAATAAAGGGTTTAGATGATATTATAAATAACATGTATATTCCAATCGTCATTAAGACCATTTGGTTTGCTTGAATTCAATTTCATGATCCAAAAGTTTTCTCGACGTAATAGATGTTTATTATTGTCTCTCCCTTCTGTTTTCTGTACTGTTTCCAAAATAAAAAATTTTAGTTGAGATTTATTGTGATGTTCTTCCCAAAAATGTGCTGCGATGTTAGATTTCATATTTTTGTACAGATTTTTGATTTGTGCTCAATTTTGCGTATTTTAATCTTCCTTTCTGTCTTTCCCACATACACATTGCCGCAAGGGCATTTCAAAAGATAAACGACGTTTGCTGTGTCACAGGTTGCTGATACTCTCAACTTTATGTTATATCCCTTCATGGGATGTGCCGAATTTGTACCCTTTATGATGTTATTGCAGTTCTTGCAGTTCAAGCAAGCTACTGTCCCTTTTGCCATTGAAGCTTTCTTTTCTTTTTGTTTGAGTAATTCACCCAGATTTTTACTCGGGGTGTAGATGAACAAAGGTGGTTGTGCAAATTGTGATTTGAAATCAGGTTCCATTACGAGGATCCGCCAGTGGCGTTTAATAATTATTTTAAACTTAGTGCTCATGTTGGAAAGTTTAGAGACTATGACCATTCTAGTGTTCTCTTTTCTTGTTGATTTTTTTAATAAATCTCTTCTATTTTTTTAATTTGTGAGTTGTTTAGCTTCTTCTATGACCGAGTTCGGGTATCCTCTCTCAGTGAATCTTTTACCTATTTCATCTATTCTCCAATTGGATTTGATTGGATCCGATGTGATTCTTTTCACTCTTGTCATCTGAGAAGTTGGTAAATGTAATTTCAGTGACTCTTGGTGAAAGCTAGTAAAGTGTAACATATGTTCTTATCAGTAGCTTTTTGAAACACATCAGTTTCAAGGCCTTTTTTGGTCTATGTGACTTCTACATCTTAAAATATTACCCTATCTTCTGACATCTCCCATGTGAATTGTATGTGTTCATCTATGTCATTCAATGTCCGCAGTGCTAGTTCTAGGTTGTTTTTAGAACTTTTCCATATGATGAATACATCGTCTATAAATATCTCACAAATAGTTTGATATTGGTGAACCATTCTGCTTTCGATAGGATGTGTTCTTCCTCATATTGTTGCATAAACAGATTCGCATATACCTGTGCGGCGCAATTGCCCATGGATGTGCCCGCTAGTTGGAGATACCATTCATCCCGTATTTGAAATAGCTTTGGTATAATGTAAAATACATGAGCTCCATCAACAAGATTTGCATCTCTAGGTCCAGATCGCTTTTCATCAAGGCTTGTTCCACTGCTCTATTCCTTGGAGATGTGGTATCGACGTATAGAGTGATTTGATGTGAGCTGTACATAGTATTAAGTTTTCTTCAGCGTTGATCTCTATCGCTTGTAATTTCGTGAGAAAATCTGTTGTATCCTTTATATATGACTTCATCTGTTTTACACTGGTTTGCAAGTACTTATCCAAAAATTGGCCTACAAGCTCATGGATACTGCCGCATGTCGACACTATTGGTCTTAGTGGTGGATTTCTCAAATTCTTATGGATCTTGGGGACCATGTAGAGTGTCGGGCTTTTTGGGTTGTCTTTCAGTAAGAAATTCTTTGTCTTTTCTTTAATCACGGCTGCCTCGCAGGCTTTTATGACTATTTTTCTCAATGTATCTGTGAACTGAACAGTAGGGTTGTCATTGAGCTTCATGTAGGTTGTGGTGTCGGATAAATGTTCTGTTACTTTGGTTTCATACATTGAGGCATTCATTATAACCAACCCCCTTGGCACCCCCTTCGTCGGCTTTTGTGCATTTGATCATTTTGTTGTTTGCTAACTTTTTGAGTGAATCTAGATCTTTCTGTAGGATGGTTTTTCTTTTTTTTTGTTGCAGTTGAGTTTTGTTGATTCCTGTTTTATTAAATTCTCAATAACATCCAAGGTTTTGTGACTTGTTGGGGCTTGGTATGTGCTGGCAGTTTTTAAATCTCTGAGTTGGTCTGTCTCTTGTGGTCTTTGCTCTTGTATGATGTTGTTGAGGTAGTGTCTTAGCCTTAATTTCCTCAT
The DNA here is from genome assembly GCF_964261635.1 of Lissotriton helveticus. NCBI lineage: Eukaryota > Metazoa > Chordata > Amphibia > Caudata > Salamandridae > Lissotriton > Lissotriton helveticus. The sequence goes on along the minus strand of NC_136063.1, from coordinate 1,333,425,365 downwards.
CAATTTAAACAGACTTCTTTCAAGCTCCAGTTGATTAGTTTGAGTTGTCGGTACGGAAGATGTGCCTTTCTGTAGTAGTTGTGTTTCATGTTCCGTCAACGTACAGTCAGAAATATTAATGACTAGTTGTCCCTCGGTGTTGTTTTCTTCTTGTCCTTCTTGGGTAATGTGGTACTCCTAGTATTGGGATGTTCTCTTTCTTTTTCCTCTCAGGGGTCTCCTTTGTCTTGGTGGTCTTGGTCTAAAAAAGACGAAGGTGTTTTGTTAGCTCCAGCTTTTGTTGATAATTGCTGATCGTTGGATGTTGTCGCTCTTTGTTTTTGTGGAGGATGAGGTCTCTCCATCTGGGGTCTATTGCTTATGTCGCTTTCTGATGAAGAGGTGTCTGTCTGTTGTGTGTATGGGCGATTTCTTCTTCTTTGGGCATAAACCTCGGTCCATGTGTATACCTCTCCCAGTTTATAGTCGAGAGTATCCCGACAAAATTTTCGAATTTTTCTTTCATTGATGTCTTGGGAGTCTGTTAATTTATTTCCTCTAATGTTTTAGTCCATCCTTCTGGGGACGTCATATTAGTAAGTTTGTTGGTCACCTTCTATAATTAATAGAATCAGATCCAGGGAACATTTGTGTAATATTGCATACTACCGTTCCTTTAAGCGTTTTGAATTCTTGCATAAAGATCGTTTTAATGGTTGGTCACGGGATCCCGCTTAGCCAAGGGCGGCATAGAACTGGGTCAATGAACTCAGACTATTGACACAACAGTTGAGTTGAGTTGTCTGACCTGCAGGCAAACAGTGAGATAGTTCTGGGAGTGTGCAACATTTTATAGCGGGCCCCAGCGGCAGTCTATTGGGTCTAGTACTGACAGGGGTTACCAATGACACTTTTTTGACATTCTAAACACCAGACTTAAACCGGCTGTCCTGTCCTGCTGCTTCAACCCCAATGACTGCTGCAGAGGTCGGGGATGCTTCCGCCGCTCTGGACACACCAACCACGCTTATCTCCTGGAATGTAGCAGGCCTGGCATCAGAATTAGCCCTTCCTGAGTGGTGTGAATTTATTAAACAACACAGTTTTTACGTCTTCCAAGAGAATTGGTCCTTTCAAAGCTCCACCACACAGGTTATGCTAACTTCTCCAAAGAAACTGGCAAGGGCAGACTGTCAGGGGGACTCACAATCTGGGTGACAACCACCTGACTGGTGTGCTAAGACAGGTTGAGGTGGACAATGCCCTGACTTATTGTGCATTTGTTTATCTATCCCTCAAGGTGTAACCTATTATATCACTAATGCGTATTGCAGACCCACAGTGTATAGAAAGGAACCCAGTTTATTAGATCTACTAAAGGCATGCCTTGCTATGCTGCCATCCAGTGCTAGGAATATAATGGGGGTCTTTAACTGCCAATTGGAACCTTTGAGAGTAGGTATATGAGCACTCCTGGTAGAAGAGTATACTATATGATAAATCTCAGTCCTAGAGATCACTTCTATGAAGAAATGGTCATCCACAGCAATAACAATCAACCCACTTACAAACAATTTGGGGCTACGTGCCTGTAATGAAAGAACCAACTGAGACATGACTTGCAACCACGCTTTCAGTTGCAAAAATTACACCAGTCTAATTGATTATATGCAGCTGGATATCAAGCTGTGGCCATATCTGGTGGATATGACAATACTACCCCACCAAGATAGCGACCACAAAGCCTTGGTCCTCAAGCTGAGCACCATTAACAATACCTTGATTGGCAACCCATGAATGCAATTTGACAGAAGACTGAGAATCACCAGCAACAGATGTAGGGTCAAATGTAGTGATATGGTACATTCACAGGAGTCCATGAGTGAGATTTACAGTCTGGTTGCGAATGGCATGGTGGGATTGGTATCCCGGGCTTAGGCAATCTCTTAGTTGCACAATGGGATTTTCACAAGCTTGAGGAACCTCTTTTTCTTTGACACTAGGCAAACAGCTGAGAGGAAGCGCCAACTAACATAGTATAACAAACATTGAAGAGCTGCCAAGTCCACGCTGATAGATGCAATACAAAAGCAAGATAGAGCATTCATTCAGGTCTCAAAGTGCTCCTACAAAAAGGTGCTATCGGCTGCCTAAAAAGAGTGGGAGCATTGAAGTAGGAGAGCCTGTTAGTTTCTATCAGAGAGAAAGATCATCACTCTATCTTGGTCCTGGTGTGTTCTGATTCTCATCCTTTAAAACCATTTTACTATCTAGGGACTGGGTTGCCCACTTCCCTAGCTTATATACAAAGGATGGAGAACTTACAAGCCCTGGTAATAATCCCATCAGTTCTGGGGCCATGTGACAGCCTGATAATGCTAAAGGGGAGGAGGAGGAAAGCAACAAGGCGGCCCTGCTAGGGACCCTTGCAAGAAGGCAAGATATCGACGGATTGGAAATTCCACCACAGGAAATAAGTATTACCATTAAGGAATTGTGCCAAACAAAGAGCCAGGGCTAGATACAATTCACAGTGTTCTATTTTTGAGTGAGACATCTGGAGTGCCTATTTCTCAGGGATATTCACATCCACCATGAAAGGGGCATCATTGCTACTGACGTGGGCAGAGGCTGAAATTATCCCCATATTTTAAAACGGCTCACATGATTTGCCAGAAAACTATAGAACTATAAGGCTCATAGATAGCTCACAAACATTCTTCAGTAGGGACATATTGAGCATATTACAGGAATGGCTGTCAGTCAATGAAATCCTATGGTGCACAGCTGTGGGGTCACTTGAATGTGTCCACACTAATTACAAGAGGAAAATGTATACATGCGCCAGTTAGTAGGTGTCCTCGTAAGAACTCCCCTACTTCCACTCAGGCTGAACTCTGGGCTTAGAGCCCTATCAGACAAAACTAGACTGTGTCTCATTTTTCCACCAGAGAGGGTTTCCTGTATGAGATAGAACTACCTTTAGCTAGGTGTGTTTACCTATTATTTTAAGTATGGGACTCTGCCACTCCACTCATTCACTGCCAAGTGGGCAAAAACCATGAGGGCTCCGGATTAGCAGTTCCAGGCCTTTGGCAACCCTAAAGATACCACTAAGCACGTCATGTTCTTTTGCCCGGCATTTATGAACAACAAGCACCATTGGATATTCCGGATATGCCGGAATTAGAGTGTCAGAGAGCACAAAGGGGCCCTGAGGGTTCCAAGAACAGATACCAGCAAACTGCTGATTTTTGCACTTACACATGATTTGTTTGCAATATGGAGAGTAAGGTTAAAAGTATGTGCCTCCACTGAGAAGTAAGCTAACGAAGATCTACAATGTGTAAGATATCCAACCTGCACAAACATCTCCAGATAAATATGGTAATCGTAAACCCAAATGGTACTGGTCACTTTACAATTTTATCCTCTTTTATTTGTTTATTTCTCACAGAACTAAGGGAAGCAGTTGCATGCAAGGTTGAGTCAATATATTTTGTCCACAACCAAATTGTTTTGGCTAATATTGTTCTGCATGTTTTAACTATTTCTGTCTTTTTTTTAATTTCATTAAGAGTCTTTTACATGCTGTTATGACTGTAGATTATAATAAGTAAAATTATAAATATTAAATAAAAAATATTCAATATAAAAACTACATACAAATGGCCAAGAGTTCAAAATGGTTTTCTGTGATGTACTCTTGAGGTACTCTTCAGAACTTTTGGATTAGTTCTAAGAGTAAGCCAGGAGTAATCGAGGATTCTAATAGACATAGTAAAGTGATGCATACTATTGTTGCTGTTGGACCTGGCCCTTTTTGCAGGGTTAGCCCCAATATTTTGCCTTCTGAACCTGTTTTTTATGGGTAATAGGACTAAAATAGCATTATAAAACATGGCTCAGGCCTGCCAAGGCAGCCTGCAGTGCAGTTTTTAATCACCATTAAAAACCTGGCTCATAAAACTTTTGCCTGGCTTAAACTTTTCTTTTTAATATTTATAACACCCCCAATGGTAGGCCCTAAATGCTCCAAGGGCAGGGTGTAATGCATTTAAAAAATAGAATATATGTACCCTAGTTTTACATTTCCTAGCAGTGATTAACTTCTAATGTCATTTTTCACTGTTGTGATGCCTATCATTCCCATTGAATAACACTGCGGTACCTTAATACATTAAGTAAGTGCTAACCTTTGATTGGGAGCAGCTAGAGATATGCCGTTTACACTCAAATGAATTATAATTTAACATCCTCTTCAATGGTATAGTTGGATTTTGAGTCACAATTCTGAAGATGTCACTTTCTGAATGTTGCTGGACTGTTCCCATGAGGAGCAGTCTCAAGACTGATTTGCCTATGCTCTGTCCAAACTGGTGTGGCATGGTGAGCAAAAGAACAATTGAGTTAACCCAGATCTCTTGACTGTGGGTGAATGTTTGATTTGTTCAGCATTCTGTCCATCATTTGTTTGAGCAGAACTTTTTGAAAGTTGCCATTTTCTTGTGTCAACCCTGTGTGCCTACATCCTGGCACACATGACTGTGAATAGCATTGCTGGTGGGGTTTGCCTCCTGCACTCACAAAGGAAACTGACACCAGGCCTATCCTGTCTTTTGTCACTCCAGGAAGTCTGTAGTGTTAATAGGGAAAGGGGACAAACTTTCAGAACCAGATGTGGGTGTAGGACAGGCTGTCTCCACAACAGAAAGGCTCCAGGCGCCAGTTAAACAATTTGAATCTTCAGAGCCACTCTTGAGAGCACTTCTGCACCAGTGGACATTACAAACTAAATACTGCCCTGCAGCCATAGGAAAGCTCTACTGCTTGAGGACTGCCTTTATGTCTGAGAAGGAAGACTGAGCCTTCTTACCTTTATCCTAGGCCAACCTGAGTGACTCCAAGGGCCAGTTGTCTGAGCTCCTGTATGAGTTACACGAATACTTCAAGCTCTAGAGTGCTCCCTGCAACTGGCCTGCTGCCCTGCTGTAGCTGTGCCTGCCTGGCCCTGGAAGTGGACCTGCTTGAGTTATGCTGCTTTCTGCTGGAGTGAGGTCCTGTTCCCCAATATGTGCCCAGAGGTTATGGACCCCTGGCTGGCATCAGTCTGAGCTCCTCCTAAGAAGAAAATGTGACATTCTGATGTTTGGGCTCTTCACAATAGAGAATGGGCCCCTTGACACTGAGACTCTTCACCAGTGATGACTGCTCACATGAGGCTCCAGTAAATACCTGTTATTTGTGCTACAATGACCACCAGCAACAATCAGCAATTTCAGATCTGCGCTTCGCGCTGCAGCACAGACAACCCATGGTGACCGTCAAAGCAAAGCTCCAACAACGACTGTCCACGACATCTGTCTGGCTCTTTGTGCAACAGCAATGACAGGCATTGCCCCCTGGAATGCTCTTCATGCTACAGCAACAATTGTATGCTATGCTTTCCTTGCTCCCCACATCCTCCTCCACTGAGAATGGAATGCTTCACACCGGACTTTGAGAAATGCTAACACATAGTACTTGTGCACTTTTTCCTTCCTCCCTGCAATGGAACTTTCTAAGTGCCTGAGGAATAAAAGGAGTTAGGATCAATTTCAATTTAACAAATCCAGTGTAACCCAATTGTCCACATAGTGAAACTCTGAGCCGAATGATGGGATTAAGTACGGTTTCATTACAAATTAAAATCTAAATCTCCTCATCTGAATCTATTCTAAATAATACTGGATGAGGAAACCCTAATTATTAGATTAGATTCATTAAAGGAGAAAGGTGTCAGCATAGCAGTACCTTTGTAGGAGTTCCCTAAAGGAAAGGAATATTGTATAGCATGAAGTCACAGAGCAGCGATGTCGCAAAGAGGCCTGTACCTCTCAAAGTCCAAAAGGAATCTGAATCTAGCTGAAGAATAAAATCCCCAAATGAACCTTCGGGATCCCCCTATCACGTGTCTCATTATTTTTCACCTTCAAAACAGTAAAACTTGGCAGCTACACTTGAAACTCCTTTCCTTTGGTCCACACTTCAGAACGTCCTTCGATCCCTCCTGTCTTCCTACTCCGTACAAACAGTAGTAGTCCTCCCTTTATTCGTTAAGGCTTCTCGTCCTTGACAAAATATACTCTTTTTGAGCCTCACTAACTCTTTTGCACAATGTGCCTTTTTCTGTTCATAAGATCATGCAACTGCACCTGCAGAGGAGGGAAAACATTAAATGCAATGCAAATATTCACAGTGAAGATTAAACATTAGAAAATCCAAAAACTTAGGGCTTTGGACAAGTTAATGTGGCAAGCATCTCAATACATATTTAAATACATTATAATAGATATGTATACAGTAACATGTAGATAGCGAGTACTATTCAAATGAATACATTTTCATTTTTTTATTCAAATAAGTATGTGAATATATACGAATTGACATTATTATTCAAACCACACAAATGCAGTTATAGATGAGTACTGCAATTTGATGTTACTGCAAGGAAAACATTAATATGCACACTCACACAAATGTTGAGATTACACAGTGAATGCAGTTTCTGTACTGTTATGGCACGACATCACATTAATAATGTTACAACACAGAAGCACATGAGGCCATGTGTAATATATATATATATATATATATATATATATATATATATATATATATATATATATATATATATATATATATATATATATATATATATATATATATATTACCTACTGGCGGTCGCCAGTAGGTAGTTATAGTTAGGATTGATTTCCATAGGGAAATCGAAACATTCTATCGGGAATAACTTTGGCGCCGGTTGAGGAATCTGCCTGAATTTTTCAGCAACTTTTACATATACATATATAATACATAATTATTTTTTCAAAATAGACACATTCACTGGATGGTGTCATCAGTGATGTCATGAGTGATGTCACTGACCATGTCATGAGTGATGTAATATGTGACGTCATCAGCAGTGCATTGCACGCGCAAGTTATAGTGAGTCCAACTAACTATAACGTGGGAATTTCAATGGTTTTATGCGAGTAAAATTTCCAGCTAACTATAACTGGTGTGAAACCTATGGTTTTTTCTTTGAATTTAATAGTTTTTTTTAATGTTAATTCCTAACTATAACTGATGTGAAACCTATGGTTTTTTCAGTGAATATATATATATATATATATTTTTTTTTTTTGTGTCCTCGACAAACATGAGAGGGTGAAGCCAAAATAACACTGCTCCAGAAGGTAACTCTTTTTTCAGTGGAACTAACCTGGTCCCTATACCTAACACATGCTCCATTGCATGGACTGAACTTGTGACTTTACCCGAGTCTAGCATAACCAGATGACCCTAAGTGATGATGTGTGCTTTCAGGCACAATAGATGCTTAAAAACTTGACATTGTATATTTCTGAATCCACTACTATTGTAATTTTGGTATAATTTTATTTATTACAATTCATTATATTTTTATAAATTGTTTTGGTATTCTTCTTGTATTGTGTTTTTACCTTCTTACTGTTTGTATGCTGCATAAACACTTTAAACATTTCCCTTAAGTTAGGACTGACTGCTTTTGATCCAAGTACCAGAGGGTTTAGAACACATAATATAGTGATGTTTGTGGTTCACCCTGACAAATACTGTAGGTGTTGCTCGAGGGGGGCTTCCACCCCCCTTAAATTATAGCCCAATTTGTTACAGTAGCCTTTTCATGGATGAACTTGATAGGTTTGTCTCTTGCACTGCACCAACACTGATCCCTTACACTCTCAGAAAGTGTTGATTCAAGAAACAGAGCTTGGGAACGCCTATTAAATGTATACATTTATCTTAGGGTAATTGTAAAACAAATTAGAACATTGGAATGTGGAGTACTCTATTGAATACAATGGAGTGCTCCATGCTTCTACTGGCTGGTAAAGGTCCGCAGAGCAACATTCCAATGTTATTTGAAGAAAGGCCTCTCGGAGCTCGAGGGGATTCAAACCCCTCGGGCTCTGGGATGCCTTTGTTTTATTTGTTAGAACATTCTACCCTCTAGCGGCAGCATGCTCTAATAGCCTTATAGCCCTTCGTAGCAGTGCTATACCGGCTATTAAAGGCCCACTCCCTTGTCGAAGGCTATAGTAACATCTGTAAAAAAGTAGTTTTCTTTTATAAGATTTATAAAAAAATTGCCTCAGGCTGTATTAACTGAAATCAAGTAGGTCAATGTACACTAACGCAAAATTCCCGCAATTATTTGAGATTGAGCTAGCGCTTGAAATGTGGGTAAAGCAAAAATGCACATAAAAAGTCGCAGAAAAAACCCAAATTCCGTATTTGCCATGATAGTAAGAAATAGGTCGGTTTAAACTGTATTATTTGGATAAACACAATCTACACCAGAGCTAAAGGGATTTGCAAGATCAGAAGCAGAGATATTTAAGACGTGCATTATGTAAGGTGGGTAGAAGTTAGCCATGACTTTCGGATCACAAGGAAATGTGAACGCAGATCAGTGGAATAAAGGAACATAAGCCGGAACAGGAGGCACCTTAGGGGGCAGAATAAATTGTGATTGGCATTTGAGTTAAGAACGCTAGCGCTACTGTTCTGTTCCACAGGGGCTTGTAATTTCTTGTTTTCAGGGCTAATGTTTTTACCACAAAACTTCCCTCCAAAAATGTAAATATAAAATAGGAAACCAACGCATTCACATGTTGTAAAGTTTGGAAAAATATCTGAGTTCTTATCGTCTCACAACATCGTAATTTCATAAAGTCAACATGCAATCTTCCAGCTGCCCATTACATGTGCGTTTGGGGGATTCATTTAACAAGGGGCAATAGGATTGCAAAGATATCAGGACAGAAAGTAATGAGTTTAAGCAGCCTCCAGAACAGTGTAAATGATGAACGATTTGCAGCGCACCTGAGGCAAGAGAACTCCCCATCTCTGCATCGGGGACCTGCACTACAATACTAATAGTGTTATAAAATAAAACCCAGTTGCAGCAGAGCCGAAGCCTCCTGGTGAACTCTTCCACAGCGTGAATACATTACACATTATCATTTCACTCCGGAATACCCGGGGATGGCTTATATTTGAGCAAGATATATTTGCAGAGCTGTAGGGGGAAAGCGGCATTGTAATATTGTCTGTCTTTCTGTGTTAGTTACTCTGAGAATGCTCTTTTCATTCCATGGGTACTGGGGTATACATTATGCCTGAGCAGGGTGCAGGGGAAATAAAGCGAATGTGAGATAATAACATAAAAAGAAGCGATGTAAAATGATGAGTTTAGTTGGTACACGCTGCTCTGTGGTATGGCGGATTTCACGTGTTGGGTGCTGGAAAAACAAGAAATAGCATGCAGAAAATTGGCATAGAAATTCCGATTTCCACATGTTGTTCACCGAAAATGTAGAATCCTCATTATTTTCCTCCTCTGAAATTCCAGGGTTCCGCAGTAACGGGTGTAATGGGGAGGATGTTATTTTGGGCCACATGTGTCGAAGACCTAAAGAGACCTGTCCTCAAAGTGCTTTAACATGTTTGAAGCGCTATGTGAGTTTTTGGAAAGTTTTAGCGATTAATTATTTACCCTGCCTCTCTGTGCATCTTTCTAGACTTTCTTTTTTTTTTTATGTTTGAAAACTTTATTAAAGTAAATAATCAAACCAACAAGGTAACACCAGCATATATAAATGAGGAAGAGGAAATATGATGAGAGGATAAAAAATAAAGCTGATGGTACAAATGAGGAACAAAGCATTTTAAGCGTTTTTAAGAGGGGGGGGAAAGGAGGGAGGGAAAGGAGGGGGGGGAGTGAGAAAAACCTAGCAATAAGTCATAAACAGAAAATTGCAGTAATTATGAACATCAAGCATAAAAAAGTACAGTAAAAGCACCAATGACTATGAATAACGATAGATATATGGTCTAAAAGGCAATAAATAACATATTATGAAGTATAAGACGGCACAAGCGAGAGAGTAATTAAATTGAGGAGATATAGGAGTACACTTATTCAAGGGGGCTTGAAGTTGGCAGAGGAAAAAGTACAGGGTTTTGTCTTGGCAGATTGGTCCAAATGTAAAGTTAAAGGTAACCAGTATAAATCAACATTACGGGAAGGTTTGCACAAGGCTGCGAAGGCTACGTCGAGCCTATGGGAGTGACAGAGTAAGTTCCACCAACAGACCATGGAAAGTTTGTGTAGAGATTTCCAATTGGAAGAAATGTGTTGGAGGGCAAGGGCAAGCATGAGGTCAAAGAGACCTCTCGAGTGTGGTGGGAGGTCAAGAGAATCAGACAGACTGCCTAGAAACACCAAGGAAGCTGAGAAAGGGAGAGAGAAGTGAAAGATATGAGAAATACGGGTCCACACCTGTGTCCAGAAAAGGCGGACGGAAGGACAGAGAAAGAAAAGGTGAAAGGAATCTGCATTAGTAGCATTGCAGGTCCAGCAATCAGCACTAGAAGAGGATATAAAACGAGATAAGGAAAGTGGAGAAAAATAGAGTCTATGATAAAAGAAAAAGAGAGATTGAGTCAGAGAGGCATTGCGGGAGGTTTTGAGAGATTTAGCCCAAATTTTATCCCAAAGAGAAATCGGCCATATAGAATCGAGATCTTTCTCCCAAGAGAGTTCTAATTTCGATTTGGGGCGATCAGGGTCAGAAGCAGAGAAAAATCGATAGATAAGGGAGGCCTTAGGGACAGTAGAAAGAAGGGTAAGTAAAGAAGAAGATGACGGGGGTGAGATGGTAGAATCAAGAGAGTAGTATCGTTCGAGGACGGTTTCCATAAGAATGAAGTATTTCTTCGCGAAGGAAGAAGGGCATTGGAAGGAGGACTGAAAGTGAGGGAAGGAGCGAGGGGACAAGCCATCGAAAAAATGATGAACCCAGGTAACACCCTTCGATCTCCAGGTAGGCCAGGCAATGGGTCTATTCCGTATGAGAATAAGTGAATTATACCAAATGGGCATAAGGAGAAAGGACTCACGAGAAATAGGAGCAGATGAGGTCAGGGGTCGCAAAAGAGATGAAGTGTGTCGAAAAATAGGGGAGACAAGACATGGAGCTTTAGTGGTGAAGAGGAGAGCTTCTTTAAAGGAATGTGGAAGTAAGAGATCACGCTCAACAGAAAGCCAAAGTGGGGACAAAAAGGAAATGTCCTGTGATAACCAACGAGAAGCTTGACGGAGGGAAAAGGATTTGTGATAGAGACGGAAATCCGGAAAATTAGTACCACCATTCACTTTGGGTTTACGAAGGGACGAGAGTGAGATGCGCGCTTTTTTCTGTTTCCAGAGGAATTTGGACAAGAGAGAGTCAATACGGCGAAAGTAAAGAGTCGGAATATGAATCGGAAGCATGGAAAGTAAATAAATTAAGATTGGAGCAACCATCATTTTAATGGAGTCGAGACGCCCCCACCATGAGAGAAAAAGGGGATTCCAGGATGTGAGGAGGGTATCTATTCTAGAAATAACGGCGTTCATGTTAAGACGAACAGAGGACGAGGGAGAGTTGGAGAAAAGTACACCTAGATACTTAAGTTTCTTACTCTGCCAAGCAAAGCCAGTGGAAGAAAAGAAGTGCGGAAGACAGAATTTAGTGAGGGGAAGAATCTCCGTCTTATCCGAGTTGATTTTATACCCGGATACCAAAGAGAAATGTTCAAATTCAGCCAATAGGGAGGGGACTGAGGTAGCAGGGTCAGAAATAAAAAGAAGGATGTCGTCAGCATATGCAGACAGTTTAAGGTGATTGGGTCCATATGGAAAGCCAGAGATGGAAGAATTATTACGGATGGAGGTCAAAAAGGGTTCAAGAGCTAGGATGAACAAAAGAGGGGAAAGAGGACAACCCTGGCGAACACCACGTTTAAGAGTAAAGGATGAGGAGAGTTTACCATTGACTAAAACAGAAGCTTTGGGCATAGAATAGATTAAGGAGACATAGGAAATGAATTTTGGACCGAAACCATGCCATTTCAGGGAAGCCATGAGAAACGACCAATCAACTCGGTCGAAGGCTTTTTCAGCATCCACTGAGATGGCCGCAAGAGGGATGGATAAGGAAGGGGCTTTACTGAGGACATTAAGGAATAGTCTAGAGTTGTCCGAAGTGAGGCGACCTTTAACAAAGCCGCATTGTTCTTTCCCTATGAGGTGAGGTAGAAGGGGATCAAGGCGAAGAGCGAGGAGTTTAGCAAATAATTTATAATCTACGTTGACCAAAGATATCGGCCGATAATTTTTACAAAATTTGGGATCACGCCCTTCTTTAGGGATGAGGCAAATAGTGGCATCTTGGAATGATCCTTGAGCAAGGCCTTCGGAACAAAAGGACTGAAAAAGGAGAAGAAGATGAGGTAAAAGAATGTCGGAAAAATGGAGATAAAATTCAACCGGAAAGCCATCAGGACCAGGGGTCTTGCCTTTGGTAAGAGACGTCAGTGCAGTGGATAATTCAGAAAGGGTAATGTCAGAGTCTAGAGTCGAGAAATTGAGCTGGGAGGTATCAGGTGTAGGCAGACGAGAAAAATATGACTGAAGAAGATCTGGGGTAGGGGGACTTTCAGGAGTATATAGAGTTTCATAGAAAGAATGAAATTGCTCCAAAATATCTTTATCCGTATGGAGGAGAGTATTGGAAGGGGAGTAAATAGCATCAATAACAGTCCGCTCCTTCCGTGATTTGAGGTAATTAGCAAGTAGCTTACCGGACTTATTACGACCCCCGTAGTATCGTGCACTACTGCGTAGAAGATAAGAAGAGGCCGAATCCGTGGTGAGCTTATTAAAGGCAATTTTGGAGCGAAGAAGTTCAGGAGACATCTGATTTGGAGAAGAGGTATAAAATTGGTGCTCAAGTGTCTTAATATGTTGTAGGGCGACCTTGCGTTTTTGAAGAAACGCCTTCTTTTTCTTGGAGACAAAGTCAATAATGAAACCACGGGCCGTGGCTTTAAACGAGTCCCAGAGGGTGTGCAAAGGGATAGTAGGTGTAGTGTTAAGGTGAAAGAATTCTGAGGTGAAAGAACGAAATGCCGAAGAGAAAGTGGGATCAGTGAGAAGAGAAGAGTTAAAGCGCCAGCGCGAGGATTTAGGGGCAGGGGGGAGAAGATCAAAGACAGTAAGAATAGGGGCATGATCAGAGATGACAATAGGTTCAATGGAAGAGGAAAGAAGGTTTTGAGATAAGGAGGAAGAAAGGAAAATGTAATCCAGGCGGGAGAAGGAAGAGTGTGGGGGAGAGAAAAAGGAAAAATCCAAAGTGTCCGGGTGTGTGATCCTCCAGGAATCTATGAGATGAACCTGAGAAATCGTGTCAAGAAACTGTTTGTGTGGTTTATGAGGAATGAAACGAACAGAAGATTTACGATCTAAAAAGGGGTCTACAATCTGGTTACAGTCTCCACCAAGTAAAAAGGCATCGTCCTTGTATTGGATACATTTTGCTGTGATCACGGGCCAAAAAGAAGAATCAGGGCATGTAGGACCATAAACATTCAGTACAGTAATCGGGATAGCATTAACGAGCAATTTAACTAAGATCCAGCGACCCTCTTCATCTCTCTCCTCAAGGAGCAGTTTACATTTGAGACGTTTGTGAACTAGAATAGCGACCCCATTTTTTTTATGAGAAGCAGGTGAAAAGAAAACATCGCCGACCCAAAGTCTTTTGAGTTTCAAAGACTCAACGTCAGAGAGGTGTGTTTCTTGGATAAGAGCAATATCAGGATTATAAGAGGAGAGGTGGGAAAGAACTCTCTGCCGCTTAATAGGATGGTTAAAGCCTTTAACATTCCAAGAAATGACGTTAAACATGAGACTGTATAGCACAAATTAGAAATAACAGGTGCAAAAACATACTGTACAAGCAATAAGGTGAAGTAGAAACTATATAAACCATTAGAACTAGGGAATGGAAAAATGGATAAACATATTGTATGAGCAATAGGTTAAACTGCAAAAAATCGAAAAATATTAGAACCATTGAAAAGGTAGAAAGAAGAATAGGAGGAAAAGGAAAAAGAAAGGGGGAAAGGGGAGAGGCGAGGGGATAGGAAAGAAGGTCAGTAAAGGATGTTGAAAAAGGAAAAGAGAGAAGGCATAGAAGACAGTACAAATCCAAAAGGATGACTGTAATAAACATACCTGAAGGGGGTAATACACAAAGGGAAGGCGGGGAGGTGGTGATGCGTTACAAGACGGGGGGACCAGGAACAGGAGCGGAACCACACCGAGACCTCACAAAAGGGAAACGAAGGACTGAACAAGATGGTGAAGGAGACATCCGAGAAGATCTGTGTATGGAAAAAGAAATTAATTAAGGACAACCAGAACAAAATACATGAGAAACATAACCAGACGTAGAAGAAGAGAAATGTTGAACGTAATCAAGGAGACTGGAGAAAAGAAAAAATTCAAGAAGAGAAAAACGAAAAGACGAAGAGAAAAGGCCAAAAGATTACATAGAACTAGAGAAAAAAGAGAGCTAGAGAGCAAAACATGAATACAACAGAAACATTTCAGCCACTGTTTGATGGAGAGGAGGAGGCTTCCATCCCTTCCTCATTTTGTAGAAGGAGAAAATTACGGAGTTCACCAGGTTCCTGAAAAGTCCAAGTCTTATTCCGATGAGTGACTCTGAAGGTACAAGGATGAAATAAGCCATAACGTGCTCCAAGGGAGCGCAAAGAGGGACGCATTGCCAAAAATTCCTTGCGTCTGGAGGCAGTAGCATTAGATACATCCTGAGAGAAGTAAATTCGCTGACCTTGAAAAGTCAATTGTTTTTTGGTTCTTGCTGCCGAGAGGATCAAAAGAAGGTCGGTGAACTTCAGAAACAGGATAATAACCCCACGGGGTTTGGCAGATGAAGATTGTCTGGCGCCAAGTCTATGTGCTCTCTGAAGACTGATGGACGTAGAGGGGGGTAAGTCCAAAAGCTTCGGGAGGAAGGAAGTGAAGAAAGAGACTGGATCATCCCCCTCAAGATTTTCTGGCAGATTGTAAATACGAAGGTTGTTTCTTCTGTTGCGATTTTCCAAATCTTCCGTGTGTTTCTGCAGAGAAAGGACAGTCTTTTCTAATGTTACAATGCGTTGTGTGTTGGATTGAACCTCAGGTGAGAGTAGTTCAACAGAAGAGAGGCGCGCATCCATAGATTCCCATTTATCTTTGAGAAGCTGCATATCTTTGCTCGTCTCTTCAATAAAGGGACGCATGGCACGAAGTTCCTCCAGAATTTGATCAATAGGAGACGAGAAAGATGAGTCGTCTGGTGTGGGAGAATTTTGTTTGGTACGTTTGCCAGTTGGAGCCTGAGGAGAGGATCTACTGGAGGCCGAAGTACCAGAGGAGGCACGCTGAGAGGAAGGAGTCGACATTTTAGTAGACTGAGGCAGTGTAGATCCAGCAGGTGAAGAAAGCTCCGGAAAAACACACCAAAGAATCAAAGAGAAACTTAGGTTGTCGTAAGAATACCAGAGGGGACTCTCCCCCAGACAACAACGAAAGTTCAAGGCGCGCAGAAGTGAAAAGAAAGACGACAGTAATGGTGCAAAAAGAGCACTATTATGGGAGCCAGTCACTGGGGAAATATAGAAGAAAATTCAAAAACACCTCTCCGTGGGTTACGTTGACCAGAGGAGAGCAAAAGTCGTCGAAAAACTTCAGTTAAATCTGACAGGCATGCGCCAAAAAACAAACCTGAGGAGGTACAGGTAAGTCACATTTGAGAAGCTCAGCGAGCTGAATGTTGTGGGTGCCGGTGGTATTAAAGCGAAAGGGCACAAAACCTGCCTCAGAAAGAAAAAGGTTGTGAAGCATTCAGGAAGCAAACAGTGAGAGAAACAGTCACATCATAGCCCAATGAAGAAGCGCTGTATTGGCAAAGCGCGTGGGGAAGCAGGCTGTACAGCAGGATCCTCACAGGTTAAAAGTCTGAAGAGACGTGCCTCAAAGGAGAGGAAATTATGGCAGAAATGCGCTGTAAATGCTCACCCCATAAATTAATGTTGGCAAGTGACTCATGGTGGTCGAGGGAGCGCTGGGTTGGTGAGGAGGCGGAGGTCCGGTGCGTCGCGGCATGCCTAAAATGGCGGCCGCGTGAGGAGCAGCAGCAACATCACAGCAAGTGAGGAAAAACGGCACTTGAAACGCCGCACAGGCGCTCCGTGTGGTCTCCGGAGGCTCCGGCGGCAGAATCCAGGAAAAGGAAACGAAAATAAACCCCTTCACATCGGGGAAACTTCAATGAGGTCGGGTGGTGCGGCGGAGCTCCGTAGCTAGCCGGCCATCTTGCGCGGCGCCAAGCCACGCCCCCCCTTTCTAGACTTTCTAAATAGCGTGGGAGCAGAAAAGCAGTGCAATCACAACCAGAACGACGTATGTTTAATGGAAGAACAATATCTAGTCCCAAAAGGAAGTAGATGACTTCCTTTCTTTTTTATTTAATTTTGAGCGTTATTAAGAAGATGTTTAAACACATTTAGAGAAATTCAGGCCCTATAAATAATAAATTAGGGAGTCAGCTGTTCATTTTGTTTATCTTACCGCCTTAGGAGGTGGTGTTTAATGGCTACATCATGGATAAATATTCAGAATTCGCTAAAGGGAAATAATGGTTGCTGACCTGAGTTGTAAAAAGCAGATCATTTCAGAATGATTCATTGTGTTTACAAATATCTCTTATAAAGTAGATTATTCTGCATGAGTGTGTGAGTGAGTACGTGGGTGATTGGATGAATGACCCCGAGGCGAAAAACATATGGGCCAGATATACCAAAGCATCACCAAACACAGTGCAGCAGCCAAAAATGCCACGCGTTGCGTGACAGGGAGAAAGCAAGAGAGCGCCATATTTACAGAGATGTGACACTCTCCTCCCCTCTTCCTAGTGCAGGCACAGAATTTTAATGCCGAGCTCCATGCACACTCCTTTGCGCCATAGTTCAAAGATGTGTGCGTGAGTCTATCACAAGTTTTGTACTGTAGGAGATTCCTTCCAGTACTATAGACTATGTCTAGATAACTTTTATAACTTTTCCTACTTTGTATGTGTCCAGTATAGTGTGGCACACATGCGCCAGGATGCCCTCCGGGTGACAGTATAGCGCTATATAAGTATGCAAATACATACATACATGGAAAGTCAGAAAAGATAGTTTAATGAACACATCGGTGTTCATTCTTGATGTAAAACCCTGCCTACTAGTGTTATTAGATAGGGGTTTGCATCTAAAACTATGTGTGGTTGCATGGGAATGCCCATGTACCACCCATGAAAGACCTGCTTGATGCTTAGTAAATCAAAGCAGTGCTTCACGCTGGTTTCTGTTACTTTCAGACTACTTTTAGCGCAAACCAAGTTTTGAACTGGAAATTAAATTACAAAGATAAAAATTGTATTGGTTTACGTCATTTATGTGATGCAAACCCAACACAACATGCTAGTAAATCTAGCCAGTAATCTCCTGTAATCTGTCCTCTGGATTGAGAATCAACTCTTAATGGCAAAAAAGTAGTGCGTGCGGGCACAGTGGAAGGGTAATACCATTCAAAATAGTGCAGCACTGGTACTAGTCCGCACATGATGATAAAGGAAAATGGCTGTGTATCATAAGCTGAGCATTGAATTGTGAGTACTATTAAGTGTTAAGTTTAGCAACCTATGTATTAGCATTGTCTGTGAAGTGAACTGTCTGTTGTTGATGAAGGTCTGATTCACAAATATTTTCCTGTGAGTAGGTGTGGCATACTGTATTAGTACACCTGGCGTTCTACTGATGAAAGTCAAGAGTACTCCCTGAATCACTGACTTGCTCAAAGTCACAGAAAAACTGGCCAGAAAGAAATGCCACAATTGATAAATGTGAAGTAATGAAGCTCCACGCAGGTAGGATGTAATATGCTAGCATGAAACACTCAGGAAAATATTGATAAAATGAGAAACCTTGTAAAACAGAAGTAACAATACAAATTCAGTTAGTGGAAGACAATGGCACATTTGTGTGTTACTTTAGGATTTCCATCATGGAATGATGATCTTCTACATGCTAAACAGTATGGAACTTTACCACCCCTAGGGGGCTCAAGGTCACCATTGCTGTCTCAATTGATAACAACATCAGCAAAGGTAAGGTAATTTAATGAATTTTGTGTAGCTGGGTACCCGGTTTTATTGATATAGCAGGCAGCATTTCTAGACATTGATCAAGGTCCTGGGGCTGCTGTTTCTGGCACGTTTTTGGTTCTCCATAAACATTTTAATAGGTTTATTTTTCAACAGTTAGAACATTACAGCTTGCACAATGAAGTAATAACAGCATATATAAAGTGTTGGGATTATTATTACATGCTCTTGCACATACGCCAACCTATTCTTATCCACATCTCTACTTCCCCCATGATTTCATGGCCTAACTATACTTTGTCTAAGTCTACCTACTTCAATCCAAAGTGTTTCAGTCATAATTCCTAGATCTTTCAGTATTTTTTCAGGCATCATCTGGTTTGGTACATTCCTTTCTCCAGGTAGACACACATGTCCTCTTAATGGTGCCAATTTAGAATTACTGCTTATCCAATGATGACCATTATATATTTATGTTAGTCAGCATCCCAATCCCACCAGTATACAAGTGTAGCAAGCATTTCCCACTGTTAGAAAATAGATTTTTTTCAGATGTCACCCCACATTTTGAGTACTAGTTTCTATTTTTCGACTCTGAAAGTGCACTGGTGCCTGCTAACTAGGTCCCAGTGACAGTGGTCTCTCCCTAAAACTGATACAAGTGAATTGCCAACCCCAATTGGGAAGGACATTAATTCCCTTATAAGCCCCTGGTAAGTGGTACCAGTAGTAGCCAGGACACGGGAATTAAAGGAGCCACCAGGACATGAAGCACTGTTTCTGCCACCTGAGTGACCAAATTAAACAGCTGACAGCAGTCCTGCCATTGCAGACTGCATTAGCAGTGGAAATTGCTTGAAATCGACCTTGCCCTCACCATGTGTGGGCATGGTCAAAGCCAGTTGCCCCTAAGGAAGGCCTACTGAGCCCAGGAGGCAGGGTACATTATATTAAACATGAGGACATATAAGTGCAAGATTATAGGACATATAAGTGCAAGCGTATATGTCTCTATAGAAGCCTTTTCTAATAAGGGTTTCTATAAGTCATTAACTGTCTATAGGATAAATGGGCTAGCACTGGGCATCCCTGATGTCTCCAAATCCATTATAGTACTGCAGAAATATGTCATGTTTGGTATCAAACAACCTGCCTCATCACTCCTGACATGATTCTCATGTCAGAGTCGATGTGAGATACACCCAGGTGGCTACATCCAAGGTTGCCCCAGCCTTTCTTCTGTTCTAGCTGTCAGCCCACAGCTTTTGCAAACAAGACAGGAATCTGACCACTGCCAGTTGGTATGAATTCTCCCAGGGGTCAGAAACAATGGCCTGTATGGGAAGGAGGTGATGCCTCCCTCCCTTAGTATAGGGAGTAAAGTGCCACATCAAGACAATGGGCTTCAAAGCTTACACCACCTCTGATATGCATCCAGGCTGCCGCCCAAAGGATGAAACAGCCTTCCTCCTGTCCCCCGGCACATTTGCAACAGGGCAGGTGGGAAAATTATGTTGTCAGGAGGTGTACACCCCAAGAAGGCTAGCCACACCCCTAGGGTGGGCTACCTTGTCTTTACAGCTGAAGAGTATTTCTGCCATTTAACAAAATGGCAGAATAGAGGGCTCTGGGTAGAAAAGAAGACACACACCCCTAGATAAGGTCACACCAGGGTGGCATTAGCTGCTGGGGCTAGAAGCCCATTGGCTTCCTGCACCCACACCCTTAACACCCCTAAATCTATGATTTAAGGGGCACCACTGGTACCAGAACCTGAGTTCTGATTTGAATTGCAACAGAGGACATAGAAAAGACCTGAGTCTGTGACAACAGGTGCTGCAAAAACCAAAGGCATGATACTCTGCACCTGTGGCAACCATTCTGAAACTGCACAACAGTGACTTGTCTTGGACTAAGGACCAGAGCGAAGAACCCCTTTGAGAGCCAAAGGCAACTCCAGACTCGCTTGGACTTGTGATACTAGTCCCCTTTAGACTGCAGATAAAACAACATAGAAGCACCAAAGAATTGCTGGCCCTCCGTAGGTTTGCCCAAATGTAGATGGTCTAGTGTATTGTGGCAAACGTAGCTCCGGCCTCCATCAAGTTTCAGGGGGCTACCATTTTACCCCGGACCTCTAGATGTCAAATAACTTCTTACTGACCTTCCTCTGCCATGGCTTGTTGCTGGGGAGTCCAGCCATCATCCCCATTACTCCACAATGCAACATGAGGGAAATCTGCAGCACCTTCGACTGACCACAGTAGTGGCCCTGTTATCAGCTTTTTGCACAAGTTGCCCTACCAGTACCATCTAAGCGGTAAAACTAGCTTCCCAGTGGCACGTGGTTCAACACCAAGGACAGCTTGAACAATACTGCACCCGGACTTCTCAAGCCAGGCAAAAGACAACTGCCTGTCATGGCTTGGACCTGGGACCTGCATCACCTGAACCCCCAGTTGGTCCCATACAACTCAATCTGAAAGTGACCAATTGTCACTAATGCTTTTTCCCATTGACTGCAGTGCTAAAATGTTGCAGTATTGATTTCCACTGATTTATTTTTGCTTCTAAAATCCATAACACTGGTTATACTTATCCAATTGACTTTGTTTTGTGTCTACATCTATATAAAATCTGCTTTATTTTTGTAAATTGGTGTTGAATTTCTTTCCAGTCATGGCAATTACTTCTAGGCCATGTTAGTACTATGAAAGGCTTAACAAGTTTTCCTCTAGTAAAGCCTTACTGCTCTTTGCCACTCTACCAGGACTGAGATAGGTATTTATTATTGTGAATCCAAGGGCCATCTTTGGGGTATTGTAAAAGTGTTGCATAGTGAAGCCTAGCCAGCATCACTACATAAAACTCCACCTTCCTACACCCACTCTCCTATTTCCTGAGCAGACTACACTCAGCTGTTTTTTCACTTGGACGTGATGGGGGAACCATAAGCTCCCCCCTTAGTTCCTTGTCTGGAGCTGGTTGCCAGCTGGATGAACACATCCTGTCTGAAGCTCAATGGATCTAAGACTGAACCAAATGAATTCTTCCCCTCAATGGGCTTTGGACAGGCCAGGATGCCTCACCCCCCACCCCCCATTTGTTAATACATCTATACAATCTATAAAAAGCCTGAGGGTCTAGCTTGACAAAGCCCTGATGATTAAATACCAGGCTACTAACCTATCAGAGTTGGTTTGGAATCCTGCAAATGCAGCACAAGATCCTGTCCCTGCTCCCTCATGGAGCAAGGAGGCTGGTAGTTAAGGCCTTGATTCACTTGTGCCTGGACTGAGGCAGCTCACTGTATTTGTGCACGCCTATGGCAGTCATTTAGAAATTGCTGTGGCACACATTCCATTTGGGATTCCCAAACATGACTTGGGTTGTGTATGCAGAGAACTGCAGGTACATCCCCTTAAGAGGCACTAGCACCCTGAACCTCGGAACTGTTTTCTAAACACGCTAATTTACCCTGCTGTGCACCCCCAAACCTTTACTATTCCCAAACATGAGTCATCTTGAATTGACCTGAAAACTCTTCACTGGCTACCTGTCATTCAGAGAGTTGAATTAAAATCTCTATGTGCTGCCCATAGAGCTCTGCACTTGCTTAGTCCCCTATTCTGCATCAGTTGGCTACCCTTTACACTACACACAGGCCACTCAGATTCCCTATTCTTCATTTGGCTACCAACCACTTGGGCTGGAGAGCCAAAAGTGGAGGATGATTGTTTAGTTTCAAAGTATCAACATTTTGGAACTCAATCCCTTTGGCCATCTGGTCCATTGATATTCAGTTGAGTTTTAGAAAGGCTCTTGAGAGCTGCTTCTTGCAGAACTAGTCTCCTAACTGATTTCTCTGGCTTGGTGGAATATTTCCTTTCCTTAACCAGCACTACGGTTCACCACACGCTTTACAAATCTTGTAACATAACATAACATTTCCAGTATAGCTACTTCTGGATTGAGCTCTCGGTGGCATCCCTTTACTTGTATTTAAGTGGATTAGACCACAAGCCAAAATCTAGTGATATGTGGACAAGACCAAACAACATGGAAGATGTCACAGTTATCCATTTTGCATCAGGGGTAAAATGCTGTCTGGATTTTGCCCACTGTCCATAGATGTGCTGGAGCATTGTGAGAACTGTATAGAAATGTACGTTAAAATAGCTGGAGATGTTCAGACAGTGCTAGTTTTTGGGTGCTATTTTAAATTCCACCCAGTTTTCAATTTCACCTAATCGTACAGAGTGTCCAGAAGTGGTTCAGGGCATTCCTTATAAATAAAAAATATGTATGTGAGATTCCTTTAACTTAATGGTTCAAGAGTGATTCTAGCCTCAACTCTTCCACTTTGTACAGTATGTGTCAAGGGCATGCCTCAGCTGTAAATATTTGAAGTAGTTAGTCTTGTGACGACCAAATTCTTTGTAGATTGTCTTAAATGATTTTAGGGCACCTGCTTCCCAAACTTCCACAAGTTTGGACATCTTTATGAGGTCCTAGTGGAAAAAGTCCTGGAGTGTAGCCACCTGGGAGAGCCACGAGTACAGCCACAGTGGGGTTTCCAGGGAAAGTTTATCATCAGAAGTGTGGCTCAATGGTTAGAGCGGCAGACCCTGATGCAAAGGTCTAGCCCAGGGTTCAATTCCCTCCTCGGCAGGGTCTTGGGCTCAATTTCCTCGGACCTGATATTTCTCGCCTCGGTGCCTATTCTAATCATGGGTACCACTCTGCAACTCTGGGCAATAGCTTGCTTAATCTCCACAATGGCCCCAACAATGCTAGGATGCCTGGCTTCACCTTGGGGGTGCCCAGGAGTGGGCACTTCACATGGACAAGCCAGGAAGGGTTCCACAGCGGTATGCGTACAAGCGCCTGAGATACCCCTTCGGGGGTCGATTCGGGTGCTGTACAACTACATTTACTTTTACCCCAGTTAATCTAGTGTAGAGCAAATCTTTTTTTGTGTAAACTGCAGCCCCAGTAGGCTCTAGTAGGGACTTGAGTTTGGAATGTGAGAGCCATAGATGAAAATACTGAATGCAGGTTCCTCAAACAGACCTAATTCAAATCATATTGCTGGGTCTACATTGGCCCTAAAGAGGCAGTCATTTATAACTGGTAATGTTTATGCCCTATAGTATAGGTGCTGTTATGATGAAAGTTATTAGTTGGGGTGGATGGTAGGCCACCACAAGTTATAATTTCTCTATTCTTGATAGGTCCAGTAAATGCGTCAGCAATTTAAATCTGAGCTCAACCCCCAGTAGCTATGGCAGAAGGTAGACAGGCTTCACTTAAGAAAATCTTTAAAGCATTAAGAAGTATCAAATTGATTAGAAAAGTTGAAAACACAGTACAATAAATATAACACTTCAATGTATAGAAATATAAAAAGAGGTGAAAAAGAGGTGGCGGAATCGCATGTATATACAGGAGCAACCTCTCTGTATTGAAAGTATCTTCACCTTCCCCGCCCTCCCCATCGTCCTGTGAATACATCAACCTAGATATTATCAGTCAGGGCAAACCGATCTGCACTCTTCACGGCGTTTACCACCCACCCGGTGACAACCTCACCTTCTCCCAACAAATCATGGACATGATCTCAACCAACGCCGGGCGGCAACTCACACAAATATACCTCGGGGATTTCAACCTCCACTGGAATGATCATAATGATGCGGTGGTAAAAGGTCTGAAGAATTTCCTCAACGCCCTTGACCTTGCACAAATTTGCAACAGTCCAACACACAAGAAAGGCTCTATCCTCGACCTTATCATCTCCAAAGAGGCCGCTATCCAACTCGAATCTATCCAACCCTGTGACTGGTCGGACCATCATATCATCACGTTCTTCATCAATGAAAAAGTTAAATTTAACCCTTTCCAATCCGCCAGGCCCAAAGTCTGGAAAAGAGACATGAAAAAACTAAACTCAAACTCTCTGCCCTCCAACAGCTACAACTTACTACTTCCTCCGGCTGGCGTGAAGGACGTCCAATCCTTGACTGATCACTATCTTAACAATATGACCGCAATAATTAATGAAGTCGCGCCCTTGCAGCTAAAAAAAGCCACCACAAAAATCTCCAATCCCTGGTATGACGGGAGTCTCAATGACGATAGACGTGTCATGAGATTGGCAGAGCGCTCCTGGAGATCAGCCCCCTCTGCACTGAACCTAAAAAACCTGAAGAAAAAGAGAAATGCCTACTTCAGGAAAATAAAACGATCAAAATCAGACTTCTTCAGCCGTCAGCTAGACCAAGCCAAAAACCGTCCGAGAAAGCTGTTTGAGCTTATCCGTTCACAAACCAAAGAACAACCCCAACCTCTCAACACTATGTGCAATGCCCCTTCCTGCGAAGACTTCGCCTCTTTCTTTAACCAAAAAACGGATAACATAAAGAATGATCTCCTCATGGACGCAAGCCTCTATCCCAAACCCCACTACATAACACCCACTAAACCAAAAAACAATGCAACCTGGTCAACCTTTGTCACCTACACGGAAGAAGAAATTGGCAAACTGCTCAGCACTCTGAAACCATCCAATCACCTCACGGACCCCCTTCCTGCTAATGCTGTAAAAGTCCTTACCCCGTCGCTCCTTCCACTCTGGACCAAAATCATTAACAGCTCACTTCAACAAGGGATCATTCCCGACTCCCTCAAAGTTGGACAAGTAACACCTTTGCTAAAGAAACCTACAGCCGACCCTTCTGACCTAAACAACTACCGTCCCATTACCAACATTCCGACTCTTGCCAAACTGCTGGAAAAATGCGCACAAATACAATTGACTAAACATATTAATCAATTTGATCTCCTCAACTCTCACCAATCAGGCTTCCGAGCCAATCACAGTACGGAAACTGCCATGATTCACATAATCGATGACGCCCTCCAAATACTAGATCATAACGATACCTGCCTCCTCATCCTCCTTGATCTCTCCTCCGCATTTGACACCGTCAAACATGAGAACCTACTCGAACTATTAAACACAAGAATGGGCCTATCTGGAACTGTGCTCAAATGGTTCACTTCTTTTCTGCATAACAGGTCGCAGAAATTCAAGAGCAACAACTTGATGTCCGCACCAAGACCTGTATCGCTAGGCGTACCACAAGGTTCCTCCTTATCCCCAACTTTGTTCAACCTAGTTATGGAACCTCTCACCACCTTGCTGCAAGAATCCAATGTACATTTCCACATGTATGCTGATGACACCCAACTCTATCTCAAACTACAATCACCCAAAGACATCACGCTTTTGAACTCAACAATCAGAAGCACCCAATCTTGGCTGGCCGCTAATCATCTCAAACTCAATGCCCTTAAAACAGAGTTCCTCCTGATCGCACCTCCCGCGAAGAGCACTACCGTGCAAATGTGGCTTAAAGACCTAACGGCACTCAATGTCCAACCCACCATCGTGGACTCAGCGAAATCCTTGGGCATAACACTTGACACCAATCTCAGCATGCAGGAACACATCAACAAAGCAACTAAGGGAGCAAACTACCAAATCAACACCCTCAGGAAACTTAAACCTTTCCTTCCAGCCAAAGACTTCCAAACTGCGGTACAATCACTAGTCATACCTCGAATAGAATATGGCAGCACCGCCCTCTGCGGTCTCCCCCTAGCTACTACGGCACCCATAAGAGCCTCTCTAAACGCCGCAGCGAGACTCATCACTGGATCAAAAAAACACTCGCACATTACCCCCGACTTCAAATCCCTGAACTGGCTGCCGTTTGAAGCCAGAATACACCTGAAAATCGCTTGTTTGACCCACAAGGCTGTACACCTGAGCTCACCTAGATACCTCGCTCAGAAGCTGACGATTTCTGGAGGCTCCAGGATCACTAGAGGCACAAACAATCTTTTGCTAAAGCCTAAAAGATTCCGCAAGGAAAAAACCTATAAACGCTCCTTCTCAGGAATGGCCCCCAGGATTTGGAACTCGCTCCCCCCTGAAACTAGGCTCATCACCTCTACCATACTGTTCAAGAGAGAAGTAAAAGCAATCCTCATGGCTAAATACACTTGAACGACTATTGGGGAAAACTACAAAGACTCGATACTCATCTGTACTACTTGTTCGAACCCTTGTATTTTATGTTGACTCTGAAATTGATTTACTTGATTGTTTTATGATATCACCTCGATGTACTCCTAACATGATTGATGTATCTGCGTATACATGCTCCCCACCTCTGTAAAGCGCTCTGATATCTGCGAAGATCTTGTTCGCGCTATATAAAACTTTCAAAATAAATAAATAAAATATAAAATATTTTAGTGTACAAAATGACACCCAAACAACAAAAATCGAATAATGGGAACTTAGGGCCAGATGCATCAAGCTAAAAACCGGTCGCAAAGGGGCAGATTCTCAGAAACTGCCCTTTTGCAACCGGTATTTTTGCATTTGGGATGCATCATCCCAAATGCAAAAATCGCTAATAGAGAATTCGCTAAATTGCGATTGTTTGCATTTAAGGAATCTCAAATTGAGATTCCTTAAATGCAATGCATGAAAGTTTCAAAAATAGCGAATTCGCTAATAGGGCACGCAAATTACCACGAAGTACAACTTCGTGGTAATTTGCAAAAACTGAAGGGCATGTGTGTGCGCAACATATGGGCACAGATCACAATCAGGGGTGCAACAGGGTGTCCTTTGGACACCCCTGCACCCTTGAACTCGCAATCTCAATTTGCAAATCGCTAATAGCGATTCGCAAATTGAGATTGTCTTCCCATTCATTCCTATGGGCCTCTGGGCCCATAGGAATGATGGGGGGGTATTCATTAATTGTGACTCGCAATTTGCGAGTCGCAATTAAGGAATTCTAAGGAATCGCTATTTTTGTAGTGATTGCTTAATGCATTCCATTTTGCTATTCCTTATTAGCGATTCCTTATTTTTCGCTAATAAGGAATCGCAAAATGGATGCTTGATGCATCTGGCCCACAGAATACGACTGTATGAAAATAAATAGCGACAAACAATGCAAAGTGACATCTGAGAGCAACTGTTCATGCTAGACTGGAAAAATGTAAAGGTTTAAGGACAATCACGGTGGAGCGCAGATTGGATTCAAGGATCAGGTTGGTCCCTGTCAAAGTGTTACCTTTGGACTGTGAACATTTTAGAATAGTCAAGACCTCAGTGGGTGGAGACTGGATCCGAAAATGGGCTTATCAAAAAGAGATTGACAAAAGACAAGGTCTCAGGGAAGCCATCAACAAAGGCGGGAAAAACTTGAACTGAGAAAAATCCTGAGTGCGCATCCAGGAAGCCATTGATATCAATTAGATGCTGCTTAGCATCTGGTCTGGTGAATACTTCTAACTTTGGACTTATATGCATGAATGAAAGTCTGATTTTATCAGGGGGCAAGACTACAAGCTGTAGATGAAAAGGGTTCAACTTCATCAGATGCAGGTTAGCATCAGGCCCACTGAATTTGATTTTCTGCTGCACAAAAGAACATAGCGGGAGCTGTGATAGATTCATACCCACCAGCGATACACCCTAGGTGGGTCGGTTTGTTGGTTTGTTCCAATAATATGAGGGTTCTCCACATTCTGACACTAACAAAGCGTTCCAGGACCTCAGGAACAGCTGTTGGCAGTGATGGCTGTCTCCAACAGAAGCCGTCAGCAGATTCAAAGGCAGGTTTAGCTGAGTGATTCAATTGAATGTTTCATTGGCATACATTTGAAAACATACCCCACTGTTATAGAACTTGGGCAAAAACATTTGCATAAGCTGAGCAGTAAAATTAAGAGTACTGGGAAGACTTAGGGTATTACATAGGCCACTTTCTGAGTGGATGATTACATGGATCCAATACAACCTTGTTGACTGTGATCACAGAAAACATTTTCTATTGTTGGTTTCTGCTGAATCTTGCATCCATCTCCATAGTATTGCTTTGTCAATGGTGCCACATGCGACTGAAACATCAAGTAGGCTCAGAACTAATTTCCAACCTTCCTCCATTAATGTAAGAATTTCCTTTTTGATGGTGACCATCATAGTTTTGGTCCCACTTTGGGATCATAATCCTGACTGACAGTGAAGGTAAAGAATGTGTATTTGCTTCATAAAATAGTTTAGTTGTTTGGTAACTTATTTTATTAGGATTTGACTAGAGAAAGACAGGTTGGAAATCTGGTGATAATCTTCCTAATCCTGTGAGTATGTCATTGTTGTCTTTGACTGAGCATGATAATAACTTGCCTGAGAGGTTTAGACACGGAATGTGCCACAACAGATGTTAATCACACATGTGAGATCTATGAGTTGGGATGAGTTTTTCATGTAGGCCACTGTTGAAGATTCTTAAAGCATTGTTTGCATTTTTAGAATTTAACATTAGTCTAAATGTTTCCCCTGTTTGAATGTCAAATTCAACACTTTGTGGTTAGCTAATAAGGTAGGAGGGAACCTGGATGAAAGGCGATCACCCAAATGTCCTCTTGATTTTTTAAGATTTTAACTTTTAATAATGTCATGAGATTGATGCAATGCAGCATGGAGGTACATGGTACATTTTGTTTGACATCTGCATCCATGAATTCTTGGAAAATACCAAATATATCTGTAGTTTTTATTGCCTGTTCATCAATGCCCTGCAATAGGCATATTGATATGCCTATGGTAGATTCAAAGGTCGACGACCGTTGGTCATCTCTATTGTCTTATGGTAATACATCCCAGGCAATTGACATTTTATTATGCTAGCAGTAGTTAAAGCAGTAGTTAAAGTTAAAGTCTAATGTCATATTATTTCCAGTTGGGGGCTTTTTCATTTTGGGACGGTTAGCTCTTGGTTGAATCATTTGTAGGTTCATTCAGTATGATATTTCACTTTTTCTGAATTGGAAAGGGCTAGTTTATCAAGTGAACTGGAAAACAATCTGAACAGTTTCCAGTACAAAAACACAGTAGCACTCAAAAAAACAGCTCACATCAGCACCACATCAAAACGCCACACAACAAATATGCACAAAGTTCTTGTGACATATTACTATCTAATAAATCCTGTTTTCATAATACAGCAGTAAAAGTTGTTTGGAGCAAGAACTGCCTAAAATTACCACCATGAACATTGAATAGTGCCAGTTAAAAGTGTTTTGTGGTTCAGCCATCCCGCTGTGTCTTAATATAGCACTCCCTGTGGTCACTTTGTATGATACAGCTGCGACTTAACATAGTGCTTCCAGTGCACGCTTTATGTGATAAATGCCTTGTCGTAATTTAGGACTTGGAGTGTTCACTTATATGAACTTCCCACGGTCTCTGCCACAGTTTTGGGCTGACTAGTGTTTTAAATATTTGACAAGCTCCAACAGTGCTATTTTAGCACTTTAGACTGTCGTAAATGGTACCTTATCATAGGAAATTAAAGTCATATCCGGCTTTATCGTGGAACTTTGACAACATTTTTGACATATGTAACCAAAAGAACACTAAACATATACAAAACAACATAGCAGTCATTATAATGCAGGACAGCTTTTAGGATAGCAACAACCCATTAAACATCAACATTATGCAACAAGGTTCATCTCATAGTCATGGCTGAAATGTTGATTCACCGCTTGACTCAAATAGTCATATACACCTAAATAAATCTAGGGTGTGGACGAATGCCCTGCAAATAAGCCTCATTTCGGATTTTTCAACAGCAGGCAATCAGATTTTTGATATACTAAGACACACAATAATCTCAATTAACATGATCCACAAACATTCTATGAGGAAGTTGGAAATTTACTCACAGCGGTGCACATGTATATTCTGAATGAAGTTCTTACTTTCATGGAATTCTTCATGGAATTCTGATTCAATGATGTGTCCAAGTTATGTGCATGTGTAGGCAATTACTCACTCATGAATGTACATTTAATCATGTGTATGTGTTAAGCTAAATAGCGCTTTCACCTTCTTAGGTTTTCCACCAAGTGTTTCTCTCCATTGATACATTAAAACTGATTTGGTCCTTGACACTTGAAAATCTGCTACTTGTTATGGTGGAAACATGCAGCTATTCTTTAGTGCCTGCACACAAACCTATGCACTTGAGGACACAATTCAATTTTTTTCAGGCGAACTAACCATGGAATATACAAAACCTCACCCTTGACGGCTGATTCGCTCACCTGAAAATCCCACAGTACTGACACATTTCTGTGTATGGGACTGCGTCACAACATTTTCATGCTAAAGTAAATAATGTACGTGTTCCTGCAGTTTGTTTGTTTCAATGTTTGACTTTCAGGAACTTCTCAAATAATTCCATAAATGAATGTGGGATATCTATTCCCAGGTATAATAACTAGGTTGCTGTTTACACAATTGATGAAATTGTGGTGTGGAAATGTTGTGCTCAAGAGCATTTGCACTAATTAACGTACCTTTTTCTTCTCGAGACTAAAAGCTCCCTGTGGAAGGACTTCTTACCCTTTACCCCACTCCGTCCTCCATTTTGAGGAAATCTACTCCCCAATCTCACCATGTAAACGTATTTACTCCTGGCCTTCACAGGAAAATATTTTTGGGCGAGAACGTGCCATCAAATTTCGTGAGTACCCAATTTGCAAGCTTCTGAGTGTACAAAAATATGGTCAAAAATATTTTGAATCAATGAACAACAATCAACTTTTCACCAACAGAGGAAGAAATTAAATATTAGTGGCATATTAACAAGGAGCTATCGCCAAACTAACAACACTTTATCGCAGCCAAAGTCTTGATAAATTTACCTCCCAATTCACAAGCTAGAGTTAACAGCCCACAGCAGCAGTTTACCTACGATAGCAGCCATAAAAAACATTGTGACAGAGGACCCCTGCAACTATCGCTAATGAGATGCCGAATAGGCGTTCCCATGCAAAAATCCACGACAACACGACACCTCAACATTCACAACGACCAGTCAAATTGGCGATACGAACCAAAAACAGGCAATAAGGCAAGTTAGCACCATGAAATTAACACCTGCTCTGACCTGGTGTAAAGTCGGATGGCAGCCTGCACCACAAAAGGGAACCCAGCCCAGGGCTTCATCGGAAGGACAACAGATACCATGGAGCCACTCATCATGCAGCCCGGAAACCCAAGAGGGACACAACACCCACCACCACCACTCCAGGACCCTAAACCCCATCCGGAACAACCCCCTCCCCTGGACCACAACAGAGGCAGCGCACACAAAGACAGCAGCCCCCCAGGAAATGCACCTGCCTCACAGACCCAACATCTGACAATGTCACTGTCCACTACAGGCTAACAGGGACAACAATTCTACGCATCCTGACCATCATCGCCTAACAGGCCTATGGCACCAACACAGCGGACAACCAACATCCCACCTCACTCCAAGCTGCTGGCTGTGCTGCCCCTGTTGGCCCCTGGCACACCCCAACCAACACCCGCAAGAGTCGGAGGAGTCTCACAGCCAGGCACATCCCCCACACCTGTCTTGGACATCACCATCACCCTGGCACCCCAGTCCCCATACGTCCTACATCCAACAAAATGCGCAGGATCTTCCGGAGACCAATACAAGGACTCAACGCCATAGCTGGATGCATGCATGCACGTGTTGGGGGCAATCCACAGCACACATGTCCTACCTGTGCCCCCTGGTGACACAGCACACAATCACCACAACAGGAAGCACACATCACACATCAATGTGCAGGCAACTTCAGAACAACGTGGGACCTTCACCAATGTTGCCTCCAAATACATAGTCAATGTGCATGATTCCTCCATCCTCCGACAGTCCATCAGCAACCAGCATTCCCAGGATGGCACCAAGGGAAATGCACAGCCCCTTGGCAAGTTCCAAATTAACACCCCGCTCACCTCAACTCCACAACCAGGCAATTCACAACTCTGGCAATGCCCATGTCACAAAATCACAACAAACATGCACAACAACATGCCCATCCACCAGACACGACAGAACAACTTACAATGGTAACCTGGGCGAGTCGTAAACATGAGCCATCAACAGCATGGCACCTCAGTCACACAATAACCTAATGTGGGGAGTGGTGGCAATCAGGCATGCGTGAAGGATGCAGTAGAACAATGATTGGGAAAGTACACAATGCCAAGAGTGGCGGAGATGTGCTGGACAGACCGCAGTATGCAGAACACACCCATATCCACCACAACATACACCTCTGGTGTATGGAGTGTAGTGGACAGTGGATGCAACCATGTCATCCCAGCCAGTGGGGGACCTCACAGAAATGTTGCCTGTTACGTCCCCCCGTGAGTGTGAGCAGAGTGGAATGGCATGGCTTACACCAGACCAGCGTAAGGGTGTGGATAAAAAGCACATAGCCCTGGGCGTGGTCCTCCTCCGGAAAGTCCAACATCTCTGCCAGGGGGGCATCTCCCACAACGCCACGAGGCCGACACCGTCCTCGTGAGCGGAGTTGCCTGCGATCCTGTGTACCTGCCGTACCCCAGCCTGCTGGTCCACTAACCCATCAGGCCCGCCACAGCGCAGCCAGGCCACACTGATCACCTGCCGACACCAGCGTGTGTCAAGGTGGGCCCTCCACGTGCCTTTGTAAGCTCCAAGAATGAGGCCTGTGACCCTGCCAGCCTACCACACCATCACTGGCCCCCCGACACTGGCCCAAATTACTCCTTGCTCATTCACATACTACACCGGCTTCCTCTTCGGCCCAGTAGGTCCCATATGTGAAACTGTGTCCTGGGTCCTGAATGGCAGTGACCCCAAATCTGGGCCAGCGGCCACAACACCTGACCCCCCGATCAGTGAGACATAGTTCCATATGGGCATCTTGCGACAAGAGGTGCCACTAACCCTGTTCAACACCAGCCAGTGACACATGGTGTCACTAACCCTGCTCAAAGCCAGCCGGCGACACGTGATGCCACTAACACTGTTCAACGCCCGCGGTGACATGTGGTGCCACTAACCCTGTTCTTGTATAAATAACAGGAGCAAAAACCCGTCAACCGTGTTGGGATTGGGGTAGAGAATATGATAAAAACTAATGATATCCCAACTGGTAATATTCAAAGGCAATTAGAAAGGACATGAATACAACATTATAAAAAAGGAAGCAAGGAGACTCTATTTGATTATTGCATGTGCATTTATGTGGAAAATTTAGGAAAAAGGAAAAAGGGCAATTAGAAGTTGTAACAGCACTGCGATATACAAATAAAACAAATGAAAACAACCCAAATTGTACTTGGTGCTCAAAGTGTGTGAGTGAAAAACACGGTAGCGACGCAGGTGACAATGTGATCAGCGTCGACGGCGCATAGTGACTGGGGCATAGATAT
Source organism: Lissotriton helveticus (assembly GCF_964261635.1). NCBI lineage: Eukaryota > Metazoa > Chordata > Amphibia > Caudata > Salamandridae > Lissotriton > Lissotriton helveticus. The sequence goes on along the minus strand of NC_136063.1, from coordinate 1,333,391,873 downwards.
GTACAGTGAATGAATGACACAATGTGGTTCCAGGTAGCTTGAAGAGTTTGTTTCTACTTTGATTTGTTGTATTATTTATGAACCACTTTGTATGAAGCGTCTATGATCGCGCTGAATGGTCGACGGCATCTCGATCCACATTAATCGGGATCTTCATCAGAACTGGGTTGGGTTGAGAGCAGTGCTGGTAAGGATTCTAGGAAAGTAGAAGTCCGGGGTCCATGTAGTCATGTAATTTGCAAGTGATCTAGAACAGAGTGTAAATCAGCGAAAGCCGAAGTCCGGAATCCATGCAGTCATGGACGTTCCAAGTCGTCAGGGGCTGCGGGTCTAATACGCATATGAGGGGGGCCCCGATGGGAAAATTCGATAAACCAATCTGACAGTGATCGGTGTTGTGAGAGTAAATCTCGGATAGACGAAGAGCTGCGTGGAGCTCGTGCAGATCTGGCGTCTCCTAGGAAACGCCAGATCTGCACGAGCTCCCAGTCCTGATGAAGATCCCGATTAATGTGGATAGAAACGCCGTCGATCATTCAGCGCGATCATAGGTGCTTCATACAAAGTGGTTCATAAATAATACAACAAAGCAAAGTAGAAACGAACTCTTCAAGCTACCTGGAACCACATTGTGTCATTCATTCACTGTACATAGCTATGCACCAGTCACTATGTGCCGTCCACGCTGACCACATTGTCACCTGCGTCGCTACCGTGTTTTTCACTCACCCACTTTGAGTACAATTTGGGTTGTTTTCATATGTTTTATTTGTATATCGCAGTGCTGTTACAAATGCTAATTGCCCTTTTTCCTTTTTCCTAAATTTTCTACATAAATGATGCAATGAGCACATGCAATAATCAAATAGAGTCTCCTTGCTTCCTTTTTGATAATGTTGTATTCATATCCTTTCTAATTGCCTTTGAATAATACCAGTTGGGATATCATATGTTTTTATCACTAACCCTGTTCAACGCAAGCCGGCGGCACGTGGATGAGGGACCAGGACTACCCTGCGGACCAGTAGGTCTCACATCTAGTACCTAGTCGCGAACCACAAATGGCAGAGTCAACACCAGTGGTTGCACGGAGAGGAGTAAGAGGTAGACGTGGCTCAGTCCGGAGGAAAGCCGGGTCACAGTCACAGAGGTGACCGAACATGTAGTGTCCCTGAACCTGAACTACACAGGCCGGTAAGGCCACCAACCTATACCGGGGACACTCCTTGAATTGCCCGTGCTGACCGCTGCCTCCGGCCTATACTGCGGTCCAGTAGGTCAATGAATCTTGATGTAGCGATGGTGGAGTTCATATCCGTGTATAGGCATCATCGCAGACTGCATCCCCTCTCAGCACCTGCGCCACTAAGTCTGTTCCACAACATTCATGGACACTCAGTGGTCGTACATTGGTGGCTTCTGAGTCTAAGGACTAAGGGCTAGTTTTCATTCTCATGTACCTGATACCGAATTGGTGGTGAAAACGAGGCTTGCACTTTCCACCCCACTATTTGCTGCTTCTGGATAAAATCAAACCTTTCGCATCATACCCTGAAGGACACCTTCCACTGTACCCCGCAACCCCCTGCAACATACACCTCGGAAATTGATGAGGACTCGCTCAGGTCGCATGGCCCATCTAACTGCACCGCAAGTCACTGTCCTGTGGCTGGGTGCCTGTGCCGGCCGCAGTGCATCCGGGGCCACTAACTCTGTGCTGGTCCAGCCGGGACCCCTTCTTCTGAGATATTGGATGGCCCCTGAAGCGTTGGCCTTGGGGTCATCAACGCATTTCTCTGTGGCCCTGCGATGTACACAGCCTCCGGGCCAAACTGCGTCCCACCAGGGCTCACACACCAAAGCAAATCCTGACTGGTACGGATGTGGCATCACCACAGGAGGCACATGCCACCACCGCAAGGACCACCTCCAACCGCCATCTGCCAGAGTCGAAACAGTGGTCCTGAAAGACTTACGGAGTTGCTCAGATCTGTCATGGAGGCCATCTTCGGCCTGATACCCTGCTCAGCACTCCAGGTGCCAGTGACTCAGTGCACCGCAGGCCATTGTCCGTTGCTGTTTGAGTTTTGTGCTGTGAAGCTGTTGAGCAGCAATGTCACCTCAAACAATGTGGGGGCCCTGAGACGTTGATGGGGAAGATGACGCAGGTCTAACACACCCCTCTGCATCTGCATCAGGAATATATCAAAGGGACACAATCCTAGACTTTTTCTTCACATGAGCGCGTTCATCTCTAGTGTCCCAATCCCAGTGCACTGCAACGCACGGACACTTCTGTTTTCATGTTGGCTGTCCTCTGGACTTTCCCAGGCTCACTCCATGTCGCTCAGCAGGTGACTCTGTTATGCATGTGTTTTCTCTTTCCGTTGCACTGGTGTCCAATCTCCAAGTGGTTGCCAGCACCAGACATTCTGTGCAATATGGCTTACACTCACCCCACACACATCCATCACGGGCGCATGTGCCCGTAGCCAGTTCAACATAATGTATGCGTGTGTCCCTGTGGTCTTGTTGCATGCATGAGGGCCCTGGACCCTACGACATTATATTGTTCTGTGTACATCGGATGCAAACATGTCACTGCAGGCAGCGGGTTGGAACTTGGACATGTACCTTTGTCGTCACCGACTCAATTCGTAAGGGGAGTGGCCAGGGCCATTGTACGCAGAGCCAACATGGGTGTGTGAATGCAATTTTAGTGGCCCTGTGCGTGGTTCTGTACTGTGATTGTGCATCTGCATGTGTCTCTATGGCAGTGTGGGTCGCCTTAGTGGGGTGTGGGTGGTCCCTGAAGGGTGATAGACACCTACGTATGTGTCGTAGTTCACATTCCATGGGTTCGGCCCCCACCGACACCTGTTGGGCCACCTTCTTTTGGCGTGCTGACACGTGGCATTAGGGTGCCATGTGTGGGTGGGTGAAGTGTTGTGAGCCAGCTGTGCTTGCGGGTGCTTCCTGCTGTGTGTTCTGTTGCAGGCTCAGTGTTCTCCTCCGAGTAGCTTGACTGGCTGAGTTCTTGTGGGGAGTTGCGTGGGATATCGATGGGCTGTTGTTGGCACCGATGTCGACGGTGTGGTGATCCTCTCCAGCACCACGGATGTGTTGTATTCTGTGCTGAAGGTGTTGTGTGCTCCTCTGCAATGTGAAAGGGGGATGCATGTTAACATTTTGTTGACATGTATGTTGGCGCATTGTGCTGGTCTGTATACAGACTGTATGCCAATGTACATTGTGACTGTTTGGGAGGTGCTGGATTCTTCTGCGGGACAGTGTACATTTGGACGACATGAAGAATGTGAGGTCGTACGCGTACATTTTCATGTCACAGTTACCGTCTCTGTCAGATGTAGTAGGCATGTTTCTGTGCATGTGCGGAGCCAGTTGTGTCCTCTGTTCTGCAGTGTCGGCTATGTGCATTCTACCACGTAGTCGTCAATGTGGGTGTGCTGTTCTTGCTATGTGTGTGTGCTGCAGTGTGCCAAGGGGATCTGGGACATGATCCTGGGTAATTGTGGGTGTGGAGAGTGCTACACCTCATTGTGCATGTGTGTCATTGTGCCCATCTCCCCCGTCCCCCCAGTCCCTGTTTGTTGCACTCCCTTTTGATGTTGTGTCAGGTCCTCTCGAATTGTGTCCGTACATCCTACTCCTTGCACCATCTCCACACTGATGATAGTGGCCTGGGTTTCCTCCAGCTCCTCCTGTGGCGCAGGACTGACACTTCCTGTCGCCATTGCTGCCTTCTTGTTGGCAGCGGGTTTTGTGCCTGGTTTAGGTTGTCACGTCATGCCTGCGCCTGTTGGCTTCTTCGATTGGCCTCCTCGCCACTCCTACTGATTCCCAGGTGGTCTGCTTGTGGGTCAGTTGCTGGTAGTGTTCCGTCACCTCTGTGACGCTGGTCTTGTTTTCCTGCGGTCTGCACCCCATCTTCCTCTCCCTTTTCTCCTTGGCCTTTCCCGACCCTGTTGTTCCTTGCTGGTGGTCTGTGGGGGTTGTGGGGTTAGAGTTGGCCTCTGCGCTGGGTAAGGGTGCATCCATGTTGCTACGTGCTTTGGCTTGTTTCTGGTGTGTTGTTTCTGTGGTTTTAATGGTGCATTGTCCCGTGTGGTATTTGCATGCTTGTTGCTGTTTTTCGCAAGTTTTTGTACCACGGTTGGCCTCATCGCATGTGTTTTAGCGTCCGCGTATCGTATTTTTGCTGTGTGGCATTGATTATCACGTGGACATTTGACACATTATAATGTCTATCGTGTGCTACCGCCGCGTTGTTTATCCCACGTTGACACAGGGTTATTTTCCCGCGATAGGCTGCGATGTTGAAAGTTGCGTTACGCTACTCTTGGGGTAGTTATCACATGTTCTTGTGAATATACCCCAGAGTTTTTTATTGTTGTGAAAATAGTTGGAAAATTATGTGATTTGAATACAGATAAATACACAGCAACATATGTGTGCATTGTTGAAAAATGTGTCTTTTTCTCAGCTTTTCCCCTTCTCTGTGGAATGACAATAAGGTATGCTGTACCTTATCCCTCTTTCTTTAGAAGATTGACATTTTTGTTTTTTTATTAAATTTAATGAAATTGGATGTTTTATTAATTCGCTACTATAATGTATCCTTTACTGTAGAACAAATGCATCTTTGAAGTTTCATTAATTAAAATGTATTATTCGTAGGTAATTGGGTTTCTCAATGGCTTAATACCTTTGACTGCAAAAGCATCCTTTATTCAGTTGAATTGCTATTTTCTTTCTAATGTGCTGCCTTTTTCTCAGGAGACAGCAACACAAAAAACATTGGGAAGTTTCACACTTTTATCTTTTTAGCTGTCTTTTCTACGTGTTCACATATTCGACTCCTTAAGACATCTATTTTAAAAGTTTGTTACAATTAGTTATCCAAATTTCAAGAGCTTAAACCGTTCTTGATTTTCGAAAATTGGAACTGTTAGGTGAACTGCAAGGATCGCATTAACAAGTACTCTTTTTGAGAGGTGAGTGCATAGCAGAGTTCTGTTTCAACAGATGCAAAATCAAAGTGGCCTTGCAATGACCGGCAAAAATAGGACTTGCAGGGTTGCTGCTAATACCCACATTTAAATCTCAAACCCTTGCTTAATCCACGGTCATGTTATGATTTTCCTTGTTAAGGAATGTTCTGTACAGCAAAACCAAATAAGATGTATGTTGTTTGACCCAGTTTTATGTTCTTCCAAATGTTTTATTATTGATATAGGTGTTGAATATAACTGAATATAACATTGGTGCATACGTATGGCCATAAGATTGTATTGCTTCAATAATGCCTTCATGCCACATTCTAAAAATGCTCTGTAGCGGAATATACAGCAGAATGTAATAGCCCTCTCCACCATATTCCAAACGGCACAGAGAGAATGAATGAGAGAGTCGAGTGACTCATTCGGAGGTCAGAGGAAAAGGGGAGGGAAATGTTTCTCCGACCAGGAACATTTTAAATTCTATATGGCCAAATGCTGCATTTTAGACCTCGATTCGCAAAGAAAATTGAGAAAATGTAGAGCCATTCCAGGCAGCTCTGTGTAGGAACTTTTGAAATAATTAAATCCATCAAAGCCTGCCTAGTATGGCAGGACTTCCTTAGAGATGATGAAGAGGTCACTCCTTCCAAAGAACACTTCGAAAAAAGTAGAGCTGAGGTGCATTTCACTATCAATTTTCAATTAAGTTAGCTAAAACAACTATGGGGTTTTACAGACAGCTGGGATACGGCATTTCAACATAAGACAATGTTTATCCAACTGATGGCTATTAGAGGTGAAAAGTATCCTCCGTTTATGTTATGTTATGTTATTATAATTTATTGTGCGCGCAGCTACTCCAGCAAAGGAGCGTCCCGGCGCATAGACAATCTTTCCTTCTTTCTCGTATCTTTCATTCCCTTTCTTTCCTCTCTCCCATGTTCTTAACTTCCCATCTTCAAAGTATCATTTTTTACCACCTTTATTCCAATTTTACTTCTTTCATGTATCCTTTTTAATGTCAGTCTTTGAATATTACTATTCTTTTTTTCATGTTAATCGTATCAATATTTGTTCCATCTTAACTTCCACCAATGTTAACCTATTTCACTTTATCTCAGTTTTTTACATCTTTTTTTCCATGCTGCAATCTTTCAACTGTGTTCTTTCTCTTGTATCACTTTCAATCCTCCCCCTCCTCTCAGACCCCGACTTTTATTTCTTCTGTACCTCCTTCCTTCTTTATCCCCCTTCTCTTCATCTTTGTTTTGCTCTTTTCACCTTCTCTCCCTTTTCTTCTTGCTTTTCCCTTTATCTATTTTGACTGTCTTCTTTCATTGCTTCAGTCCTATTTAGTTACTTCACACTAGCCTTCTTTCTTTCATTTGTTCTATATTGCCTTCGCTTTCTTCCTCCTTCTTACTAATCTTTCATCCATTTCTCTCACTCTCTCCATCCATTCTTCACTTCATCCGTACATACTTCTCTTTCTTTTCCCTCCTTCTTTTTCTCCACCCATCCATGTTTCTCCCCATCCATCCATCCATGCTTCTCTCCATCAATCCTTTCTTCTCTCTGTCCATCCACCTTTCCTGCCCTCTCTCTATCAAGCTTTCTTGCCATCTATCCTTCTTTATTGTCTTTATTCATCAATGTATTACTCTTTAACTTTCTCTTCATTGCTCCTTCTCTCCTCCTTACCCCCACCCTATAGCTCCATCATTATATCTTCCTTCAGCGGTATTTTAAGGGTTCTGTGTCTTCAATCAAAGAAAGTCAAACGATCCATAAACAAGAATGTAAGACATCACCCACAGTCAAGCTACGACATTGGTGGCTTTGTGAGGCACCTGCGTGTTTGGTCGATATCTCTGCTGTAATCAAAATTGCAAAAGATCATGGGAACTCACTCTGATTTTGTTTCCAGGTGCTTTGGGTAGAGTTTGTAGGGCAAGTGGATACAATGAGTGACAGACAGCTGTTAGGCTATAAAGTAAAATGTTCTGTTGTAAACTGATGTGTCCCCACTTGGTTGTAAGTAAAATGGTGCATGACATAAATATTTTGTCATAAATATTGTTTACAAAAGCATTCCCATTGGGTACAGATTTCTATTGTAATATTAACGTCCAGGCAAGATTTTTGTTACGATATTTAGGACATGATATTTATCCAAGATGATATTTTGATACCATGTCCCCCAAAGTACTTGTATATAGATTAAAGGGCTTATTTATGAGAACCCTGTATCACTTTTGGACCATGCTAAATGGTGCATGCATGACGCAGGGCTCTCATAAAGATTTATGAAGCCACGCAAAGCCACCCCATATGGCTTTCAGTAGCCTCATAAACCATGAGTAAATCGACGCAGCGCAAATCGCTGTGTCACCTTACTTTGCGCCTGCGAGGCCGTCTAATGGGTGTTTTTGTGGGTTTTCCCATTCAGCACCCATAGGATTTGACGCTGCCCCAGATTTACAAAGTTATATAAACCTGGGAAAGCATCAAATCCATACACCTCCTGAGATGAAGCGCAACATTACTCTTTTCATGGGTGCTCCATTCTACAGCACACATAGAAAGAGACAAACACCTTGTAGGATTGTTTTTGTGCAGGAAATTGCTCCTTCCTCAACAAAAACAATCCATCGTGCAATGAAGGCACCCTTGTACCATGGTATAAGGGTGTTTACATTTGCACTAGGCTGCCAAATAGAATCAGTGCAGGCAGAAAGGACAAAAATGCACCATATTGTAATTGTAATTGCATTTATATAGTGCTAACTACCCTGATGAGGTGTTGGAGCGCTTTTTTGGCGAGTAGCATGCTATTCCAGAACCCTAAAAGGATTGGTGGTGAATTAGTATAGTGAAATATGGGATTTATTTGAGCTGTGGATATGTTAGTCTGTTATTTGGATTGAGAAGGATAGTGAACGGATAGAAGAGGAAAAGGTTTGAAAAAGGAAGGGTATGAAAGTTTTTATTTAAGAGTTTATAGCAGTAGGAAGGGGATTTGGGATGAGTAAAGAGGAGGTGGAGGGGGAAGAGTCAGATGGAAGGGTTTAGAAAGGCTTGTTTGGGAGATCTGAATAGTAAAAGAGGTATGAGATAATGCAAGGAGGGGTAGAAAGGTTTTTTGGGGGATCATGGTTGTGGTATGGGGTTTGGGATGAATGGAAAGTGGAGTTAGAGGATACATTGATAGAGGTATAGGGTGAAAAATAGGGTCTTGCATTGGAAAGAGTAGTAGAAAGACGTTTGAGATGAGTCAGAGAGTTGAGGTAGAGGATCATTTGAGAGTGGTATAGGGTGAGAAATAGGGTAGTCCATTGAGAGAGTAGCGGAAGGAGGTTTGAGATGAGTAAGAGTGAGCATAGAGGATATATTGTGAGAGTATAGGGTGAGATATAGGGTAATGCAATGGATATGCTGAATTAGAAGCATAGCAATAGATATAAAGATAAATAAGTACATGGAAGGTATATATGCATAAAGAAGGTAATATATATATATATATTGCTTAAATAGGTGACTTCCTTCCCTTTCACTTTGGGGTAGGGGAGCGCAGCAAGGTGCCTTGATGTGCTGCCCTATACCAAAATGCCATAATGAGTTCCCAAATATATAGCTCCTTTAGGCCTGGGACATATTCAACACACACACTTACATACACATAGTGCTTCCAGTAAATTCAATAGGTTATTGAAAGGATTTTGCCCATGCTTCAGCATAAAAACGTATTGACCAGAGCCTTTTGCCCACAGCATTGCTGAGCACAATTACAGATGATCAAGAACAGGATCAAGATTGTGTTTGCTATCTGTGGCATACTTCTTTTAATTATTCCATGAAGCCATTTTTCCAGTACTCCTGTGAAGGATAAAGATTAGTAATTATTCCTGTGTGCATGCATAAACTAAGTCTAAACACTACTCCAAGTGTAGGTCTTTTTTAACAGTCTTCGAAATAATTGTTTCATATGAAACAAGTTAAAATATAGATAAATGAAGACCACATATAACTTTTTGGGCAGGATTCACAAACTGTATTTTGTTGTACTTAATTGTTGAGTACAGTAGAACTACTCACATTCTACTAAATGCTATTCACAATCCCCCACCTCTCCTATCTTTTCCATACGGTGATCTCAGCACATGTACGTATACATTTTTTAAGTAAATATGAATGGGGTACAGGGCAATGGCAGGTAAATGTGGAAAATGTACTACTAAATGGAAGCTGATTGGGAAACATTAAGGAGGAGTTTAGTGAAAGACATGCTAATACAAATACACACCGACAAAAGCATAAGATCATTGTTTATCACAAACTACACTTCTAATGTTACTATAGACCAAACTGTGCCAAAACAGGTGGAAATCCATGCCAAACCAGCCTAGGAGCAAGACAGGCACCACAAATGTAACATTGATTGAAAAAATGTGTATGTGTTAAAAAAGCATATACATTTAAATTTAATGATTAATTAATGATTTTATTATTTAAAATTTGAGAAATAATTATTAAAAATGTAAAAATGATTGCAGAATAATTTAACACATAACTTCTGACTTAATGTGTTACATATCAAATAAAAAAACGTTTTAGCGAAGGTGGAATTAAAAAGAAAATATTATTTAATAATTATTTAGCATTTGAATTAATTATAAACTACACATTTAAAGTGGTGTGTTAGCATATACAATGTTAATACAGTTTTGAAGAACAATACACAATAATAATTTTTACTATAGTTTTCAATAATAAGATCTTGCCATAGTGATGAAGACCACTACCAACGTGCGCAAATTTAGAATTCGTAACCTTAAATTTGCAACTCCTATCGCCTATTTGAAGTGGTGGAACCACTAACCTACACTTATGTGTAATCTGGGCTGAAAAATTGTTTTGTTCAAAATATTTTATTGAAAATGTTATCAGAATAGACATAATAAACAATAAGTAGGACATACAGAAAAAAGTAACAATGCAAAGATCTAGTGAAATACTAATACAAAAGATACAATAATTACTAACTCAGTTATAATAAAAAGAAGAAAGTAACAATTAGGCATATAGAAAACTTAAAGAGGGGAGGGAAGGAGAGGGAAATACATGAAAGTCGATAAATAGAGCTACAATACAATATCGAAGCATATAATAATATAGCAATAAAGGGGATAGACAATGAAGGTAATAAATTCGATAAATATGTATCAATAGGAGTCCAAAATAGATGATAAGATATAGAATTTTGACTAACCCCAGACAAGGATAACTGCACACCTCTTCTTGTAAAAATAACCCAGGACCACCATGCATGTACTGATAACTTTGAAACATCTTTCCAACAATAGGTAATTGATTTTAACGCGGCAGAAATTAAGAAGTTAAAAAGTTTACATTCAAGATTACCTAAATCTTGGGACAAGAGTACAGATTTACAAATTAACATTCTATACGAAATGTTTTCTTGAATATGAAGAATTTTCTTAATAGTATCCCATACTTCAGACCAGAATTTGGATAAGCAAGAACAAGAAAAAAGCATATGTTGTAGAGATCCAGGCTGTAAATTGCAATGCCAACATGTATCAGATTGAAGAAGTTTAGCGTGAAATAATCGAGACGGCGTCCATAAGCAATTAAATAAAATATAGGAATTAGTTTGAAAAAGTGAGACAGGTAACCATCCAGAAATATTAGAAGTCCATATAATTTCCCACACATCAATAGATAATGAAAGTGATAATTCATTGTTCCAAAACGTTGCAATCATATTTATATTACTGCCAAGAGTATTTGACAATTTTTTATATAAAAAAGAAACACAATGAGCATTTGATGAGAGAGTTTGAATATATGTGGGTAAATCAGCATGAATATTAGATGGAATAGCTTGGGAAAAGGAATCCAAAATTGAATTACTTAAATACTCATATTTTAGAAGATCAGAATCAGGTAAACCAAACTTTGTTTGCAATGTTTAAAATGTAATAAAAGTATTGTTACAATAAACAACTTTAAGATAAAAAATACCAGCTTTTATCCATGAAGACCAAAAACTAACATTTTTATTCAGTTTAATAACATTACTATACCATAGAGATAAGTCATCAGTAGCAGAAATAGGATTTTGAAAAATTAAATCAATATTATTGAAAATCATTTTGGAGGATTTTAGGATAAAAGATTTATGAAAAAATGTAGAGTTGTTTGACATTGATAATAGTGTAGGAAATGGAAAAGTATTGATAATAGCTTTTTCAATATGGAACCACATAGGGGGATTATGTAAGCAGGAATGATTAAACCAAATAGCACTTTGTTTCAAAATAAACGCTTTGTGGTAAAGAAGAAAGTCAGGAATACCAAAACCAGCGTTACATTTAGTCATTTTCTATTTTTTTTAGTTAATACGTGGAGCTTTATTATTCCAGAGAAACTTGGAAAGAAGTTTATCAATATCTTTATAAAACTTTAACGGAAATTGAACGGGGATCATGTAAAATATTTTAGGAGCAATATTCATTTTAATAGATTCCAATCTTCCCCACCATGAAAGATGTAGTGCAGACCATTTAGATATTTTATCTTTGATAAAATTTAAAACAAAATCACTATTAAAAGTTAATGTTGATTTTAATGAGGAAGAGAATAAAATACCCAGATATTTTAGTTTGTGTTTTTGCCAGATAATTTCATGCATGGGAATCATATCAGGAGTACAATAAACATTTAATGGGAAAAATTCTGTTTTATTAGTATTCAATTTGTACCCAGACACCAACGAATAATTTGCAATAATATCTATTAAGGAGGGAAAAGAGGAAATTGGATCATTGATAAATAAAAGCATATCGTCAGCATATGCTAAAGTTTTTATTGTAACATCCTTAACCTTAATTCCTTAAATCTTAAGCGCACGTACACCTAGCGGTTTCATGGCGCTGTACAGTACTGAACCCCGGAGGAATCGAAAATCAAAGCATGGGAAAGGAGGTTTAAGGGGAGAAGACTTGTGTGAAAAGGAAAGTTTTCAGTGCCTTGTGAAAGAGTGTATACTGGGGACAGGATCTCAGGTGGACCGGAAGGGAATTCCAGAAGGCAGGGGCGAGTGTGGAAAATTTGGAGCCTCCCCACTTTTTACGTTTGAAACGGGGGACTACAAGCAATTGTTGGGTGGAAGAGTGCAGCTCCCTGGGAGGGACATAGGAATGAATTTCAGACATGATAAAGGCAGGGGCTGAGCCGGACCGGGCGTTGAAGATGATGCATCCTAGTTTAAACTGGACTCGTTCACGAATGGGTAGCCAGTGTAAGGTCTTAAGGAGGGGAGTGACGTGATGTGACTTAGATGGGTTGAAGACCAGGCGAGCCGCCTGGTTCTGGACCAGCTGGAGTATTCGCACGCTGTACGCGGGCATACCACAATAAAGGGCGTTGCCGTAATCCAGGCGGGAGATAACCATTGCCAGGACTATAAGTTTGAGGGCGGGGAGAGAGAAGAACCGAGAGACTTTGCGAAAATGTGCGAAGTGAGAGGAAAGACGAAGACACAACAGTGCTAACTTGAGAGTGAAGTGAAAGTTGGTGTACCAGTTTAAACCCAAGAGTTTTTACAGAGGGGGATGGAATTGGGGGAGAACCCAACGAGGGGGGCCAAAAGGAAGAGGACCAGGGACTGGAGCAACCACCTGTCAGCACCAACTCCGTTTTGTCGGGGTTGAGCTTCAGGTGGTTGTAATTCATCCAGTCCCGGATGAAAGTCATGACAGACTGAAAGTTAGAGATGGACTCTGAGGAGGAAGATAAGGAAAAAATTAGCTGGAGGTCATCCGCGTAGTTATAAACGGAGACCTCCAGCTGTTGGAGGGCAAAGATAAGGGGAGCAATATACAGGTTAAATAACAGCGGGGAAAGGGATGAACCCTGGGGGACCCCACATTTAACCGTCTGGAAGTCCACTGAAAAATCACCCAAGCGCACAGCTTGGGTGCGGTCACTCAGAAAGGAGGACAGCCAGACCAAGGCCGATCCTCCGATTCCCGCCGCTCTGACACGGGACAATGAGATGGAATGATCAACCGTGTCAAAAGCGGCAGAGAGATCGTGGAGGACCAGGGCCTGGGGATGGTTAGTGTCCAAACCCTCTCTGAGGTTGTCAAGAACCGATAATACAACGGACTCCGTGGAGTGTGAGGGACGGAACCCCGCCTGCCGGGGGGCTAATACCCTATTCTCCTCCACGAAGATGCTGAGCGTTCTGGTTACATGACGCTCCAGCACCTTCGCCAAAAAGGGCAGGAGTGAGATGGGGCGATAGTTGACAAGTACTGAGGGGTCCGCTTCGGGTTTTTTAAAGATGGGTAGAATGACAGCCGATTTGAGGGGTGGGATGACGATGCCCTGTGATAGCGAGCTGTTGAGGAGGGTGAGAGGGGCGAGGCACAAACAGAATAAATCTGTTTCAGAATATGTACAGGGCAAGGGTCTAGAGGGGAACCGGATTTGACCAGCGGCAGAAGAGAAAGGAAGGATTCTTCTGTAAGGAGGGGGATGAAGTCGAGGCAAGCTGTGTTGGGGGGACAGTGGGGAATGACAAAGGAAGGGGAAGGGGGGGATATTAGCTTTGATGGTGGAAATTTTATCAAGGAAAAAAGAATTGAGGGAGTCACAAAGATACTGGGAGGGGGAAGGTTTGAGGGAGGCCCTGTCAGAGTATGCAAGGTCGTGCACAATAGTGAAAATTTCTTTGGACTGGTTTTCGGCGGCTAAAATTTTAGAGGAAAAGTAGGCGTTCTTGGTCGCCAGGATGGATTTTTTGTACTGGGCCAAGAGAGTGATGTACTGATTTCTAAGTATTGGACAATAGTCCCGCCTCCAAGAGCGTTCAGCCCGACGGACATTAAGTTTTAGAGCTTTGAGTTCCTGGTTGAACCAGCAATTTGTGTCGTTGGTGCGTCTGGATGATACACGCCTTAAGGGAGCGACTAAGTTGCAGCCTGAACCAAGCCATGAATTGATGGAGTCAGCTTGTTCGAGAGATGACAGCCCGTGAAGATCCGGGCGGGAGGCGGAAAGTGTGGCAGACAGGGAAGTCACATCTACGTGGTTCCAGGAGCGCGCCCAGATGTTTTTAGGGAGGGAGGGCTTACGGGCTGAACTGAGGGGTAACGAAAAAGAGATGAGGAAATGATCAGACCAAGTGCAAGGGGAAATGGTCAAAGACGACACTGGGCAGTTGAGGGACCAAATCTGGTCTAAGATGTGGCCCTGACAGTGGGTTGGGGAGTGCACAGCTGGGGAAAAGTTGAGAAAGCGTAGAGACTCTGAGAATTTCTTCTATGTTGAACATTTGGCCGGATCTGAAGGCCAAAAGTTGAAGTCTCCTAATACCAAAATGGCTGAGTTGTTTACAACCTACAACCAGGGTTGCCACCAAGTCTTGAAAGCTCGGCAGGAAAAGTTGAGGAGAAGAGGGAGGACGGTACATCAGCACACAAGTGAGCGGAGTACTGAAAGAGAGTGTGCGGGCAACTAGAAAATCTGATGAGCCAATAGGGGAGAAAACTAAAGGTTGAAAAACGATATCTTTGCGGGCAATCAGGGCAACGCCACCACCCGGTTTACCGGGGGGACGATCGGCGTGAAGAACGTAATATGATGCAGGAAGCGTGGCTAATAAGGGGGGAAGGGAACTGTCACAGAACCAAGTCTCCGTAAGAAAAAGGAGGTCGGGTTTGTGCAGGTCCAGTAAGGTGAAAAGTTCATGATAATGCTTAACAGCTGACCTAGTGTTAAGATAGATAGCAGATAAAGTGGTGGAGGATGGGCGCGGTGGCGGAGCAGAGCAGGAACGGTTGGTAGGTGGAAACGATAGAGAGGGGGAGAGGGGGGAATGAATGGAGGGGTCAATCCCAATCTATCAATACGTGCTGATGTAATGTCGTCCAGAGGCCATGACCCTTGAATGTTAAGTAGCTGTGCTGGGGAATATTGTGTGCCTTGGGCAGAATGGCTGGCCTCTGGCCCCGGTCGGACGCGGACGGGCGCAGACGGGCTTGCCTTAGGCGCGCCTTTGGCGCGCCATCGTCGCGCCCGCTGCGCTCGTCCGCTGCGCGTCCGAAAGTGACACATGTTTTAAGGATAGAAGAGGTGGGGCCGGGAGGGGCGTGGCCTCCGAAAAGGGGGCGTGGCCTGCGGGCTGGGCGGAAGGTGGCGAGGAGAGTCAGGCTTCGGTAACAAACAGCGCTAGATCCGCTGTGGGAACCGGACTGCTAGTAGAAGTAAGTTTGTTTTAAAAACAATTTAAATACAAATGACAATCAATCAAATATTTTTAAAATAGAACAGAAAGACTCCCGGCTTCCGCCTCAGGAGTTTGTACAATACCAATGGCGGCGCTTGCAATCAGCGTCCCTAAGTAGACTTTGGCGGGGGCGTGGCCTCTGAAAAGGGGGCGTGGCCTGCGGGCTGGGCGGAAGGTGGCGAGGAGAGTCAGGCTTCGGTAACAAACAGCGCTAGATCCGCTGTGGGAACTGGACTGCTAGTAGAAGTAAGTTTGTTTTAAAAACAATTTAAATACAAATGACAATCAATCAGATATTTTTAAAATAGAACAGAAAGACTCCCGGCTTCCGCCTCAGGAGTTTGTACAATACCAATGTAGTACAATTTCTAATAGAGGCAAGAAAAGGTTCAATACCTAATAAAAACAAAAGTGGGGAAAGGGGACAACCTTGACGTGTACCTCTGTAAAGGGAGAATTGATTGGAAACTTGGCCATTAATAAATAGGCGGGCAATGGGTGCATAATATAAAGCCGAAATCATACGAATAAAAGTATCACCAAAATTAAAAGACGTTAAAGTATGAAATAAAAAGTGCCAGTGAAGTTTGTCAAAAGCTT
This sequence comes from Lissotriton helveticus, assembly GCF_964261635.1. Taxonomy (NCBI): domain Eukaryota; kingdom Metazoa; phylum Chordata; class Amphibia; order Caudata; family Salamandridae; genus Lissotriton; species Lissotriton helveticus. The sequence continues at coordinate 1,333,375,934 of NC_136063.1, read as the reverse complement.
TTTCTGCGTCTAAAGCCATGACACCTGCGGGACTAACTAAAGTATGACCTTGTTCAATAACATGTAGTAAAGTTCTTATATTGTTAGTTGAATATCTATTTTTCATAAACCCTGACTGATCAGGATGAATAATAGAATCTAGTATAGGGGATAAACGTGTGGCCAGAATTTTAGCATATAGTTTACAATCTTGATTTATTAAAGAAATGGGGCGATAGTTGGAAACAAGAGAGGGGTCCTTATCTGGTTTAGGAAGAACAATAATTAAAGCTTCTGTAAAAGAACCAGACGTACTTCCTGAAGAAGCAAAGGACGTAAAAAGTTGAAGCAAAAAAGGCGAATGATGGGATTGGAATTCTTTATAAAACTCAGCTGGTAACCCATCAGGACCAGGAGATTTATTTTGTTTAAGTGATTTAATAGCAGATAGAAGTTCATCCATAGTAATGGGTATATCTAGCGCAGCTTTGTCTGACTGAGAGAGCTTAAGGAGATCACACGAGGAAAGGAAGGAATTTACCAGGGAATCATCATTAAAATCAGGCTCATCATATAAATTAGAATAAAAATCTAGAAATTCAGCAACAATATCTTTATGAGACAAGGCCAATTTACCAGAGGGGTTACGAATAGAAGTAATTTGGGATTTATCTTTTTTAATACGAAGGTAATTCGCTAAAAGTCTTCCAGACTTGTTTGCATTAAAACTAAATTTAGCTTTAGCTTTATTAAGTTGGATACCCGCCCTTTTACTGAGAATAGTATTAAACTCATAACGTAACTTTTGTAATTTATCTCTATATTTCGGATCATTAGATGTGATAAAGAGCTGTTCATACTTCGTTATTTGTTTTTCTAAGTGTTTAATATTGGCGTTAAAAGTTTTATTGTCATGGGCCATAATTGAAATAGTAGCTCCTCTAATATAAGCTTTAAAAGCATCCCATCGAGTGACTAAAGAAGTAGAACCTTCTGGGTTCAATTTAAAGTAATCAGTAATGGCATTTAAGAATTGTGGTTTGTTATGTTCGTTTAGGGCTATGCCAGAGTTCATTCTCCACATAGAGTGATTAGGAAAAGTATAATTGAGATTTAATATGCAAGATATCATAGCGTGATCAGAAATATCAATATTTCCAATCTTAGGGGTTTTGATAAAGGTAGTAAGCTGTCTGGAAACTTAAATATAATCAAGTCTAAAGTGAGAATTGTGTGGGTTAGAAAAAAAAGTAAAACATTTTTCAGTAGGAAAATGGAGGCGCCAAATATCAACTAATTTAGTAGTTTGAAGAAACATTTTAAATGCAAAATAAGCCTTGGAAGGATGAAATTTTGTTTGAGACAATATATCTAACAGAGGATCAGATATTACATTGAAGTCACCAGCCATAATTAAAGGAACATTTCCAATTTTTAGTACCTGCGTTGCAAGATTGGACCAAAAAACAGGATCATCAGCAGTGGGCCCATAAACATTAAGTAAGTAAACAATAGAATCATAGACCTTAACCTTAACCAATAAGTATCTACCGTCTGAGTCAGTAAACTTATTCAATATTTGACAATGAGTCTTCTTTGCAAAGAAAATCGCCACACCATTTTTCTTACCATTAGCAGGAGAAGAAACAATACTATCAACCCACTTTCTTTTCATATAACCTAATATTTTATCATCCACATCAGTTTCCTGTAGAAAACAAAAATCAGCTTTAGAGCTGCCCAAATAATCCAAAATCTTCGTACGTTTGACTGGATGGCGCAAACCTTTAACATTTAACGAAATAACGTGAATGTGAGCCATAATGAAAGAAGAAGAAAGAAAAAGAGAAGAGGAGAATGAGAGAAAAAACGTATAGAAAAGAAGTGAGTAGCTCTAGTGAATAATAAAGGTAAAAGAGTGGGTAGAACATAGAAAGACTGACAAAAAAACAAACAAACAATGAACATAAATATGAAGAGTGAAACGCACACACACGTTACAAGCATGGCCAAAACCGCTGGAGCCCAAAAATTGAAGAATTTGCGTAAACAGCTGTCAACAAAAAAATCATTTCAAGTGGCAGGGTCATGAGTATCCATCGAATGCTGCAACTGAAGATCAAGAAAATGTCGAAGTTCTTCTGGACGGTGGAAAGATTTTGAAAAATTGTCTTTCCATATGCGCATCATAGAAGGATCAAAGAGACCGTACTTGAAACCCAAACTTCTTAATTGCGGACGGAGATCAGAAAATTCCTTACGTATTGCTACAGTTTCTTTAGCAAAGTCCTGGTGAATAAAAATTTTAGAGCCATTGACCATCAATGAGGGAATTTCTCTTGCAGCTTTCCTGATCAAAACCAAATGATGATGACGAAATACTTTAAATATCATTTGTCTTGGCTTAGAATGTTGAGGGTTGCGGTGAGAAGGAATTCTGTGAGCTTTTTCAATCTCAAATTTTTCTGGAAATTTAATATTTAAAAGACCAGGAATCAAAGACTCCAAATATAATCGGCAATTAGACCCCTCAACTTCCTCCGGTAAGTTAAAGATACGAAGATTATATTGCCTGTGACGATTTTCCAGCTCAACAAGATGCGTACTCATAGGAGCAATTTTTGACATCAGCGGAGTAATAGCATCTATTTTGGCTTTATTATCTTGAATCTTGATGGAATTGTCAGAGATTTTCCTAGATAAACTAGCCATTTCTCTTCATACACTTTTAACTTCTGTCGCAAGAGTTTCAGTATTAGCACGAAGTGCTTTAATTTCCTCCAAAAATTAAAGACAATGAAGGCTCAGAAGACTCTACCACTTTAGACTTCAATGGAGGAGGTGAAACCTGCTGTCTCCTTTTATTATTGGCAGAATTCTTATTTTCCATTTTAAAAAGGAGAAAATTAACGTATTTAAAACTAAAATAATTAATTTGCAAATGTCAGAAGGAATAGAAAAAAGAATATGAAGAATTCCTCTGAGAAACACTGGTGCAGCAGCTAAACAGGGCTGTGGGTGTGGCTAGGCCCAAGCCAGGCCCTTTTCTGAAGACTGCTCCGCCCCCTGACACACAATCCAGGCAGTACCTTCATACAGAGCAGGGAGCAGGAACCATGAGGCTGCAAGCACCACTTCCGTCGACTGGAATCACCTAAAAACACTTCAGCAGGTAATTAGCAGCTTAATTAAGCCAGCGACCCCATTTGTAAAAATATTGTGACAGGAATTTGTCGTTTAAATAGAAAAACGGGCGAAAAAACGGGAGAGCTTACAGCGCGGTGGCCATTTTGAATCGCGCGCTCGCGCGAATCTGGGCTGGGCTGAAAAATTGTGAATAGCAAAAATGTATGGAGGTAAATATACAAATTAGTTAATATCAATGTGTATATTTACCTATGTAAACCGGTCCCTTTGTCAAGTCCCTACATAAGGACATGGTGTCTGTTGAATCTGAAAGAGTGCATAACATCTAGAAAGTTGAGACCGTGAGCAATTCCCTTAAGAAGAGTAATTGTCTGGGCATGCAACACAACTCTAGTATGTTCATCCACAATCTGACCAACTAAATAACAATCCCAACAGTCATTCAGATTTCAAAAATGTACTTATTATAGTTTCAGCAGGTTACCCTCCCATGTTAAAATATGTACTCCTACTATACAACACTGTGAGAAAATAGATTATTAGTTGGTGCTGATGATAGTCATCCACCAGTAACATTGTCACTATTCTTGTTAACTCCAGTAAATGCCAGTAAATTAAAGCAGAGCACAACCCTTGGGAGTTATGGCATGGAGCAGACAGGCTTACCTTGAGGAAATATGTAAATCATTTGATTCCAAAACAGGTAAAAAGTCACAAGCACAACACAATAAAATACCCACTCCAGTGTATACAAATAGAGAATAATGTAATGAACACAAAGACACCAAAACAAGAAAAATCCAATCATGGGAGCAAGGGATATGATTTTTTAAAGTTCTAAATAAAAATAGCACCAAAAATTGTTAAGCACCAAAGTCAGTAATTGGGTAACCCTTGACCAGGACCTAGGCATGATTTAAGACCCACTATGATGGAGCTTGGGTCGGTTCAGAACCCAAGTTCATCATGATCAGAAGTTTTACTTTCTGACTGAGGTACAGATTTACTAAGATTTGCCAAAACAGGTTTCACATCAGGACTGTGCAGCAAAAGTAATGCAACGCCAACACAAAATCCATTTTGGCATTTACATGCAAAGTCGATTTATGTGGCTTTGTGTGATTTATTGAAAACATAGTAGCTGATGTGCATTACTTTGCTTCGGGTGGACGATACATGGGTGGTGAATGGGCATTACAGTTCATTCACCGATGTATTTGAATAGAAACCAATATTTCCAAAAACTTGTAAACCCGGGATTTTGCCAAAATGGTGTGTCTACCCAACAGAGGTATAATAAGGAGAAATACCTATGTTCCTCCTTGTTACTTCCTGTATCTATGTGTGCTGCAAAATGCAGCACACATAGAAAGAGTAATATGCCCATAAGGACTGTTTCTGTGCAGTAATATATCCCTTCCTGCACAAAACAAATTCTGCACTTACTGCAGAAACCCTTGCTCCTTGACACATGGGTGGCTAAATTAGCGCTAGGCAGCCACAAGAGCGCTAGCAAATAAAGGAAACTGAAGAGCTCAACATTTTGGTAAATATACCGCTGTCCAGTTCTCTTCCATCCATGCAACACAGTGCAACTTGCCTTGCTGCGCTGTCTTTCATGAACTATTAGATAATATTCCACTTAATGTCTGAAATGCAAGTCCAGTATACAGAGTGAGGCAAATCAACAGACGGTGGCTGAGAAGGGCTCCACAAATCTGGATACCCGATGGACTAACTTGGATTCCTCCAGCAGGTGAAGTAAGAAAGCTGTAGCTTAACAGGGTTCCAGGAGGCAGGATATTTCCCTTTCACATCCTACTGAAACAGATTTGCTGCTGCATGAAATCTCTGTGCATGAGCTCCCAGAATCTTTGGCAACTCACCTTCTTCAGATTGACTTTAAAGTGTTGCCTGGTTTTGCCAAAAAGTAGCTAAGTCCCAAGTTTCTTAGGAGTACACTTTGATACAGCAAAGGGTCCCAGAAACACAGCAGAAATCAGCAGCATGGTTTTGGATGGGCCCAATTGGAACTGATCAGCTAAACACTTCAGGAAAATGGATACTAACAGGTTGGTGTGTATTTGAAGCTTAAGAGGAGGTCAGCCATCTGACCAATGGAATCTACTTTCTTTATCCTGAGTACACCTAGGAGCAGGACCGCCGTTCAGTTCTTCTTACAAGTCTCAACAGCAGGTGCAATCCTTCTTCTATGTTCCACAGGTCCAGTAGTGTTCTAATGACGGTACATAGGGGTGCCACATTTTTGCATGCCACGAGTCTGTGGTTTGTGGTGGCTCCTGTTCCTCCTTAACCAATAAGGAAAAAGTACTGTAGGGTAACCCTACGACTTTTGCAACTGTTCCTCCTGTTGCCTTACTGCAAACAATCACACATTGCCCTTTTCAAACTACATCCAACATGGCAGAAACTTTCTTCTCCTGTGCACAGCTCCTGTACCCATCCTAGAGGTGTGGCCAGGGAAAAGAACAACCCCTCTTCTGTGATCGCTCAAAAGCGATTTTAGAGGCAGCTCATCTTCCACTAGGATTGGTGTCTGGTTGACTAGAGGGACAAAGGAGGAGGGAGCTCCAGGTGTTAGCACATCTGCCTGTGACAATGTAGGCCTCTTTGAAGTTAATTAAGTTTTTGGGCACTTCCCAGATGTTCATCATGTCAGAGGAACAGAACACATCCTCGCACCCACGCCAGCTCTGGGAGCAAGTTCACACCTCATCAATGAGACTATTCAGCTCTTGGGTGACAGTTGAAAGGTCATGCAAATGGGCCTCAAGAGGCCTTAAGCTGGTAAAATTTGACTTTTGTAAAATATTTTGTACACATCTGACTTTACTAATTAATTGGGCAGACCTACAGCCATGTTTTGCAATGTCTCTCAACTGGTGGCACAATATGTGCTTCAGCTCACCAGTGACATTTAACTTCAAGGCCCTGAGTACACTTTCAGCCATATTATATAAGACTTACAGGTAAATTAAATATGCCAATTAGGAGTAGCCCATTTCAACATGTTCTACTGGTCAGAGCACATCCACTAGGACTTGGTAAGTAGTGTCCCAGTGAGCAGATTTAAAAAAAACACATCATCATTCAAAGAAATGGGGGTGATAATGCAAAATGGCATTTCAGCTACTAACACCATGGGATGTTTAGATGAGGTCGATAAGATAAGATTGTATGTAAATACATGCCAATGTGAACAGAGTCCTTTATATTAATGTATTGCCCCTGTGTTGAAACCCACACTGACTTCCTGTCTGTGTAACTGAGGGCTTCAAATGTTGCAGCATAAGGACGCTTAAGAGGTATAAGATCACACTAGATTTGTTAGGCTCCAAGACATTTTCAAAGCTTTTACTCTGGAGGAAATTATCACAATTCATGTGTTCCTGCATATAATTCCTGTTATTTTTTTGTATGGGAAGAGGAGCTTTTTAGTGGATAGAAACAAGTGCTTCATGATTGAGATCCATTATACACTTCCTGCGTAGATTAAAATCGTTTTTCCTATATGGAGGTGGCTCTGTTTGGGGTGGTATCTTAATTTTCTGACTAAATGGGGAAAAAACAGCGATGCAGGCATGTTGCCTATCAGATTTTGCCACGCAGACTTTTCCCCAGCCCGATGGGGATAACATCTCTGGGTGGGAAGTAGCTAAAACATTGATAATTACTGCTTGAATTGGCCTTTGTAATATGGATTCTTGTGGTAATTCCCTATATTAAGGACATCCATTGGGTCCATGTTGAAATACTGATATATTCTCTTATCCTGGTATTACTTGATGCTGAACTGAATGGAGGATAAATCCATCATTATTTCAGTCATGTCATAAAAATGAAGACACCACTTCAAGAAAAGGTGGGAAACCTAGTGGTTAGTTGGCAAACAGCAAACATGTCATACAGTTCTATATACTAGTCAAGTAGGTTCATTTAAAAGTGGTGCACATATGTGCAGACATTTTCATGAGAGTTAGGCTTGGCGTACAAGCATTGAAATATCTCAGAGTTGGCGTTTCTATGTTTCAAACAACCAAAAAACACTATTCTAAGTTAGAGAGTTGCAAGCCCGCACAAAATACCTCAGTATAATCAATCTGATGGTCATACCATGATGGCCACATTGCAACTTGAAGGGAATGATTCTCATGAACCTTCATACGACGTATAAAAAAAAGCTAGGAGACAGAGATGAGTTTGTATCCCTGCTCTCGAGTGGGCATAGTTACATTGAACACTAAACTCACACTCATCGTCAATCTTATAGTACTTAGGGGCATATTCTCAAGGAGCTACCCCTGAAGGGTAAAAGATGCCATGGAGCCACTGATCATGGGGGCCAGACACCCAAGAAGGCCACAACACCTACTGCCACCACCCCCAGGACCACGCCCCCCTCCCGGGCCCTACCCTGGGCACCCCCCCAGACCAAGATGCTGCACATCAACGGCACAAAATCATAAACAAAAGCACCCGCCTGATGTCGCACAATTACAACAATCAACATACATGTGAGTACAGAAATCCTGATTCATTCATTCACCATTGAAAGTCCAAACAAAATATCCCATTCTAATTTGTCTCAAAACAACTATTTTGAAGAGTCATAGCGGGGTATCCCTGGACAATCTATGAGTCACAGCCTGCAAAACAATATCCAAGATAAGAAGGTGTGTCAGGCACTCATCAAAGGACAGAGAACTGGGCACACGAAACTCTTGACGTATCGAGGAATGAAACCTATGATCATAAGACCTGCATTTTACCTGTTTGATGTACGAATGTCGTAATGTATTGAGATCTATTGTCATGATTTTTTGTTTGATAGATGAAACCCAATAAAAAAAATTTACATTCTTCCAGTATTGCTGTATTTTCACACAGCACCAGGTTAGGTGTGCAAAGTCTGCTCCATCCATCGCACATTTTTTACATTTGGCATCATCCCGCAGTTTAAGTTTGTACAGTTTTAGGGGGGTGTGATATACCTGATGTAGATATTTATAATGAATTGTACGTAGATTCCCGTTTGGGGTGAGGAGCGATGTCAGCGTGCAGGCTGCTGTCCAGTCTTCTTCCGTAAGGGGAGTATCTAGCATTCTGGACCATTTATCTCTCATCGGGACGGTGTCAGCGCCGATTTCATCCTGCGCTTGTCTGTACAGTTTGGACAGAATGTGGGCATGAGTGGGTGAGGTAATTAGTAGTTGTAGAGAGTGGAAGGTTGGGGGCTCCTCGGGGAAGGAGGGGTATAGTTCTCGAGCCGCGGCCCGCAGTCTGTGATACAGGAAACGAAAGAGTGGGGTTTGGTTACTAATATATTTCAGATCTTCGTGTGCAATGAAGGAGCCATTGGGGTAAAGGTCCCCCAGGGTCGAAAAGCCTGCCTGTTCCAGTATGGTCATGTTATTCCGCTCCCTCGTGACGGAGAGGTCGGAGTGCCATGCCAATGGGAGACTCGGAGCATATATAGGGGATTTACATGCTAGCGTGCTTAATCGTGTCCATGCGTGAGTGGTGGTACGGATTGTGTTTATTTCTTTGTCCGCTAGATGTTGTCTAGTGTGTGATAGAATGCTTGTGAGCGGTATTGGGTGTGCGTCTCCTTCTTCAACCGCTAAATGTGGCATAAAGCGCACTGGATGATGCCAGTAGTAGGCAAACTGTGCCTGGGCACACAGGTAGTAAAGGTAAGCATCGGGTACCGTGAAGCCGCCTGCAGTGTATGGAAGGGTGAGTGTACGGAGACTAATCCTGGCTTGTTTCCCCGCCCAGATGAGCTGTGTGAACGCTGTGCGCAGTCTGGCAAACACCGAGGGGAGTGGGGTGATCGGGATATTAACGAAGAGGTAGAGCAACTTGGGGAGCACTATAGTTTTTAGTAGGGAGATTCTATCAGCGAGAGAAAGCGGGAGTGTCTTCCACCTCTGTATCTGCGTTTCGATGTGATCAACCACTTTGCCATAATTGTGTCGAATTACAAGGTCCACATCTCGGTGTACCCATATCCCAAGGTATTTTATGGGGTCATCCTGCCACACGAGGGGGAAATCTAGTTGTGGAGGTTGTGTGCTTGTGGTTAATGGGATCACTGCGGATTTAGACCAATTTATGGTGAGGCCAGAGTGTCTGCCAAATTTCACATATTCCCGTAGTACAGGGGATAAATTAGTATCCGGGTCGCGAAGGCATAGGACCATGTCATCCGCATATAGCGAAATGCTGATAGGCCGGAGGCGAAACCCAAGTGCAGTGTGAGCATATTTCTGACGGATTTTACAGGCTAGTGGTTCTAGTATAATCGAGAAGAGTAGGGAGGAGAGTGGGCAGCCCTGCCTGGTGCCTCGCTGTATTGGTATGGCGTCTGAGACAAAACCATTAACCCTGACGCGTGCCGTGGGGTTCGTGTATAGGAGTTTGATCCAAGTTAGCAGACGCAGGGGCAGGCCAATACGCCCCAGAATCGCAAACATATATGGCCACTCAACCGAGTCGAAGGCCTTGGCTGCATCTAACAGCACCGCCACAGCATGGAGATCCGGCCTCAACTGGTACATTAGTGCAAAGATCGTCCTCAGGTTATGTGTGGTGGATCTGTCAGGGATGAAGCCAGATTGATCTGGTAGTACAATGGTGGGCATCAGTGGTTGCAGTCTCATGCCAATGATTTTCGCGAGTATTTTCACATCTGTAATATTTAACGACAGGGGTCGGTAGGAATCTGCTCTAGTGGCATCTTTGTCGGGTTTGAGAAGTGCGACTATGACAGCCTCCCGTAGTGTCTGTGGTAGAACGCCTTCGGTGTGGGCCTCATCGTACATTTCAAGAAGGGGTGGGATAAGGTCCTCTGCGTATGCTTTATAGAATTCCGCCGTGAACCCATCCGGGCCCGGGGCTTTCCCATTCGGCAAGGATTTGATAGCAGTGAGGGTATCCTCCTCCGTTATAGGCGAGGCTAAAAAGTCTCGGTGAGAGTCCGATAGCCACACCAGTGTCAAATCCTCGATATAGTCGAATATGTCAGATTCAGTGGCCGTGTGTTGTGTGGTGTAGAAGTCACGGTATGTGGAGACAAATGTGTTGAGGATATTAGGGGTGTCAAAATGCGAATGACCCTGGTCGTCCGTGATGTGTGTGATTAATTGTCGTTTATGTTGCGCGCACACCTTCTGCGCCAGCACCCGGCCAGGGCGACCCCCCTCACTCAATCTACGCACACTGCCCCTCTTGGACGTGTATTTAATTTCGTCGTCCGCCAGCGCGTTATACCGTGAGATAGCCTCGCGTATGTCAGCTAACACCCCAGTATCGTGCGTGGAGTCGAACTCTGTTTCTAGCCGACGGATATCTGCCTCGCAGTTCTGCAATTGCGTTCTAATATCTTTCAGGATACCTACAGTTGTGGAGATACATACCCCGTGAAGCCTGGCTTTAAATGCTTCCCAGAGCGTACCAGCACTGTCTACGGATTTACTGTTAATCGAAAAAAATCCTCTATCGCCTTGTGTATGGTTTCTTTATATAGGGGGTCAATGAGTGCTATGGCATTGAAGTGCCATGTGAATGGGGGAGGAGTGTGGGATGGAACGGCTAAAGACAGCAATACCGGGTTGTGGCCTGACAGCGTTTTGGGGAGATGTGAGATCTCAGTGGCCCATGTGGATGCTCACTCCGATAGTAGCCAGTAGTCAAGGCGGGACCAACTGGCATGTGCTGCAGAGGAATGCATACTTTCTCACTTTGTGGGGTTGCGGTCTCTCCAGACATCACGTAGGCCAAATTCCTAAATGCCATGGAGGAGAGCATCCGCTGCGCGCTTATGATGTTCAAATGTGTCTTGTGATCTATCAAAGGCAGAGTCAAGTGCTATGTTTAAATCCCCACCCCAGATCCATTCCAGCAGGGGATAATCTCGCAATTTGGTGAATAGAGAGAGATAAATTTCAGGGTCATCAATGTTTGGTCCGTATATATTAACAACCCCTACTCTAGTGCCACAGAGTGTGCCAGTTACAATGACAAATCTACCATTTTGGTCTATGTCTGTGCGTTCTAAGCAGAATGGAATCCCATGACGTATTAAGATCGATACCCCTCGAGCATAAGAGGAATAAATGGCAGAGATAGAGTGTTCAGCCCAGCGGCACCCCAGTGTCTTGGCCTTACCAGGGAGAAGGTGGGTTTCTTGCAAAAGGACCAGATCTATGTGATGACGGTCCAGGTATGCAAATATCTGTCTGATCTTCTTTGGGCTGTTAAGGCCTCTGACATTCCACGTCAGCAACTTTAAGCATCTACCCACTACCATTTGTACATTTCAACAATAAATGTAATTGCAGTGCGTCAGGGAATACAAAGCGTGTATTCCAACAATCAGGAACAGTATTATAGCCGAAGCAAATCATGACATCAGTATCCGTCGTCGAACCCCCCCTCCGCCCACCACCCGCTTCGCCATCCCAATTATGACAAAGCCATAACCCCATGCAGTCATCCCGAAACAACAACAACAACAACTGGCAGGCATCCCTAATGACAGGGTGCCTTCGAACTTAACTAGGCAAAAAGTGTGGATTACACAGAGGGGGGCCGGTAGCCGCCCGCACAACTCCCAGCATTTAGACGCTGGGTGATCAAGCCACTCGCAAAAGTGCGAGTCAGTGGTCGGTGGGTTTCAGTGTCCACGGCATGTAGTGGCGGTGCAATAGCTAGCTACTAACAATGAGGAGCAGCAGCCTAAGCAAGGGTCAAAAAAGGAAACCGTTTCATCTAACATGGTCCAGACACACAGTCACAAACCTTCCAGCATATCGGGTACGTTATGCATCAGTCACTCTGCATCTGAAGGAGATTCTTGGTCCTGGTTCTGTCCGCGTGGCGATTTGCGCCTCAGGACATGCGGTTGGTTGGCCTGCAAGTATTTAACTACTTCTCGGGGTGTATTGCATATAACGCTGGATCCATCCATGGTGACCTTGAGGCGTGCCGGGTATAGCATTGCATACTGAATACCATTGTCTCTCAGTTTCCATTTGATGTCCACGTATTGCTTTCTGGCCTCCTGCAAATGAGAAAAAAAGTCTGGGTATATGGAGATCTTCATGCCCTCATGTGTGAGAGATCCAAGCTCCCGGGATTTCCGGAGCGCGGCGTCTCTGTCTCTATAATTCAAGAGTTTGGCGATGATTGGGCGCGGTTTGTCTCCAACCGCCGGTTTTGGCGCCAAAGTCCGATGCGCCCGTTCCACGATGAAAACCGTTGAAAAAATGTCCTTGCCCAATATGGTCGTCAAAAGGGTCTCTACATATGCTTCCATATTTCTGATTTGAGTTGTCTCCGCAATGCCCAGTATGCGCAAGTTGCAGCGGCGCGAGCGTGCTTCCAAATCTTCTGTTTTGGCCGCGAGGCTTTGCAAGAGAGCGTCCACCTTCTTATGTTTCAGTTCAAGTTGGTTTGTGGCATCTTCAGCGTCCGATATTCGGCGTTCCTCCATGTCCATACGCTCCGTCTGCTTATCTAGGCGTTCCGACATGCGGTCCACTCGATAAGTGAGTGAATCAATTTTCCCATCAATGTTGGTTAGGGTGGATTGAATGGCGGTGAACATCGCCTGCACGTCCAGCGTCGTCTGGGCCGCAGCAGAAGGTGCAGAGTCGCGGGGTGGTGTTTGGCGGTCTGTGGACGGTATGGGCAATTTCCGCTGGTTCTCAAATTGAATTTTTGTCTGTGTCTTCTCCGGCTTACCCATGGTGGCAGTGGTGTTTGCAGCCCCCCGGCTGAGATCCGCGTGTTCCGGCAGCAAGTTCGTGGCGGGCAGGGGGGAGGGGAGCCTTCGGTGAAGAGGCCCAATTATGGCACAGATATGAGTTGGATCGTCCTCCAACAAGGGTCCGGTGTTTAGGATGGGGTGAAGAGTTGTGGACGAAGCCCCAGCCAAGTGTGGTAAGTCCCGTGAGACCCAAGCAGGAGCGCGCTTCGGAGAGCGATGGTCCCAGCACCCTCTCAGGCCGATGCGGCCTACCTCACACCAGCGCAGCCTCGGGCTCGCGTAGCTCGAACGTGGTTACGCACAGGTAGGCAGGGCAGCGCTCCGCTCCCGGTCAGATCGATGTCGGTGCGGCAATGTCGGCCGATTTGCACAGGAGTGGTATCAGTCGATAGCTCAGACAGTCCGCTTCATAGGCAGGCGGGTGTGGGCGAGTGTGGTTTGTTGAAACCCAGGATAAGCTGAAGGATTGTGGCTCGATCGGGAGAGCTCGCCTACGGCGCGGCCATTTCCAGGCGCGGCTAGCTCCGCCCCCCAACTGAACACCTGACCTTGGTCCTGAATGCGGCTGGCACACCCTGTGTGAGATACCATACCAGCCTCCGACGACTCTCACATCACGAACTGCGCTAATGAAAGACCAACGTGCCCACACCCCACACACATTTGTCCCTGCATCAGCTACACCTGCAAGGGATGCGCTTGACGCATTGGTCAAAAATAACCCATACGTCCAAACATTGCACACACATACGACTCATTGCCCACAGCTGTAGCATATCGTCCACCGAACTGCCCCCAGTCTGAAGAGTGCCGGTGCTACGAGACCAACAAACGCAATGACAGGCATTCCTGGGCACATGCACAACCCTTGTCATGTGGAACTGTACTGTGCACGAATGCTGCATCTGTTGGGATCTGGGCCAATGGCAGTGTTGCAAATCAGTTTCAGTCTCAGTTTCTTTCTTGCTTACGTCACTAGCGTCCAGCCCTGGTTCCATTGTTGATCATGCACATTTGAGTGGCAAATGGAGGTCTGCCTATCCAACGCAACAGTAGCTGAATTGGATTATGACCTGAGAGTGTGCCCTCTGTTGGCCCATGAACAGGAGTGTCACCGGGATAGCCGTGCATGGGATGCACTTATCTTTGGCGTATGTCCTGGCAGTTGTGCATGGGAGATTGCACAACTGTCAGTTGACCACATCGAGGCGCTCCCCATTGGGCTGGGTTGCGGATTGGTGAAACGGCGTGTACTGAGCACATCTGCCCCAACCAGTTAATGGATTGGCTCACCCTGGTGTTCCTTGAACACGATTTCAAACAACAGGAGAGTCAGGGTGTAAATAATCACTCTTTTACCCCTAATATCAGTAATAATCAACAACAGAAGAGTGATAAATGCATAACACCTCAAATGAAAAATTCAAAAGAGGAGAAAACATTAAACCTGGTGAAAAGAACACAAAAGTTAGTTCAAAAAAGAACCCTCTCTCACCAACCTGGTGGTGACATGCTTCATCATTGGGTTCCCACTGGAAGGACCGAGTGTCCTCCCAGTGTGCTTCTACGCCTGTTTACAGCAGAGCTGGTTCTTTTGTGTGCTGTTGGCAGTGAAAAACCCAAAAGTGCTAAGTGTGTGCAAAATATGTTAAAAAATGCGTGGTTGTGACTGTCAACTACTTTATTAATAGTCCAGCCAGCATTAGTTAAAAACAGGTGATATAGGGACTTCTAAATGGGTTTCTTTATTTGAAAACCCTCCGTCCTATAGAAAAATGGTCAACATGTTTCAGCTATAAGAGCCAAAATTGCTCAGCATTCGTCAGGACCAAGTGTGTCATCCACCGGCGGTGTGCACGCGCTAAGGCGCACCCAGCCGTGAGGATATTTGTGTGAAAAATAAAAAAGATAGATTACTCACGGATATACCCGTGTGGGCACTCACAGTAATTTACTAGGGCCTCATACCTGTTAAAAGAAAGGACAAAGCAGAGTTACCAGGAAAAGTTATTCACATAGTTCCCTTATTGTCTATCAACATTCACAGGACAGTGTTATCAAGCTTTTGCCTTCACCAGCTGACACCCATATTGGTGACATTACATTCAAGCAAGCATATGACTAAAATTCAGTCATCTTTTATTGGCATTGCCTTTTTCCAAAAACTTAACTTTCTGTTTATTACAGAGTCAGTTACTATATTTCTAAATGACTGACATTGTCTATAGAAACACATTAGAGGCTGCGTGATGTTCGGAAATCTCAGTGCTACCGAACTATGCCTCGAGGATATGGAATTGATATTCTAAAGCATGTGCATGTAAATTAAAAAACTTTGGATTTGATCTTAACGGAACCCATGCAGACTCCGCTAAGCAATTTAAATTAAAAATAAGGTTTTTTAGAAAAAATGGAAGAAAGGAAAAATCTCTCCACGAACTTACAAGTTGTGCTTAGTTTTCGCTTAACATGGGCAGACACGGCAGGGGTTTTATTCTTCACGCCGTGCAATCTAAAAATGATTGGTAAGAGCGGTGTTAGCATTTAACAGAAGCGCATACAATTCTGTCAGTTCCTCATTCCCACTCGTAATAGCATTTAGAGGGTGGGCCCGTTTCGATATTGCACTTACTTTCTAGCCGGCTGCTCCCCTCAATCAAACCTAGCTTTTCACTTCCGTCGCCCGAATCAACTTCGGGCCATGGCGCGGTGGTTTGAAAATAACGTCAGACGCGGGCCATGTGACTAATGGCACGTGACTCGCAAGTCATGATGTTTCTTTCTATCTTTTTTGTTATTTAAAGGAACAGATGATAATTCTCAGCTACGAGTGATTCTAAAACTTTATTGTACCAAACGGCACAATTTCACAAAAAGAACAACCCAGGCATAGTCATGTATTCTTATAGATAAAAGCTACACGGTTGTTGATAAATGACTTAAACATGACAAAGACGTACTATTGGAACAGAATGCCCATGAAGGGCAGCACCGTGTGTTGCGGTGCTCGCACTCTGCGGTCTGAGTACACAGGAGTGCGCAAAAGGACGGTACCGCTGATGCACTCCCAGTGGCTGTCTTCGCGGCCACTAAGTCTGCACTTCTAACCTGGGCCGGCGGCAGGTGAAAGACCTGGAGCCGTGCTCGGAGCCCGGGCAGAGGCTGGCCCTGGAGCCCCCCGGGCTAGGCTGCACGAAGACCATGGACCTGGGCGGGCACGACATGGAGAGCTGCGTGCGGCAGTACGGGGTGGCCTGGGACTGCCTCCGGCTGGCCACCTACAAGATCCTCAAGGAGATGGTGCTGCTGAGGCACCCCAACGTGCTGCGGGGGCTCCCGGGCAAGCGACGAGTGTGTGCAGTGCATGGCTGGACGGACAGCCACGGTAGAGAGCGCAGCGTGGCAACAGTGGGAAAGCTTCCTTCAAGCTGCAGCTTGAGGCAGGGGAACCGTGGGACATCCAACTCTTGATTTATAAAGCGCCCCAACGAAAACCGCCAGTAACCGCCAGCCAACAGTCAACAAACCAGCAAGGACTCTCAATGACCTCTTTACTTTTTCATTTGTACTGGCCGCCATTTTGCTGCTGTTCTCAGCCGCTTTTCTCTGGACCCTGACCCGCCATCTTGTCATTCCCTCGTCCATTAACCCTCTTCCCTCGTTTCCCCCTTGACGGTCCTCAAATGTTTCTTCCCTTTTCTGTTCTGTCTTTTCTCCATACCCTTGTATCCCTCCCACCCTCCCTTGGTGCTGTGAATGCATCCCGCCTCCGACCCCACTTAATGGAACTCTGCTCTCCTGGTTTTTTGGGGTCTTGACCTGGGAAAATCTACTATGTGTATATTTGAGATGTCATCAGTGATGTCACTGACCATGTCATGAATGATCTAATATTTAACATCATCAGCAGTGGATTGCGGGTGCGCAAAATATAGTTTGTACAATTAACTATATAGGAGCAATTTCAATGGTTTTGTATGAGTGAAATGTCCAGGTAACTATAACACCCCTAAAACTTATAGTTTTTGGAGTGAATTTCAAAGGTTTTTTAAAAGCTAATTCCTAACTATATAAGGCCTGAAACCTATGGTTTTTTCAGTGAATTTGCAAGGTTTTTTAAATGCTATTTCCTAACTATATAAGGCCTGAAACCTATGGTTTTTTTCAGTGAAATGCAAGGTTTTTTAAATGCTAATTCCTAACTATATAAGGCCTGAAACCTATGGTTTTTTCAGTGAATTTGCAAGGTTTTTTAAATGCTAATTCCTAACTATATAAGGCTTGAAACCTATAGTTTTTTAAGTGAATTTTCAAGGTTTTTTAAATGCTAATTCCTAACTATATAAGGCCTGAAACCTATGTTTTTTTCATTGAATTTCGAAGGTTTTTTAAATGACAATTTTTAAATGTATTAATTGTTATTTTTTTTATACTGATTTACTACATTTTTGCAGGCAGGTGTTCAGAGGGCACGCCCCCTTTTTACAACGTTCTGCAGCGCAACCACTGGCGCGTTTGCAGAGGAGGAACTAGTTCCCCTTGCATACTGGGGGTCCCTGGGGGGCAACTAGCCCACCAGGAGCCTCCAGTATAAGCCAGGGAGCTGCATTACAGAGAGGTGTAATGAGGCCACACCCTTTTTTACACCTCTCTGCAACGCATCCCCCGGGCGTGTTTGCAGAGGGGGAACTAATTCCCCTTGCATACTGCGGGTCCCTGGGGGCCAACTAGCGCACCTGGAACCTGCATTATGCGCCAGGGGGCTGCATTGCAGAGAGGTGTAATGAGCCACACCCTTTTTTACACCTCTCTGCAGTGCAACCCCTGGCATGTTTGCAGAATAGGAACTAATTCCCCTTGCATACTGAGGGTCCCTGGGGGCCAAGTAGCCCACCAGGAGCCTCCAGTATGCGCCAAGGGGCTGCGTTGCTTTGCCCCGGGGGCGGCAGTCCCCGGGGCATTGTGGGGGGGGATTGTGGATCCACCACACTTCTTTATCACTATGCCGCCGCGATTTGGTCCCCCCGGGGGGGTAATTTTTTAAAAAACAGACCAGGTTTTTTTTTTTTTAAATGTGGGCCTTTTTTGTCCTTGTGGGACCACCTGGGCAGGCCTAGGGGGTCCGGTTGTATCTACCCTGCCCCCTTTTTGTCATCTTCACGTTTGTTTTTCTGCTTTCTTGTGCCTCGGTCTATCTACACGCACACATATACACATATATATATGCATATATATGCATTTATATATATGTATGTGTATATTACCTACTGGCGGTCGCCAGTAGGTATATATAGTTAGGATTTTTTCTCTATGGGTTTTTTGAAAATTCTATGTCTAATAACTTTGGCGTTTGTGGACGGAATTGGCTGAAATTTTCAGGAAAATGGCACATTTTGTTTCTGAGCAGCCCTTGAAAATTTGGGGGGGGGTTCGTCCAGTGGGGGCCGAGAAAAAAGGGGGTCCCAAAACGCGTTTTTCCCATGTTAATTTCCATAGGGCGGTTGGCCTCACTTTTAGCCCGAACGGCTGAATGGATTTGCACGAAACTTGGCAAAATTGTAGGGACTGGTAGCCCGATGTGCCTTTTGTAGGTCTCAATATATGTGCTCCAGTGGATTTTGAGAAATTAACGTTTAAAAAAAGATATATATCTGTAACAGCGTACTTTTCGCACAACGGAGCTTTGTGAAGCGAAGCTGATTGGTTCTCCGGCGTCTGTCAACATTCCAAACAGTCCGTAGCGGCCGCCATCTTGTCTCTCGGTAGGATCGAGAGACAAGAGGAGGTCAAAACAAAGGGGGAAATAACTATAAGGGGGCATAGTAGATCCTCGCTGACCCCCTAGGTTTGATGTGGAGGTTTTAAAAGGGCCCCGCGGGGCAAAAAATAATAATAATAATAATAATCGAACGGCTGAATGGATTTGCACGAAACTTGGCAACATTGTAGGGACTGGTAGCCCGATGTGCCTTTGCTAGGTCTCAATATATGTGCTTCAGTGGATTTTGAGAAATTAACGTTCAAAAAAAATATATATCTGTAACAGCGCACCGCTTCGCGTACTTTTCGCGTTACGGAGCTTTGCGAAGCGAAGCTGATTGGCTCTCCGGTGTCTGTAAACATTCCAAACAGTACGTAGCGGCCGCCATCTTGTCTCTCGGTAGGATCGAGAGACAAGAGGAGGCCAAAGCGAAGGGGCAAATGACCATAAGGGGGCATAGTAGATCCTCGCTGACCCCCTAGGTTTGATGTGGAGGTTTTAAAAGGGCCCCGCGGGGCAAAAAAAAATAATAATAATAATAATCGAACGGCTGAATGGATTTGCACGAAACTTGGTAAAATATTAGGGACTAGTAGCCCGATGTGCCTTTGCTATGTCTCAATATATGTGCTTCAGTGCATTTTGAGAAATTAACGTTCAAAAACAAGATATATATCTGTAACAGCGCTCCGCTTCGCGGAGATAAAATTATATCTGTATTAACTAGCTGTTGCTAACACCAGTTAGCGACGGCTAGTAGGAGATAGCGACCATCTTGGGTCCCACTTTGCATGTGAGTGATATTTATCACTAATGACATGCAAAGTGGGCATGCCAAGATGTTAGCGGCTGGAAACAGTCGCTAACATCGCTATCTCCTAGGGACTGGTAGCCCGATGTGCCTTTGCTATGTCTCAATATATGTGCTTCAGTGCATTTTGAGAAATTAACGTTCAAAAACAAGATATATATCTGTAACAGCGCTCCGCTTCGCGGAGATAAAATTATATCTGTATTACCTAGCTGTTGCTAACACCAGTTAGCGACGGCTAGTAGGAGATAGCGACCATCTTGGGTCCCACTTTGCATGTGAGTGATATTTATCACTAATGACATGCAAAGTGGGCATGCCAAGATGTTAGCGACTGGAAACAGTCGCTAACATCGCTATCTCCTATTATCAACTTTTGGAAATATTCGAGATAAGCGCGAATATCTCCAAAAAGTAACAGCTGCCCTGAGCAGTTCTTAGCCATGTTATCCAATGGGAGGTGGATAACATGGCTAAGAGCATTAGCTCGGTAATGCATGAATATCGCTGAGTTTTCAGCGATATTAATGCATTGCGGTCGTTTTTTATCGTATTTGCGATAAACCTTGATAATAGCAAGGTTTATCTGCGATAATTTCTGACGGTAAAAAAATCTTTGCAATGCATCGTTAGGGATAAATATCGCTTAACTTTGGTAATATGCCCCAACGTCTGTTAACGTTCGATTCGAAGGAAATCAGGAATTGTTGAAAAACATTGTGTGCGCCATCTTGTCTTTTTTCAAATGCCACACTTTTGTCGTGCACGGCAGCCATTTTAGATGCCTTGACCAGACCCACTCTGTGCACGCTGTCGATCCTTAGCATGGCTCCCCACCCTCGCAAGCATCTCACCCAGGCAGTGGTCACCCCCGCTCTCTGTCTTATGCATGGGTAATAAACCTCCCCCCATCTGCGCTGCTCTTCCCTGAGAATCACACCCTGTGCCCGCCCGACACCTCCCTTTCGCCCTATTCACTACCGCACCCTCTGACACTCCTTTTCCTCTGTGTCCGATTGTCCAGGCCGGTCCTAGGCTATCAGCTAGCCCTGCAGATGTAGTTTATGGCCACAGCTGTGAAGAATCACCCCTCTTCAAAGGAGTTATAGTAGATCAAGGCCCACACTCGATGAGATCCGTCACAGCAGAAGCGTTGCTATTATCTGAAAACCATCCTGTATTGTGATTGGGGAGGGGACCGAGCGTGAAGCGGAAGATTCCAGGGATGACTCTTTGTACATCAAAGTTTTTACAATTATGTGTCACATTAAAAATATATAGCACTCCGACAAAGTAGTAAGATTATAAAACTTTAATAATTTATAAATATATACAAGAAAACAAAAATAGTAATAACATATAAACATTTTTAGGGAAAAACAACGAAGTAGCGGTCGGCTGTGCGAATAGTCCCAACGCAGCACAACGTCCAGATTTCCGGCGTGGGGCGTCGCGGGGGGTGGGTCATCAGTAGCAAACTGTTGTGCGAATAGTTCCAAGGCAGCAGAACGCGCCGAAATCTAGATGACACGAAAGTGATGTCTAGTAAGTTGCCACCCAGCAAATAACGGCATGGGGCGTCGCGGGGGGTGGGTCATCAGTAGCAAACTGTTGTGCGAATAGTTCCAAGGCAGCAGAACGATGGCACCAAGGTGATGTCCAGTAAGTTGCCGCACTGGTTTTGGTATCCTACAATGCTGCTCCGAATAACGGCGTGGGGCGCCCCGGGGGGAGGCGGCGTGAACGGGCCTCTCCAGGTGGAGTCTCATCTGTTTTAGTGGGGCGCCCCTTTACCGTTTCAGTTGCCATTCCGTCCGCTTTTGGTCCACTGTGTCAAAATCCGCCATTCAGCTGAGTTGCGCCCACTCTTGCGGTGCAGCGATAGGCGGCTGCCACAGGACTCTCAAAATGGCGGCAGGCTCTTTCCTTTTTGGGCGTGGTCCACTGAAATGGCCCTGGGACACCTTGGAAATCGGACGCTTGTCTGCTAGGTCTTGGACCCCATTCTCGAAAGCGTCCCCTCCGCCTTGAGAATTCATCACAAGTTTTGGGGGCCCCGACTCCTGCAGGCTTCTGGTGGGGAGCGGCTGCCATGATTGCTCGCGGAATGACCACGACGGAGCTACGAGATGGTGGTGCTCTCATGCTGACGCCAGTTTAGTCTGAAACATCCAGAAACAAGGTGGGGCTTTCATCGTTTGGGGGAAAAAAAAAGTTTTCATCCAATGAAAAGTGTTGTTTTTAGGTCATATGATCAAGCCTTCCATCATTAGGAAACCAAAAGTAAAATGAACCAATGAAAAGTTTTATAAACAAGTCACATGACCTGTTATGCGGCATAGGGTATAAAATGCGGAGAAAATACGTTGGCACGTGAGGCGGCGTCAGTAGCGGACCGATGTGCGAATAGGCCGAAGGCAATACAACGCGCCAAGATCCGGATGGCACCGAGGTGGTGTCCAGCAAGTTGCAGCACTGGTGTGGCCATCCTACAATGCTGAAAGTCGGCGTGGGGCGCCCCGTTGGCCTGTGAGTTTGCGTCAGTAGCGGACCGATGTGCGAATAGGCCGAAGGCAGCACAACGCGCCAAGATCCGGATGGCACCGAGGTGGTGTCTAGTAAGTTGTCGCACTTCTGTGGCCATCCTACAATGTTGAAAGTCGGCGTGGGGCGCCCCGTTGGCCTGTGAGATGGCGTCAGTAGCGGACCGATGTGCGAATGGGGCCAAAGGCAGCGCAACAATATTTTCTGACTGACACCACAAGGCGCTGAGATGCCAAGATCCGGATGGCACCGAGGTGATGTCTAAGTTGCGGACTGATGTGCGAATGGGGCCAAAGGCAGCGTAACAATATTTTTTGTATGGAAGATACCACTAGGCGTTGAGATGCCAAGATTCGGATGGCACTGAGGTGATGTCTAGCAAGTTGGTGTGGTCATCCTACAATGCTGAAACTCGGCGTGGGTCGCCCCATTAGCCTGTGAGATGGCGTCAGTAGCGGACCGATGTGCGAATAGGCCGAAGGCAGCACAACGCGCCAAGATCCGGATGTCACCGTGGTGGTTTCATAGTTGAGAGGCACTTCATCTGCAGTGGGGCGCCGAGATCCGGATGGCACCGAGGTGATGTCTAGCAAGTTGCTGTACTGGTGTGGTCATCCTACAATGCTGAAACTCGGCGTGGGTCGCCCCATTAGCCTGTGAGATGGCGTCAGTAGCGGACCGATGTGCGAATAGGCCGAAGGCAGCACAACGCGCCAAGATCCGGATGTCACCGTGGTGGTTTCATAGTTGAGAGGCACTTCATCTGCAGTGGGGCGCCGAGATCCGGATGGCACCGAGGTGATGTCTAGCAAGTTGCTGTACTGGTGTGGTTATTCTACAATGCTGAAACTCGGCGTGGGGCGCCCCATTAGCCTGTGAGATGGCGTCAGTAGCGGACCGATGTGCGAATGGGGCCAAAGGCAGCGCAACAATATTTTCTGAAGAGAAGACACCAAAAGGTGCTGACATTCCAAGATCCGGATGGCACCGAGGTGGTGTCTGGCAAGCTATGCAGTTGAGTTGTGTGCGCACTTGCGGCGAATAGGTCGAAGGCAGCATAACAATGTTTTCTGAATAGGAGACACCACAAGGCGTTGAGATTCGGTTACCACCGAGGTGATGTCTAGCAAGTTGCCGCACTGGTGTGGCCATCCTACAATACTGCTCCGAATAACGGCGTGGGGTGCCCGAAGGGGGGGGGGGAGCCGGCGTGAATGGGCCTTCCTAGGTGGAGGCTCGTCTGCTGTAGTGGGGCGCCCCTTTACCGTTTCAGTTGCCATTCAGCTGAGTTTCGGCTGCTCTTGATGCTACAGCGACAGGCGGCTGCAAGAGGACTCTCAAAATGGCGGCCTGTTCTTTGGATTTGGGCCTGGTCCACTAAAATGGCCCTGGGACACCTTAGAACTCGGACGCTCGATTTTTTTTTCCTTTCCTGTACATGCAAAAAAAGGTAAATGCCCGGTACGTTACACGCTTCATCTGCCACGATGAACTCTCCAGAGGAACCGAAAAAAAATATAGTTGTGGTAACTATACCATGCATCGTCATATGGAGAGGTGGCACCAATTAATTATAGTGCTGCATAAAAGAGAGATTTGGAGGAGAACCCCTGACCTGCTAGTACATTCATCAAAGAAGTGGCACTGAGAGCTTCAGAGGCAAGGGAAACGGTCCCAAATATTTAGAAGAACTTTGGAAAGATTAAAATGACATGTTTAGATTGTGGCAAATTAATTTCATGTGGACAGATGAGTGTTACTCTAATAAATACAGCATATGAACATCATCATAGTCGATGGTTGGTAGAGACATTTTGACTATATCCTGGACCTGCCCGTCCTCGCCCAAAATGGCGCCGGAATAAATGGGACTCGTAACTCCTTGTTGTGTACTGGTTGCAGAACCTTGAAATCACGAGATACGTATGCAGTTTTGAAGCACATGGCGGGCGGGGATGAGAATTGATTGAATATTTCGACATCCCTATTGATATTAAGTTCTGATGTGTTATTGATTACTGTACTGTTGAAAGTTCGAATTAACGTCACCCATGGTACTTGCCCGCAAATGTATATCTAGATAATTTTATTGTAACTGGCCCTGTCGTATTTTAATTATAAAATGTACGTCCACCGATTCCGTAACTGTTAGACACCTTAGTTCTTGCAACCTAATGGCCCGCCCGTTACGTTCCTCTACAGTGTAAATGTCTATTCATCATATACGATTACAGTTTGCTCTGTGGCAGGCCCACGTGGTTATAGGCTTGTATTTGTATAATGAAATTTTCACAATAAAGGTTTTTAAAAGAAAACATGGTAGTAGTATATACATTGGTAAAGTTTTTAATAATAGTGACTGTTTTAGAATCATTAAAAGGCAAGTGAAATAAAGCAGACCAATTACATGAAGGGTAAAAGGTATAATGCGAAGGAACGCAGTAAAGATAAATGGTCAAGGGCTGTTGTGTTTTCTATTCCTGCAACATAAAGTGATCGATAAGAATCTCATATTCAGGCGTATCGGCGACTAAGACAGCAGGTCGACCCTCTTTTGCTCAACGGCTCCGTCATGGGACGAAGAAACGCTCTTTTTCTCGAAAAAAGAATATATTTTACTTGCAGGACAGTTGTAAAATTTCCGGGAAAGTACATTAGCCTGGAACATTATAACATATATTTAAGAAAAAATAATGTTCGGAAGTAATGAAAAGCGTAATTTTTAGGTCATATGACCAAGCCTTTCATCATTACAATAAGAAAAGTAAAATGAACCAATGAAAAGTTTTATTAACAAGTCACATGACTTGTTATGCTTACGTTACGCGCTGCGCGCCCCGGATGACTTCCGGATGCGCTAACGCGGCGCGTCATATGACGCATTACGCGACAACGCAGGTACAGAATATAGTCAAAATGTCTCCACCAACCAGCGGTCGGAACACAACCCCTTTCAGCAGGCTAAATAGTTCTGTTAAATGACAACAGAAGGGACAGGCAACAAGAACCATCAGTCAAAGAGGGGAGGGCTAGTTCTTCTCTACCGGGTTACATTGGGGCGCTACCGGAACTGATCGAATTGGTAGTCTACAGTGTTTCTGGATGTTTCAGACTGAAGCTGGGGTTAGCATGAGAGCAGCACAATTTCGTAGCTCCGTCGTGGTCATTCCGCAACCAATCATGGCAGCCGTTCTTTATCGTTATTTTGGGCGGGGTGGGTGGCGGAGCCGAGCTGTTTTGCAGCCATCATTGTGTGGAGTTCAGTTCATCTCACTAGTTTTGTATTTGTCATGAGGGGTTGTTCCTAATGTTTCTATTTTAGCGAGGTCAAAAAGAGATCCCATTAGTGGCCTACTGATTTTGCTCGATTCCTTTTCTTTTTTTTTACACAATTTTTCGTTATCTGCAAAGACTAAACAGAGTATTGCGACTCTGTGTTTGTTTGTAAATAGAGAATGAACCAAAGAGAACTAATTCTAAAACAGTAAATACTTGGATAACAATCAATCAAATGGAGAGAGAAGCAGGCACGACGGATTACAATGGGGGCAAAGGCCTGCGTTAACTACCTTTCACTATCTGCAAAGAGAGAGTACTCCTAATAGAAATGAGGGGGGGGGGCACCATTCAAAGCAGATCAGTGTGCATAAACACGAAAATGTTTTCACTTACCACGTACTTGACATTCGACAGCTTATGATATTTGCTATTAAAAAACCATTGAAATTCACTGAAAAAACCATAGGTTATAGACCATATATAGTTAGGAATTAGCATTTACAAAACCTTGAAAATTCACTGAAAAAACCATAGGTTATAGACCATATATAGTTAGGAATTAGCATTTAAAAAACCTTATTTTACTCACACAAAACCATTGAAATTCCATATATAGTTAGTTGCACTAACTATATATCGCGCACCCGCAATCCACTGCTGATCATGTCACATATTACATCATTCATGACATGGTCAGTGACATCACTGATGACATCACTGATGACATCTCAAATGACATCACTGATGACATCACTGATGACATCTCATTTGACATCATTCTTGTGCTAATACGATAAACCTCTTCAGACTCTAATATAACCTTAGATACACTCAGTGTATACAGACACTCACACACTGCCACTCATCCATGGAGTTACTCACACACCCAGTCAGTCATGCAAAGAAACAATCTCACCTCCATTTCTTCAACTATACAGTTAAACACACCTTACTTATTGAAACATATACTAACACATATTTACTCTCTTATACAATCCCTGATACAAGTTCACAATGATCGATACAACTACTCACTCATTCAGTGGCTCTCATGCACAGTTATTTATATATGCCAACTCTCACATGTACTGTGTTTTACATATGTACTTACTATGACATGTAGCATTGAGATATCCATTCACTCATCAATACACTCATGCACACAGTCAACTGCCCATGTAGCTGTTTCCACATGCACTCTTGAACTCATACACCTAGTGAATAAACTGCTCACACATCTATGCATAGAGTCACACACCTTCCAGCCACCCCTACACAAACTCAATCTCCCATAGAAATACTTGGGCAACCAATTAATAACACATATAGCCTCTCGTATAGCTAATGATCAACACATGCAGCAGTTTACAGAACAACAGACATAATGATGCACAAATTAAGACAGTTTAGTCACTAACCCATGCATTCAGTGAGACACATTTAATCACTCACTCATACAGTCAGTCACGCACCTACTAAATCCTTCATCCAGACACTTATACATCCACTCATTCTTCAATATGTAAAACATATTTAAACTTTACAAAAACACACAGACACTAGATGATGTCATCAGTGATGTCATGTGAGATGTCATCAGTGATGTCATTTGAGATGTCATCAGTGATGTCATCAGTGATGTCACTGACCATGTCATGAATGATGTAATATGTGACATGATCAGCAGTGGATTGCGGGTGCGCGATATATAGTTAGTGCAACTAACTATATATGGAATTTCAATGGTTTTGTGTGAGTAAAATAAGGTTTTTTAAATGCTAATTCCTAACTATATATGGTCTATAACCTATGGTTTTTTCAGTGAATTTTCAAGGTTTTGTAAATGCTAATTCCTAACTATATATGGTCTATAACCTATGGTTTTTTCAGTGAATATATATATACATACATATATAAACATATATAATCTGCATATCTATATAAATACAAATATAAATGCATGCATACATATACATATATGCATACATATGCATGTTATTTACATGAAAGTTTGAAAAACGCTATTAAAAGCAAAGCTAAAAAGCCACCTCATTACAAACAGAATGGCTTTAACTTAAACGAGGGCGAAATCTATTGCATTTTCAATGCTTGTTTACTTTGGTTCCATCAAGAAGGCATTCAGATGTGTCACACATCTGCCATAAATTCTGAATGTTAGCACTCTAGTTGCTCATTATATCACTGTAGTAAAGCTACTGCTCACCAGGGAAGTGTGCTGCTGGTATTCAAAGTGCATGTTTCAGTCTGCATGTCAGAATTTTTTTAATGAAATAGAAGAGGATTTGAGAAGTCACTCAAAATGTGCCCTAATTTTTTTTTCTGAAGCACTAATCATACTTTCTATGGCAAAATGAACCCCCTCATTTTGTTCCTTTTTAAATTAAATGTTTTCAGACTGTGATGTATTCCTATAGGTTCTGTATAGATCCCCCTATTCCTGACCCTATTCTGGTTAACAAATTAACTAGCAGCCATCCCATGATGCAGAAACTGTTATCTGATTAAGCCAGACCACGGCACAGGAGTGCGTTATCTGATTAGGTCATGACGCTTGCCATCTAATTAGGCAAGCAATATTCCTCCAGCCCCTGATAAGGCATACGGAGTTCTCAAAACAAATCAAACCTATGACAACCTGGGAAAATCCCTGCGGCCATTGTTTTGATTTCTCAAAGAACATCAGTAAAAGAATGTGCTAACGACCAGCTCGTATGACATCCTTATTGACGTATCTATGTCCATCCTTACGTCAATCTCGGCACCTTACAGGTATAAATATTACCGACATTGCCTTAAGCAAACACACGCGGTGGTGACGAGATCGGAGCAGCGAGACTTGCCGAAGCCCAGCAGAGAGCGAAGCCCACTGGCGCTGCCCCGCCTTCCTGACGTGCTGAGAACGAGACGCTGCCTTTCTCCTGCCGAGAAATCCAGCTCCGGCGCTTCCGAGCAGCCCTTGCAGGCAGCTTGGAATATCGAGACCACAGACGAGAGATACCATCCCTCAACCATCCTAGATCTCAGGTACAGAACTGAATAACCCCTTGCAGAGAATTCTTGAGTCAGTCACTTGGCAAAACAAACTTAACTCAAAACTGCTACTTTCTACTCCAGCCCACGTATTAGGCTTAGGTCAGGTACACCGGGGTAGGCGTGGTTAGAAGCACCAGTTGAGTACGATTAGTCGAATGTATATGTGTATGTATATATTTTATCCATTTTAAATAGCATATGGCTTAGAAAC
The DNA here is from genome assembly GCF_964261635.1 of Lissotriton helveticus. NCBI lineage: Eukaryota > Metazoa > Chordata > Amphibia > Caudata > Salamandridae > Lissotriton > Lissotriton helveticus. Next base: position 1,333,347,355 of record NC_136063.1, on the reverse strand, counting down.
CATATCAATGCTTTTACAGTATTATTTCATAATTCTGCTTTTATTATATGCACTTTACTTAACCATAAGTATTGCAATAATATCGATTCATTTCTCTTGTACGAGAAAAGAGACTGATCAATAAATAACATCTTTTATTGAACACGCCCGTCTCTTCCTTTTCTCTACAAAACTGGTGAAACTAAGAATGCACGTACTGACTGAGTAAAATAAGTTGTCTTTTGTTTTCACACGACTCTAGAGATACACTCTTGATTAGGGGAGAGCAAAGTTGTCATGTTCTATGGTTGTCAGAAACTAAATCCCTTCTTGTCTATCCAGGGAGGTTCAACTCCTCCTTGCCTATTCGAGAAAGTTTCTAGTGAACTCTGAGCTAGCTGGCAAACCCAAAACTTTAAGTCTAATATCGACAGTAGAAGACCTAGTTAACGTCTGGTCTAGGTCTATACTATTGGAGGTATTATTCCAATGCGCAGAGCCTATTGGGATAATAGGAACTACACTACATGGCGCCCAACGTTTGGAAAGGCGATAAAACTAACGCAAGACTTTAGAGTAACTCAGTCGTGCTCTTTCACTCAGACCCTTTTTTCCCATAATACTCCAAAGACGTCTGGAGTGGGTGAGAGGTAAAATCCGCCAAACCTCGCAGGAGGGAACTCCTATGTATGGTTCTTGGTTCAATCAACGTTGAAGGATACACTGTTCCAAAATATTGTGCATCTAATCTTTGTTTCCATAAGGAACCTGATCTGCAAACAAACAGAATAACCTTCCTGACAGTAAAATGTCAGAAAGTGATGATGAAAGAGAGAGAGTTAGATTAGCAGCTGAACTAATAGAAGCTGATAATACTATGCAAGAAGCAGACCCGGATATAAAACTCATCCCGGTCAACATGAGAAGATCTATAACGTTAAAACTTATAGAAAATGGACTGACACCAAGAGGTGGTACAGTCATATTCGTAATTGAGGCACACGAATATCGGCAGACAGAGGTATTCTATTCATGGGTAAACTTTCCAGCAGCAAATGCTGTAACAAAGGACTTCCACTTTTATAAAATAGAGGAACCTCCTAATGAGTACACTCCTTTCGAGGAAGTGGAAGTACCACTCAAATTCCAAGAGCACCTGCTCTTGTTTAATGGCGCCCTAAAACACAATAATCACATCACCAGGCTCGGTCCACTAGGTAGACCAGGAGCAACGTGGCCGGTCCTAGCCGGATACACACCACATCCAGACATCGAAAGAATGTCTGCAGTAGATCTTTTAGTACAACTAAAACAATTAATTAAAATATATAGACAATTAGTCCAATATGTAATGCGGACTTCAACTGTCCAACCAGTAATTAAAATTCCACAGCTGACCCCTCATCAGGGGAACACAAATAAAATTACACCACAGAACATACAGTCCTGCCTAGGTAAAGTACCAGCTAAACGGGAACAAATACCATTCTGGTTAGCACAAAAAATCACCCAAATAGAGGCGGTATTTCCAGATACCACCCCGGTAGAAAAACACAGGATTCTGACTATCTGTCTTCCAATGGGAATCGCACCACACGTGGAGGACTGTGACACTTGGGGTACAGTCTTTGCTTCCATTTACACAAAAACACATGGAGTTCCATCCATGTCAGTAATACCAGATGTGCTAAAACAAATTCAAGACGAATACGGTCCAGAACCCGCTTTAACTCTCGGTATGAAATTACTAAAAGACTTCAAGCAGGTCTCTGCAATATTACTAGCCAACATAAAAGGAGAAGCAGCGAATGTGGCGATCCGCCAGAGGTTAAAAGAGACAGATATAGCAGACTAACCAGCTGAAATTGCCTGAATTATAGAAAAATCCTATGAAGAACTAGGTAGAGATAGTTTGGGTGGAATACCAGTGAAGCCCCAACTAATTGAAAGTCCTGAAAAAGTATTTATTAAAAATAATCTAAACAGTCAAAAGAAGAACTGGGATGGAAACAAACAATCCAATCCAAAAGAAAAAAGATTCCAGTCCAGAGGAAGGTCTCCTCGGCGGAGAGAAAGATCTCCGGACCAAGGACCCAAGTCTCCCCAAAGGGAGCCCTCTGTGAAAAGATACAACCTTAGAAATAGGGATAACATAAAGAAACCTGATAGATATCAAGATTTTGATACACGTCCCTCTCAATCTTTTCAGACTTCCTCGCAGAAATCGGAAAGAAGAGGACAATCGGAACCCAGGGAAGGGCACGTCAAGTCCAAAGACAAGGAACCTGCTCATCCAAATAAAAAATTACAGTTTCCAAAGAAGAAGGTAGCCAGTATTAAAGTATTCAACAATGCCGAGAATACTGAGGACACAGCTGAAAAACGGAGAGTGGGCTCAGATAATGCTAGACAGCGCAGCAGAAGTGAGCATAGCACGCAAAGTCCTTATGAATCATCTGGAGACAGTGGACACGAATGAATACATTCAAGTGGAAACTGCAGACACCAGAGTTAGCAAACCTCACAAAATATATGAAATAACTTTACGTATAGAAGGGGATAAGACTAGAAAAATAAGGGGCCTTTTTTGGGATAATCTCTCCAAGGGCTATGACATCCTTCTAGCTGAAAAAGATTGGCCACCAGAGTTTGTCAGGGAGTGCCCACATGGCGAAGAAATAATTATGCCTGCCTTCTCAAATCATATTCCAATTCATAAAAAATATACACTTGCAAGAAAGTGGGCAGTAGCTCAAGCTCCTGCTTTATATAAAAATCATGTGGGATGGGATGAAGAATCTCCTCCACACAAAATCCAGTTAAAATCACAACCTACTGCACAAAGGCAGTATCCAATTAAGCAAGAAGCTAAAAAAACAGGTAAAAGAAATTCTAGATCAACTAGAATACCAGGGGGTGATTGAAACTTGCACCTCACAAATGAACAACCCTTTGTTTCCTGTCTCCAAACCAGACAATTCATATCGTCTAGTTTTGGATTACAGACACCTTAACTCATGTTGCAAAACTTTTGCAGTACAAAACTCGCATAGTGCTGCACTAATGAATAACATAGTGCGCAAAAAATATAAAACAACATTAGACATCTCTAATGGATTCTTTTGTCAAAATATAGCACCAGAGAGCAGATACTTGTCAGCGTTCTCAATAAATGGCGCTCAAAAAGAATTCTGTCGGTTACCCCAGGGGTACAAGAATAGCCCAGGATTATTCTCAGCGAGAGTAACAGAGTTACTACAAACATATGATGACGAAGCATTATCTTATGTCGATGACATATACCTAACAGATGATGACTTGGATACTCACTTGAAGAGAGTGAACACCATAATACTTGGGTTCGCAGCAGAGGGTTACAAATTCAACTTTAAAAAATCTAGAATTGCCCATCTAACAGTCCTGTTCTTAGGATATGAATTATCAAGTGAAGGCAAAAGCCTGGCTGACAATTTCCTAGAGAAATGTGCCGTACTCCAAGCACCTAGAACACTAAAAAACCTACAGTCAATTCTAGGCTTCCTAAATTTCGGAAGAACATACATTGCAAATTACGCAGAAAGGGTCAAACCCCTTTATGATCTAATAAAACCTGATTTTAAAAAAACCAATTGGACTCAAATACACACAGAAATTCTGAGATCCTTACAAACAGATATGTTACTTAAAACAAAATTAGAAACACGTGATAACACACGCAACCTTGTGATTCGAGTCATCCCAGGAAGATGCGGATTCACTTACCTGACCTCTAACGAGGGAGAAAAGGTACCAATTGCATTCAAATCACACTTGTACACAGAAGCTGAAAAGAAATTCAGCATTAAAGAAAACAATGTTCATGCAGTTCAAACCGCAATAGCTAGAGAAAAAGATAAAGCTGACGGTAGACACATCACAGTCAGAAAAGCAGAATCAGCCTTTGAGGCATTAACAACCCCGTGTAATTTACCAACAACAGCATTGAATCCGGATTGGATACAATGGGTGAATTCCATTACAATGGACAAAGTAAAATACTACTTTGATCCGGAACTAAAGGAACTAAAATATCTAGAATATGAAAGAACAATCCCTCTGCCAATCGACATTCTGCCATTACGACAGTACGCTTGTGTAATCTATACAGACGGACATGCTCAACCCCCCGTTTGGGGAGAACAAGCATACAACCCCACATGTGAGATTACAAAAGAAGTGTGGCGCGGAGGTAAACTAAGACCTCTATTGACAAAAACACACTCAGTAGAAACTAATTCAGAACAACAGACTGAAATAATAGCATTGAAAATGGCGCTAGATAATGCAGATCGCGAATTCCCGACACTCATAGTGTCCGATTCATATTACTGCGTCAAATCATATAACAGCGATTTGCAGAAATGGATTCAAAACGGTTACAAAGATGACACAGGTGCAACAATAAAGCAAAAACTGCTTGGGAACAAATAGTTCTGTTAAAAAAAGAACTACCAAAGACTCACGTGATACACTCACTGAGTCATCAGCGTGATGGCGTTCACGTTGCAGGGAATTCATTGGCTGAGAAAGCCACAGCGGTAGCAACTGAATCGGCTTCCGTAGCTAGAAAAAAGCGTGCAGTAAAATACATTGACGGTGAAACAATGCTGGCGGTGAAAACGTCATCAAAAGGCGACTGCTCAGCGTTACCGATCAGTTACCCACTCAAATATACATACATAATCGATGCAAACTCCGTTCCTTTTGCTCGAATCCCTGGAGTGGGGGATAGAGTGATTCCAAACATGGACAGGAGAGGCTTGTTAATAGCAGACGCACATATGGGCGAGGGTCTCAGACACCTCAAACTAAAAGATTCTCTGGAAGAATTACAATCAGTGTACTGGTGGCCAGGCATGGGCCTGCATCATACCATTTTTGTAAAAAACTGCCCAAACTGTAACAGAAATCGCAGTGGTGAAAGAAACGGTATATTACCTTGGCGTTTCACACCAGAAAGGATCAACAATAAAAAATAAACCCAATATGAATAATGCATCGTATTAACATACAGAGACTAGTTTTCACTTATAATGTAGACCCCAACTTTCGGCTGACGCCAGAACTGTTATATCAAGATTTGCAAGTCTATAATGGCATATACGCTAGAAGCATGCTACGTACTGACCAATATCTTTCCATTGCCTCTCGGGTTTGTGGGGAGTGCTTGGCCAGAATGAGCATTGCATTTGCGGGAATCTTCTCACTTCCTTCCTGAGGGATACGGGATGGTGTAAAGAAAAAACCAAAGGCAGAGAGCGATCTATAACAGCAAAGGTATTAGGTTCGGAACTGGGTGGGTCAAACATCTAATAAGTGTCCAACGTAGTCTAAACAACCTGCAAAGAAATTCTCTGAAGGGATTCAGTCCGTACGAATTATTGTTTGGGACTAGGATGTTAGTCTTAGATCTTGACAGTCAGACTTCAGTGGTGAAAGAAAAAAGCTTTGATATCAAAGATCGTTTGGCTATTTTGCAGGACTTAAACGAAACAAGAAAAGACCTGAGCAACATAAAGTTGAAACAACAGCCAACAACCACTGTAGAAACACCGCCTGTCCCAGCAAGACCTGTCTGGATTCCAAAAATCGGGGATCTAGTCAGAGAAAAGATCGCGGTAAAGAAGGAATTTGGGCCTTCTTACAGAAAAGCAGTTCCTGTCTTGTCCATCAACGGGACAAGATCAGTTGTACTACCACCGCTTGCTGGTAAAAAGGAGAACCGAGTTGTATCCATCGGCCTGGTAAAACCACAATCATGTGGCCGATAACAAACAGTAGGCCAAGTGGACTCCCGAAAAGTAGTAGAACACCGAGGTTTGCTACAAGTACAGAGGTGCTAACTAAAAGGCTAATCACATTCGAAACGCCTACAGAACAACAACAAGGACTATGCAACAATGCAATGGAACTCACACCTCTGAAAACCCAAATAAAAACGTTTAGTAGAGACACACCAACCTACAATGAAGTAACAAATGAATATGCAAGAAACAGTAATCCTGAAGCAATTGGAACAATTGATAGAACAGCATCCGGCTACTTCATAAACTTCAATGATTCCTCTGAAGACCTCAGTGAATCAAAGACACAGCCATCAACAAAAACCCTTAAAGACAAAGCTAAGGAACTTTTGAAACAACTGAAAGAAACCTATCTGATTTCTCCATGGATTGAATTTTGGGTGTCCTTTGGTGTATTTATCCTCATAGTTTGGCTCATCGTGGTACTATGCTTGGGACGCTTCATTGAGGGAAAATATGCAAAAATGGACACAGCAAGCCAGAAAATCAACTTGATCCTCAAGCCACACACGTCTTCACACGTTGAGAAAAGAGAACTTTCTTCAGTCAACTTCACAGCCAATCCAATACCGGGTGGGGTAGCATGGGACAATACTGACTATGAAATTTATGGTCCGGTTGAAATCCTCAAATATCCACTCCAAATCAAGATCTCGTTGAGTGACTTTGTAAAACCAAACTCATTTGCTGATGATTGGGACTTTGAAAGTATTAATGACATGATGTCTGACCTAGTGATGTCTGCTAAATTTACCAAACATGATTATTTGCAGGGTTCGTCTAATCATGATACTATGTACTGCTACAACCACTATGGTAACCATTTTCTACATAAATCTGCACAACCTAGAAATGTTTTAAATTATAATCAATGGGAACATTGTGCAACCCCTCCAAAAGGAAGCTCAAGAACCGTTTATGACAAATATTCATATTTTTCAGGGTTCAATACAAGTAAAGCTGAAACATTTTATTTTAAATTGTCAAATAAGACAGGAACAAAAACCATGCTTACAAACACAAAATTGATATATTCGGACTCATTTTTTGAACAAATGAATACATTTGGTTTTGATTATTGGGACAAAAATGTGGAAGTGAAAAGTGTTTGGGGTACAAGAGAATGGCAAGTTCAGGGTGTAGAATCATTGTTTAGAGCCTGCATGATCCCAGAACAAATTATATTCTTGAATGACACTATTCAACAAACTACCTGTCTTGGATTAGCCAAAATCAAAGACTTAAATAAACCGTCTATTCCAAAACCAACAATGAACAGCAATAACTCTGCAGATGAAGAGATAGACGTAAACTATGTATTAAACCAAAACAGAACAAATCCTGATTGGAAACAATGGTTAATCTGGCCCACAGATACTAATAACTGTCAAGACAGATTCCTGAACAAAACACATGGGTTCACATTGACCAGGCCAGACCCTAGATATTCCCAAAGACAACACCCAGGGATAATCACCACCTACAGTGTGGGCAAACTCTGCCTTCAATGGCTACAAACTTCCACACTGACAGAAATTAAGCAACACCTAACTTTACTTACTGATGGTGCTGACTTGCGTGATTTCATTATGGGACCGCGCAAACAGCGTCAAAAACGCTTCATAGCAGCCTCTATATATGCAGCTTACAACGAGGCCTGGAAGATAACTCAAATTGAGACAGCAGAAAGTATACGGGAAATTGACCGTATTAATTTGGAAAAATCGCTTTCTGTAGTGGACAATGGGTTAATGACTCTGTCCTCCAGAATTTTTTCATTGGACAGCATTGTGTCTTCAGCAATTGACATAATATCGCAAGACTTACTGTTGTTACAACACGGTCAGTCGCAATTGCGTTCTATTATACAGCTTGGATGGACGTTACAAAATCTGCGTTCAGGCTATGTGCCTTGGCGTTTAATCAACACAACGTCACTATTCAATATCTTTAACCTTACTGATAAACAAATCAGTATGGCACAAAAAGGTGCTGATTATACAATCCTGAGCATTGAGAAACTCGAGAGATTACCATTGACAATGTCAGAACGACCTGTCATTGAATGGATAATACATGGGATAATTAATATTCCGATATCTACTTTCAGGTTTCAATACTGCCAAAAATATATACAGGCTGGCATGTACGAAAAATTGGGAAAAGGGTACATTAAGTCAACATGGAACTTGCCCTATTCACATGCATGTGTCAGTAATAAAGGACAGAAAGTGTTCCTTAGTGGCAATAATTGTGCAATGTCACTAAGCGGTACACTTCTGTGTAATGGAATTAGTTTGCATGGAGCCTGTGAAGGCAACTCAAATAACCTTTCATGTCACCAGCTAGGCACACCTGCAACACAGATAGAACCATTCTTTAAAAGACTCTATAACGGGAGTTACATCCTAATCGTGGATCGCAGATGTTGTAGTCTACGGCCCGGGGTTCCTTATCTCATAAGTACGACTGCGAAGGTCATGTGCTGTGGACGCTTATTGTTCCCCAGCTCCTTTCCAGACAGGGAGGCAAGGACATGGCCTAACTTGAAAATTACTTCTATTCGAATTGATACTTTAAGCAGAATGAAAACAGTGCTTCTTCAGACGCCGACCAGGCTCACGTCATCAAAAGAAACGTATGATCTCCTAGTCGCAAGGACGACTGCTGAGATTCACTCATTGTTATCAACTAATTCCCCCATACATTTCGCAGAAATCCTGAATGAAATCTTAAATATTTCTGATACCAGTGGAGTCTCAAATGTATTTAAGACATTGTTTTCAGGGGCATTAACACCATTCAAAGCCATACTGGGTATTTTTCCAGACCTCGTCCATTCGATTTTTGGAGGAGTTCCCCTCATTTTGGGACTAATTGCAGGAATCCTATTCTTGGTCCTTATATTTCGTTATGGCAAACCATGTCACAGACAAAACACCTGCGACAAGGGAAGAAACAATCCGAGCCATTGGATACCGGGACCGGATATCAAAAATCCTGGGACTAACCTGGCTTAGAGACCTGAACATGACTTGGTTTCTTTCATTTCGGCCGATATGGCAAAGATGTGTTTTACCTGTATTAAGGTGCATGCTGTGCGGAGAAGAATGCGTGTTGGACACCTGTCTGACGCTACAATCGGATGCGCCAATGGATGCAGAAACATTGTTGGGTCCGGTAACGGCTCATGCATTGTGCTGCCCTCAATGGCTGCCAATCCTGATGACGGCATTCGTGGAAACTTCACCACTACGATTGAGGGGTAGTGAAGATCAAGATGAAAGCAGCATCGATCAGGTACGACCTTCTGTCAGCAATACTACTCAAAACGTCAATGGAGACAATCATGCACATGAATGCATGGTTACATCTTATTCCGAGTTAGTGGAACTCTCACAGGAAGCTGTTGACAGCTTTTTCAGCAGTCTCAATGATATGATGTTCTCACCAGAGCAGAAATAACGACTCTTGAGCAAGCTAGCACACGGCGTTCCAGACACCTTGAATTTGGCCTTCAACTTTAATAATAAAGTAGCAAGAACAATTTTTTCCTCCAGTTCACGGACAGCAATTTTTTTAGCAGCCCCAAAATATTTTTATAATTTTTTCGGGACACTTATCTTCTGCTTAAAGTAAGAACTATTCTTAGAGAACTAATTTCTATTTTTAGAAAAAAAAAAAAAACTTCATAGACATTAGCTGCCCGCTGGTATGTTCATAAATATTTTTGAACTGTGATGAAGTGGTCTCGAACCTTTCTTCTGTATTAAGAGCCATTTCATGTGTAATTCTCATATTCAATTACTAATAATGTATACATATGCGTGATTAATTTAGCATTATTCTACTGCTTGAGTGCATATAGTACATGTGACTATTTTTTCCCGTATATTACATAATTTCAAAATGCATTATGTGTATTTTGGGGTGGTAAGGTATACACGATACTCTACAGTATGTTTTACTATGCCTAGATTCGTAAATATGGCCATAGTTAGCGTGGAGTGGGTGTGATGTATTCCTATAGGTTCTGTATAGATCCCCATATTCCTGACCCTATTCTGGTTAACAAATTAACTAGCAGCCATCCCATGATGCAGAAACCGTTATCTGATTAAGCCAGACCACGGCACAGGAGCGCGTTATCTGATTAGGTCATAACGCTTGCCATCTAATTAGGCAAGCAATATTCCTCCAGCCCCTGATAAGGCATACGGAGTTCTCAAAACAAATCAAACCTATGACAACCTGGGAAAATCCCTGCGGCCATTGTTTTGATTTCTCAAAGAACTTCAGTAAAAGAATGTGCTAACGACCAGCTCGTATGACATCCTTATTGACGTATCTATGTCCATCCTTACGTCAATCTCGGCACCTTACAGGTATAAATATTACCGACATTGCCTTAAGCAAACACACGCGGTGGTGACGAGATCGGAGCAGCGAGACTTGCCGAAGCCCAGCAGAGAGCGAAGCCCACTGGCGCTGCCCCGCCTTCCTGACGCGCTGAGAACGAGACGCTGCCTTTCTCCTGCCGAGAAATCCAGCTCCGGCGCTTCCGAGCAGCCCTTGCAGGCAGCTTGGAATATCGAGACCACAGACGAGAGATACCATCCTTCAACCATCTTAGATCTCAGGTACAGAACTGAATAACCCCTTGCAGAGAATTCTTGAGTCAGTCACTTGGCAAAACACACTTAACTCAAAACTGCTACTTTCTACTCCAGCCCACGTATTAGGCTTAGGTCAGGTACACCGGGGTAGGCGTGGTTAGAAGCACCAGTTGAGTACGATTAGTCGAATGTATATGTGTATGTATATATTTTATCCATTTTAAATAGCATATGGCTTAGAAACCATATCAATGCTTTTACAGTATTATTTCATAATTCTGCTTTTATTGTATGCACTTTACTTAACCATAAGTATTGCAATAATATCGATTCATTTCTCTTGTACGAGAAAAGAGACTGATCAATAAATAACATCTTTTATTGAACACGCCCGTCTCTTCCTTTTCTCTACAAAACTGGTGAAACTAAGAATGCACGTACTGACTGAGTAAAATAAGTTGTCTTTTGTTTTCACACGACTCTAGAGATACACTCTTGATTAGGGGAGAGCAAAGTTGTCATGTTCTATGGTTGTCAGAAACTAAATCCCTTCTTGTCTATCCAGGGAGGTTCAACTCCTCCTTGCCTATTCGAGAAAGTTTCTAGTGAACTCTGAGCTAGCTGGCAAACCCAAAACTTTAAGTCTAATATCGACAGTAGAAGACCTAGTTAACGTCTGGTCTAGGTCTATACTATTGGAGGTATTATTCCAATGCGCAGAGCCTATTGGGATAATAGGAACTACACTACAAGACTTACTACTTCATTCCAATCAAGATGGCTTCTGGTGTGCTATACTTTAGTCATAAGTAAGACTGTTAGCGCTCTAGTTGTTCTTTAGAACACTCTGGGACATTCTGTCATTGGGCTATACTTGGGCTACATCTGGGTGATATTTGGGCTACATTTGGGCTCTTTTGTCTCTGGTGGCCATCTTGGGAAACTGCATGTCAGAATTTTTTCATGAAATAGAAGAGGATTTGAGAAGTCACTCAAAATGTGCCCTAATTTTTCTTTCTGCAGCACTAATCATACTTTCTATAGAAAAATATACCCCCTCATTTTGTTCCTTTTTAAATTAAATGATTTAAGAGTTACCACTTCATTCCAATCAAGATGGCTTCTGGTGTGCCATTCTTTTGTCATAAGTAGGACTGTTTGCGATCTAGTTGTTCTTTAGCACACTCTGGGAAGCTGCAGTAGAACACAAAAGAATCAACTGACAGTCTCTTTCCTTGTTGAATGTACATGCTTTACTGAGAATGTCAGACTTCTTTCTCATATGACTGACAAAGATAACGTGAATTTGCAGACAATATGCTCTCAGTTTAGCTTATAGATTCCCTTCCAAAACACTGTGGGAAAAGCATGCGATAATAGTTTTCTTTCAAACATGATTCATGATATCCCAGCAGAAGGCTTTTTCACATGGTAAAATCACCTTAGAACACACCACAATTCCTAAAATGAGTATGGTACCATCAACAAATGATTTATAATGTAACTAAAGTCCTAAAACCTTCTAATAACTGCAATGCTTTTTAATGAGGTGCTATCGTTTATATTGGTCCCAAGATGGCTGCCAACACTTCTTGAATGAAGAATTTGAATTTTGAAAACAATTTTTGTTTTTTTGCCTTTGGGGTCCTTGTGGGACCCCCTGAGCAGGCCTAGGGGGTCAGGGTGCTTCTACACTGCCCCCTTTTTGAGTTCTACACGTTTGTTTTTCAGCTTTTCTGTGCCTCAGTCTACCGATGTACAAGATGGCTGCCAACAATTTCTGTTTTGGAGTGTTGACAGACATTGGCAGCCAATCAGAATGCAGCTCGTACTCGGGAAGGTACAGAGTACAGTAAGCTTACAGTAAGTTTATATAGATATATATGTGTTTTTGAAGTTCATTTTCATAAAAACCACGGGAGCAATTTTCACCAAATATAGAAAAGGCACTTCTGCGTACCAGTCCCTACAATTTTGCAAAGCTTGGTGTAATTCCATTCAGCGGTTCGGGCTGTAGCCTTGCCTATTCGTCCTATGGAAATTAACATGGGGAAAACACGTTTTGGGACCCCCCTTTTATCTCAGCCCCCGATTGACGAATCCCTCCAAACTTTCAGGGAAGGAGCAGAGAGCCGCGAGGCAAATTTGAGGAAAATTTCAGGCAGATTCCTTAACCGGCGCCAAAGTTATTCCCAATAGAATGTTGCGATTTCCTATGGTAGCTAGTTCCTAACTATAACTACCTACTGGCGACCGCCAGTAGGTAATATATATATATATATGGCGGTTGGACTCACTTTTAGCTCGAACGGCTGAATGGATTTTCACCAAACTTGGCAAAATTGTAGGGACTGGTAGCCCGATGTGCCTTTGCTATGTCTCAAGATATGTGCTCCAGTGGATTTTGAGTAATTTAGGTTAAAAAAAAAATATATATCTATAGCCGCGCCCTGGTACGCGCACCAGTGAGCGCTCCTGGCACGCACCGCGAGTTCGCGCGCGGAAAGCTGATTGGCTTTCGGGTGTCTGTAAACATTCGAAACAGTCCGGAGTGGCCGCCATCTTGTGTCTCGGTAGGATCGAGACACAAGAGGTGGCAAAAACAAAGGGGGAAATAACCAAAAGGGGGCAGGGTAGACCCACCCTGACCCCCTACGTTTGATTTGGGGGCCATAAAAAGGTCCCGCGGGACAAAAAAAAATAATTCTAATTTCGCTGGGGGAGCGCCCGGTACGCGCACCGGGGAGCGTACCGGGGAGCGTACCAAGGGGCAAAATAGTGAAAAGAATTAGTGTAAAATTATAATTTTGAGTGATCAGAGGTAGGGTAGCTCTGAAAAGAGCTTTTGGGTTCTGTGGCTGATTTAGGTACCTACAAGTACATCCCACACACACCCACACGCACACACCCCACACACACACCACACACAGACCCACACACACACTCCTCACACACACACACCCACACATCTCACACACACCCAACCCCCCACACATAACCCTACACCCCCACACCCACACACTCCCCACACATACCTCACACACCCACACCTCCACCCACACCCAAACACCCCACACACCCACACCGACACCTTACACATCCACACCCACACCCACACTCACACACACACCTCACCCCCCCCCCACACACACACCTCACAGACACACCCCACACATCCCACACACGCCCCCCCACACACACCCACCTTACAGACACATCCACACATCCTACACACACGCACACATCCCACACACATACCCCCCACACCCACACACCCCCCACACACACCTCAGACACCCACACCTAAACCTACACCCAAACACCCCACACACCCACACCCACACACACACCTTACACACTCACACCCCCACCCACACCCACACACCCCACACACCTACACCCACACACACAGACACACACCTCACAGACACACCCCACACACACCTCACCCCCCCACACACATGGGGAAAACCCAGTGAAACAGTAAAATAATATTTTAAAGTGCTTAGAGGTAGGGTAGCTCTGCATAGAGTTGTTGTGTTGTGTGGGTGATATAAGTACCAGCATGTAGGTACCAATGCAGAGTTTTAAATTCAATGTAGACTGTGTCCTCTGTAGATAATTTGCACATTGTTACAGAAGTTATTGTGGTATATGGAATCTATACTATAGTCTGTCAGGAAAGCAGAAACAACATTGAGGCAGGAGATGAAAAAGAGATGTCAAATAAACGTTGGAGATAATATAGTGGGAGAAAGGAAGTAACTATGAGGAAAATTACTATGTAACATAAAAAAGTTGCACAGTATACTATAAGTCTCACATTATATTATATTCATTTTGGTACTATTTCATGAATTACATATAAAAAAGAATAATGTCTGGAACAATTTTTAATTATTAAATAAAAATGTATTACTCTGATTTTTCAAAATTTAATAATACTTCCAACATTATTTCGTCAGGAATGTCCTCATTTGGATTCCATGATTCCATTTCTTCCACATATTTAAGAAACTCTTGATCAAGAGACTGATCCAAAAATTCTAAATCATCAATCTCTTCCTCTGGGGTGTTCTCGAGATCAATTTCGAATGAAATATTAAATTTCTTTTGTTCTCCTTCCATTTTGTTGCTGTAAATTGCATAAAAAATAAATATATCAGTAGAGATAGGGCACTGTTAGGTTTAAGTTGAGACAGGTACTTCTGAGTTTTTAACAGTGAAGTTATCTTTGGGCAGTGTATGGTATCATGCAGGAAGTAGAAATATAAAAAAGTGTATGTGAGGAAGCCTAAGTAAATTCATAATTATGGCAGAGAAGCCTAACTCAATCTATAACTATAACAGAGAAGCCTATCTCAATCTATAACTTTAACAGAGGGACAGTAAATAACTATCAGAAAACGTTTTTACAAATTACCTTAAAGTGCCCCTTACAAATTAACAACTTACCTTATTGAAAGGTGATGAAGATAAATGGAGAAAATTGTTTCAAGATGTACCTCAGGTAGGTGTAGTCAAAATGGCCGTGTTTCCCTCTCATTTTACATTTATATTCATGTACATAACCAATCAAATGTCAGGAAAAAATAGTAGAAAATGAAAGTAACATTTTAATTGGTTGTAAATCCTAACTGTTCATATGTGTTTTTGTCATGTAATTTACCTCAGGATATTTAGACAGGGCTACAGGGCAAATGGCTCAATGGAATTCCACCAAATTTGGGAAAATGGTAGGGACTGGTATGTAGTATGGCCTATTCTATATTTGGTGTACATCTCTACAGAGGTTTTTATGTAAATTAACTTTTAAAAAATTTTGGGAGCGCTCACCGGTGCGCGCCCCAGTACGCGTACCGGCAGCGCTACGAGAGTCCTCCATCTTGTGTTTCGGTAGAATTGAGACACAAGATGGAGGACAAACAAACCTTTACTCTCTCTGTCCTTTCTCTTTGTCACTCCCCATGTCTTACCCTTATTCACTTTTATCCACCCTCTTTCACCCCTCTTTACTTACACTCACTGATCTTTTCTCACCCTCCCTCACCGTTGTTCATTTATTCCGGTTCCGTCACTACCCCTCATTCCCCATTCTTTACTGTCCTTCCTTTTACTTTCAACACCCACTCACATTCTACCAGTTCCACTACTTTAGTCTTCTTCCTCTCTCTTCCCTTCTTTCGCTCCCTTATTCATTTTACTTTTCTCACTTTCACCCTATTATATCTTCTCTGTTTTTTTTACTATGTAATAAACAATCCCTCTGTGTTTCTCCCTCTAGCTCTCTTTCTCTTAACATTACTCTCTTTGTGTTCTTCCCTCATGCTAACTCCTTCATTCATTTTTTTTTTTTTTTTTGGGTGCGCGCCCCGGTGCGCGTACCCTGAGGAAAAAAAATTGACAGAGATTCTTTAAGATTATATGTTTATTTTTATAAATTAGAGGTAGTTCTAAAAAGAACTGTTTTTTCTTCTTTTCGTTGTTTTATATTTTTTTAATGTTTTTTGGAACATTTTGTACTTTTTTTAGCTTTTCTGAACAGTTTTATATTTTTTTTGTATTTTTTATTGGGAGAAACAAAAAAAAGGGAATTGAAAATGGCTCAACTGGAGCAAAAAACAAAAAACGTAAAAAATTAGGGTTTTTTGGTGCAATTGTGGTTGTCACCAGCAAGGACGACGAGCTTTACCCTCTTTTCACCATAGGACATGAGCTTACCACAATATATACATGTAATTCGGAAATCTGCAAATCGTGGTTGAATGCAAGGCATCGTCTCCGTTGTCTCTGGTCCCGATTGAGTGGGTTGCTTTCTTTTGGAGGTGGTCCTTGAAGATTGGGGGAGGTTTCTGGCCAGTTCCCTCATCTCTGCATTAGAATAGTTGTTCGGATGCTTGCGCATCATGTGTCTAATCATGGTATTATTACCAAAAGAATATTTCTTGTTAGGGTTCCCCCTAGAAAGTTCCATTCCACAGATTAGGCAAGTCACCTTGGCCGCATTGACTTTTTTCTTGCCCTCTGGGATAGAAAAAAACTCCCATACAATGTGTGGCCTTGGCTGGTATGGGGTATTGTCTTCTTGCAGCCATCTTCTCCCCTGCTCCTCTTCCACTTCCTCCTCCTCCTCTTCTTGACCACTAATGTATTGTTGTGGTGGTCCTCTTGGTGGTGGTGATGGTGGTGGTGGTGCAGATGCTCCAGCTGCTGCTGCTACTGTAGCCATTTTAAAGTACAAAATATTTCTCTAAGTTGTTCAAACAGGTCTTCCTCAGTCAAAGGACAAAGTCAGAATAAGGAAAAAAGGTGGGGTCTTTCATCATTTGGAAAACAAAACTGTTCTGGACCAATGAAAAGTGTTATTTTCAAGTCACATGATCCGGGCTTTAATCATTTGGAAACCAAAACTGATCTGCACCAATGAAAAGTGTTATTTTCAGATCACATGACCCGACGCGCTTACGCTACGCGCCCCAGGGCGCGCCCGTAATCGTGCCCCGGGGCGCGCCCGGGGGTGCGTAGCGTAAGCGTGTCAGGACGTTGCGCGATCGTATGCGCTCGCGTGCTTCCGGGTGCGCTTACGCAGTGCGTCATATGACGCATCACGCGGCTACGTGATACGTCACGATGTTGTTTTTGTTCGCGGGAATAGAGCTAACGGGACGCTCCCCGGTACGCGCGCCGGGGCGTGCCGTAACATTGCGCTCACCCGTGCGTTCACCGGTACGCGCCCCTGGAGCGCCCCGGGGCAAAAAAAGAAAAAAATTACATAATTATACAATATAAAATTAATTATAAAATGTTTTACTTTTTATACCTATAGACATTTGCTATTAAAAAACCATTGAAATTCACTGAAAAAAACATAGGTTTTACACCAGTTATAGTTAGGAATTAGCATTTAAAAAACCTATTAAATTCACTTGAAAAACCATAGGTTTCACACTAGTTATAGTTAGCTGGAAGTTTTACTCGCATAAAACCATTGAAATTCCCACGTTATAGTTAGTTGGACTCACTATAACTTGCGCGTGCAATGCACTGCTGATGACGTCACATATTACATCACTCATGACATGGTCAGTGACATCACTCATGACATCACTGATGACACCATCCTTGTGACAGAGTGACAGACCTCCTTTCACTGTAATGTAACCTTTGAAACACATATTCAAAAATAAAAACTACAATTTTCAAAAAAATTGAGATACCCATAACAGTTACAACAACCAATTCAGTAATTCCACCATCTATATACACATCCACTCATTCACCAACAGTTCTATATACTCACTCATACATATACTCACTCATCATATGTAGTGATACACCTATACATCCTGTTATACACCAACAGTCATCCAAAAGTTACTCACACACATACTCAAACATGCAAATAAACTATTGAACATCCATGTATTTGCATATAGAGCTATACACACACTATCATTTTACTTCTAAGGAACTTTACACATATTTATTCTCTTAAACAATCACTTATAAAACACATACTTATTTAAACAGGAACTCTTACAATCTCTTACTCTCACATATACTCACTTATATACATCAATATTCACATATACTAGATTAAAACATATGTAGTTACTGATAAAGACACTAGTGAGACAGTCATTCACTCACTAACATACACATATACACACTCATCCACCCATACAGTCCTGCACATATGCTGTATTCAAAACACATACAAACGGAGAGTCAGTCATTCATGCATCTATGTGCTAAGTAATACCCCCACCAAACCATACAGACACTCATACTGATACTAAGAAAAACATCTAATAACCCATATACCTACACATGTAGCTACTCACCAACCCATGCAGCCACTTATACACAAAGTGAAACATTAATACATATATTTAAATATTTAAACATTACTCACTAATATTTATTTTTCAGAAAGACACACATTCACTGGATGGTGTCATCAGTGATGTCATGAGAGATGTCACTGACCATGTCATGAGTGATGTAATATGTGACGTCATCAGCAGTGCATTGCACGAGCAAGTTATAGTGAGTCCAACTAACTATAACGTGGGAATTTCAATGGTTTTATGCGAGTAAAACGTCCAGCTAACTATAACTGGTGTGAAACCTATGGTTTTTTTCAGTGAATTTAATAGGTTTTTTAAATGCTAATTCCTAACTATAACTGGTGTAAAACCTATGGTTTTTTCAGTGAATATATATATATGTATATATATATATATGTATATAGAGATAACTCTAATCACTAGTTTATGCAGTAGACGTTTGTACTCTCTACCATTCCTATGTGACTCTTAGAGTATATCCATTTGTATCCCTTCCTTGAGTGACTTTACTACTTGTACATTTGCAATTTTTCTTTCAATTTGTATCTCCTCCTTGTGTGACTTTACATCTTGTACATTTGCAATTTTTCTTCCTGTTTGTATCTCCTCCTTGTGTGACCTTACATCTTGTACATTTGCAATTTTTCTTTCTGTTTGTATCTCCTCCTTGTGTGACCTTACATCTTGTACATTTGCAATTTATTTTCTGTTTGTATCTTTTATATAACACATGTAATCCTAAGTCCTTATGTTTGCAACTGGTTCTTATGTAAAGCGCTCTGACACCTTCGGGTAAAGTATGCGCTATATAAAATCGCATTAAATAAAATAAAAAAATAAAAAATGGACGAGTAACTACGTTCCTGCAGCCACATCGGATTGTCAGCCACAGCACAGGTCCCAACACCTTGTTGCATCTTGGAGGAATGGTCACATATCCCACCACAACAGTTGACATGTCTGCCTTCGTCTGGACTCAGAATGCATGTGCGTGGAATACATGTGTGTACCCACGCCTGTGCAAGGTGATGCAGTTCCATGGTCGAAGCAGCACAGCATCGTTTGGCAACGTTCCCAATTCGGACATACTGCCGGGGGAGAGTACACACATGGCAATGTAGCACAATATTTGACCTTGTTAGACCCTTTCACCTGCTCACTGTCAGCAGAGCAGACAGTCGGAGCAGTCCGAGGATGCAGCACTATGCAGATCACGTGGGTTGTGGGTCGCGTCCCCTCACACGGGGCAATGAGAAGACGCCAAACATCACATAACTCGTCCAGCAAGGCAAGGTGGGCTGAGACCGTTGCCATCCATAATGATTTTGTGTCCATTTTTGCCTCACCATTTCATGCCCCTCGACATGTTCCCATGCTGCGTGTAAGTGTCTTAAGCATTTCCCTGCATGTTGTGGCTGTTGCCTTGTCTGTACTGACACACACATGCCAATAAAGTATATGCATAAAGTATACAATTGGTTCTGTTCGTTTGTCTTATTTCTTCAAATTATTCTGAATATTTAGCAATTTATTCATTTTCAAACAAGTTAATCCAGCCAAAAAGAAATGTAAATCCAAACCATCTAGGGTAAATCAAAATACTTTTATAAATTACTTTCATTGATAATTACCCTAATTTCAATATTTACAAGGCTGTAATCAGTGCATGGCGGTGCATTATATGCGAAGAGGGTGGCATTTTGGTGCTCAGTGATATTCGTGCAAGTGTAAACAACACACTATGGTGACTTTGGATAGGGTGGGGTAGAGGGGAAGGGAAAAATGGCCAGTAATACAATGTTTTTAGTAAGTTCTGCAGACCACATCAGTTGGTCTTATTCCAGAGTCCTTTTTAACTGTTCCAAAGGATTTTAATGTTGACGTTTCAAGCCTGGGAAAGCATTCTTAGAGGGTCATTGCGGGTCTTCATCAGGACTGGGTGGGGGGGCAGACAGCCTCAGGGGGGCCCTGGTAGGTACACCCAGGCTAGACTTGGGCACAGCCACTGGACAATCTGAGGTTGGCAAGGGATTCTGGCTCCCTTAGAGGATGATTCTAATTTCATGCAAGTTGCTCAATAAGTGCAGTCAATTCAATCGGGGGTTGCTCACTTAATGCAATCCACTCGTTCGGCAATGGTTCAGGCAATGACGTAGGGCCTGATGTAGGTAATTTATTTTTACCGGTTCGTAAATACCGACTCATACCGAATCGGTATTTATGAACCGGAAACCTAAATGTAGGTAAACATCCGGTAACAACTACCGAATCGGTATCAATCAGTATCCAAACTCGGTAAATACCGAATCGGTATTTACCGATTCGGTAATATCCGAGTCGGTAACACCCATACAACCCTATGGCCCTCCAGTCCCATAGGAATGAATGGGAGACACCGATTCGGTATTTACCGAATCGGTAAAATCCGATCTCAAAAATTCAAATACATGACATGTGAGCCTGTGAACCAATCAGGGACACCCACCACACCCCACAACAAAGCATCTGAGAGATCAACCAATCAGATGCAAGTACCACACCCCAGTACCTGGAGGTGGCCACACGCATGCAGGTGCAGAGCTACAGAACTGCAGAGAGAGCTGGAGGGGAGACAGAGGAGCAGGCTGCACTGAGACCAGCATAGATACAGCATGGAGTCCCATGAGGCACAAAAGGATGGAGGGGACAGAAAGAGGAAGGTGAAATTCAGCCCAACAGAGCTCCAGGTGCTGATAGAGGAGGTTGTGCAGCACTACAGACAGCTGTTTGGGAGACAGTCTCTGCAAGTAGCTGAGTCTGTTAAGAGGAACACCTGGCTGGCAATCCAGAGCAAGGTCATTGCCCTAGGAGTGACCCATCGCTAAATCGCCGACATGAAGAAAAGGTGGTATAATCTGAGGATCACCACCAAAAAAAAACTAGCCACCCAGAGGAAGGAATCAGCAGCAACCGGTGGGGGGAAGAGCCGTGCCCCAAGCCTCACCGACCTGGAGCAGCTTGTGGAATCCACCATGGAGCCTGAGAGCATACATGGGATTGGGGATGCTGATAGCTCAGCCAGAGCTGCAAGAAAGAAAGGTAAGATGCATGCACATGTACCCCACCCATTCCCAGGTCCCTTCCCCAATGTAGGTGATTCACTCACAATCCAGCACACATGACTGTAGTCCCCAGCAAAGCATCATGGTAGTCGTAGTCATAGGTACATACATCAAAGCTGCCAACACCTAACCCTGCATGCCATGCCACACTCCCCATACACAAACAGTCTAGGCAAATGATATTGTGTGTTAGGAATCTGTGTTGGGAAAACACACAGCTGATCAATGTCCATGTCTGTTCACAGGAGAGTCATCGCGCAGAGCAGCGAAGGGAGGGGAGTCTAGTGCTACAACAACGGCTGCGAGGGAGAAGGGCACAGACACAGCTGGACCTAGCACTGTCCCTGAGGATACAACCACACCCCACGCACCCACAGAAATGGAGCAAGACACCACTGCACAGCCACTGTCGCCCCTGCTGTTAGAGACACAGACTCCGCCAGCACCTGCAGAAGCCACAACACCCAGCTCGGGGTCCCCTGTGCATGTGAGGCCAAGGAGGCAGGACGTACCACCTTCAAGGATCCTGGAGAGCTCCGATGAGGAAGTGGTCGAGGCTCCCAGACCCAGCACACCACCACTGGCTGGCCACGCAGGACTACTTGGGTCAATGGGATCTGGCCGTGCAAGTGACAATGGCCGTAGGGCACAAGAGCAGGATGAGGGGCAGAATGTGCAGGGGGTCTTTGCTGGGCTGGAAGCCACAATGTTTAAGGTCCAGCGTATGCAGGCCAAAGGCATCATGGCAGTGCACAGACAGGTGCGCATCCTGAACACCAGGATGTCGGACATTGATCGGGGGATAGGTGCCATGGCAAAGGGAATGGAGGCCATGGGCAAAGGAATGGAGGCAATGGGCAAAGGAATGGAGTCCATGGCGGAGGGGGTGAGGGACATGGGGGTGCGCATGGGCACCCTCTGTGACAGGCTTGAAAGTGACCACCAAGAGAGGCATAGGTATAGGCGCGAGGTCAGGCTGCTGAATCAGTCTATTAACCGGTTGGCAACTTCTACCACACTGCTGTGTCGCCGCTCTGTAAACATGCAGACTGACATTGTACACTGCTGCAGTGACTTGTCCCGGGGGATGGGGAGGGTGACCTCTGCAATGGAGGCAATGCTGACACAGCAAACAGCCCAGGTGGCAACATGGGTGTTGGGGACACTGAGGAGTCAATGAGCAGGAGTGGGTCCAGCACGCCTGTTCAGGACATTCGTAGGAGCAGCAGACTCCATGCTGATGACACTTGCACGACTGCGCATGTAGACCCCCAGCCACGTGGCTCGCAATACATCATGCGTAAGCGCAAACAATGAGAGACAAAATGTACAGGACAGGTCAAAGTGAAGTGAACTTTAGCCAACCATTGTGCAAAGTGCATTTAATTTGATATATGTTCTTTTGGATGGTGCAGTAGTGCATATTAAATTGAGTGTTCAAATAAATGGACATGCCTGTGTGTCATCTCTCTATTAGAAGTATCTGTTGGTGATTTCTGCGTGTCGCAGTCGACCATCTGTTGCTGGTGCTGCTCCTGCTGCATTGTGATCTGCTTGTACTGTCCCATCATCTATGTCCTCATGATATGTTAGTTCTATCTCTGTGCCCTCCTTGGTGGCAAGATTGTGCAGCATGGCGCAGGTCGCAATAATCTTGCAACAGATAATTGGCGAGTACTGACGTGCACCTCCACTCTTATGGAGGCACCTAAATCTACTTTTCAGCAGTCCAAATGTGCGTTCCACCACGCAACGTGTTGTTCTGTGTGCTACATTATAACGCCTTTCACTCCTGGTGGATGGGTTCAGGTAGGGGATGAGCACAAATGACCGCAGGGCATATGCACTGTCACCTGGGTGGGAAAGGATATTTTGATTAGTCACATACTCAGGAGTGCTCCTTCTGCATGAACTATCAGGGTGTCTCACACATACTTACCCAGCAGGTATCCATCACCAAAATCACCAGCCACAAGGCATCTGTATAACCCACTGTTGGTGAATATGTAGGAGTCGTGGGTACTCCCAGGATATTTGGCTACAATGCCCGTTATCATGTTGCTAGCGTTGCAGATCACTTGCACATTGATTGAATGTGTGGACTTCCGGTTTCTGTATATGTGTTCAGTTGCTGCAGGTGGGCGTAGTGGGATGTGCGTCCCATCGATACAGCCGATGATGTGCGGGAACTGTGCAAGTTGATAGAAATTGGTTTTTGTCCTTGCTAGTTCTGCAGGTGTCTAAGGGAACTCAATCTAGTGCTCCATCCTCTGCATCATTGCGTCAAGGAATTTTCTGAAAAAGCGTGACAGGCAGCTCTGGGACACTCCACCTACTGCGGCTATCACGTGCTGGTTGCTCCCAGAGGCAAGAAGGTGTAGGCAACACAGCACCTGTACATGGGGTGGGATGGCGTGTGCTCTTGGGGTTGGGTGTTCCAGATATGGGTGGAGGTCCCTGATCAAGTCCAGGATGGTTCTGGGGTGGAGTCGGTACCTTTGCAGGATCTCTGCTTCAGTGAGTTGGAAGAGGTTGATCCTCTGCCTATATACCTGCTCCTCCCTTAGCCAGACTCTCTCTCCTGCTGCCTGTATCCGTAGCCGCCTTGCAATAACGTAGAAAGCCGCCATTGTGGGTGCACAGTTGCCTTTTGGGTCCTTCTTATATATCCTGTTCCTGGTTTCCAACTGCTTCCAATCCATGGTAAATACCGACTCTTAAATACCGAATTTCATGAAATTCGGTATTTCCTGACTTTGCTACATCTCAACTGGCCTTTTTTACCACTTCTTATTTACCGACTCGGTAAATATGAATTCGGTATTTACCGATTCGGAAAATTACCATTTCTTATTTACCGATTCGGAAAATATGTATTCGGTAAAATACGATTCGTGTAATACCGATTCGGTGTTTTACCGACTGGTATTTACCGATTCGGTACGTTTTTGGTGACATACATCTCGATGCACTTATACCGGTCGGTAATGGCCGAAATTACCGATATTCGGCCGTTACCCACCGGTATTTGGCTACCTACATCGGGCCCGTAGTCTTTTAGACGTTTGTAATGAATACAAAGAACACTTGGGTGCTGTTATTCCTTTCCGCTCCATCCGTGCTCGCTGAGAACCACAGTGAGCATGGACAGAGCGGTAAGGAATTACAGTGCCCAAGTGTTCTTTGTATTCATTACATACGTCTAAAAGACTACGTCCTGGTGGCATTGCCTGAACCATTGCCAAATGAGTAGGTTGCAATAAGTGAGCAACCCCCGATTGAATTGACTGCACTTATTGAGCAACTTGCATGAAATTAGAATCATCCTCCAAGAGAGCCAGAACCCCTTGCCAACCGCAGATCAACCAGCGGATGTGCCCAAGCCTAGCCTAGGTGTACCTACCAGGGCCCCCTGAGACTGTCTGCCCCCCTCACCCAGTCCTGATGAAGACCCGCAATGATCCTCTAAGAGTTCTTTCCGAGGGTTGAAACATCGCCATTAAAATCCTTTGGACCAGTTAAAAAGGACACTGCAATAAGACCAACTGATGTGGTCCACAGAACTTACTAAAAAACATTGTATTACTGGCCATTTTTTCCCTTCCCCTCTCCCCCACCATATCCAAAGTCACCATTGTGTATTTTACACTTGCATGAATATCACTGAGCACTGAAATGTCACCCTCTTCACATATGATGCGCCGCCATGCACTGATTAAAGCCTTGTAAATATTCAAATTAGGGTAATTATAAATGAAAGTAATTTTTAAAAGTATTTTGATTTACCCTAGATGGTTTGGATTTACATTTCTTTTTGGCTGGATTAACTCATTTGAAAATGAATAAATTGCTGAATATTCAGAATAATTTGAAGAAAGAAGACAAATCCAACATAACCATTTGTATACTTTATACTAATGCCCAGGTCCTGAGGGACACTGGATTACCCCATTCTGACTTACTGAAAAAAGTATACACAACTTCACTGGTGTCTGACTGTGATGAGTGTTGATTAGATTGACATATCGTGTGACACGATGAGCACCTTCCCTGCACAGGGAGGGACTGACTGACGCATGTACAATGGTTGTGGGTCCCTTTTGACAGCTCCACCTCTGTGAGCACGACATTGTGTTTGGGATAGTTGCTGGCAGACCTGTACACTTATTTGTCTTCAGCAATGTGAGTAAGGTGTCCAAACTCTGTCCATTTGGAGCAATGTTATACATCAAAACAGAATGTGTCCACACAGATGTGTGTGAGTAGGTATGCGAAGTGACCTTCTGGTGTCACATGTGATGTAGGACACACTGGACTGCTACCGATTTGGTCATTTCTACACACAGCCCTATTGAATACATGGACGTGTGCCTAGGTTGGGGGCTTGCAAGATTGTTGTTCATGTGCAATGAGGCCACAGCTAGTTCACACCTTTACAGTCATCTAATTGACCATGTGGCTCGGGTCAAACATGCACATCGATGCAATTTACCAGGGTGTGCCTTCTTGTACCTTCATTGTCCCTACATCCATTCACACTTTCATACTCGAGTGAACATAAACATGGCACATATGTGTGATTTAGACTGTTTTATTCACATTCTGGTGAATGCCGGAGCTAGAGCTGTACATGGCCATGTCAAGTCCACATTACAGGGTAGCCCAGTGGTGGGCCAACTAAAGTCCTTTAGGGATTGAAAGTGAAATGGAAGAGGGAGAGTGCAGTCAGCAGCAGGATTGTTGTGTAATTGTCAACCAGTGAAGATATGGCAGTCCATGTCAGGGTCCAGGTGAATGTTGCAGAGTGTTCTGGGGGTCAGTGGGAGGTGTTGTCCCAGGGCTTGATGCATAGGGCTGAACCAGGCAAGGACAGGCCATATGGCTGCGATGGATGCTCCTACCTCCATCCTCACACAGTAATTGACATCCACATCTTCCTCCTCTGATACTTCTTCTGTGTCCGGTGTGTGTGGTGGTGTTATGGCTGCATCACTGAGTGCCACTGACACATCAGGGTGCGGAGGAGATAGGGCTGCATCACTGTGTGCCATTGACACATCCGGGTGCGAAGGTAATAGGGCTGCAACACTGTGTGCTACTGACACATCAGGGGTCGGAGATGTGTGTGTCGAAGTTCCCACAGCAGTTATCTGGGACAGGCTCAGTGGCAGCAATGGCAAGATGAGGAACTGCAAGGCATGGTAGAACCCAGCTACATCTCGCTGGTGTTCAGCCATGGCAGCCATACTTCCAGCCTGCATCTGCTCCATGGTCTCCATTGTCCTGCGCATCTGTGCCAACTCTGTGCTGTCATCCCTGGTGCCTGTCTAACTAGACAGTTCTTGGATACGAGTAATGGCACAAGAGATTTCAGCCAAGGATTGTCGGGGAGTATGGTGCGGACAGTGGACTGTAAGTGGTCCCTGATGAGACTCAGAGACCCACGTAAGGCATCAAGTTTGGCTGCCACGAGCTCAAAACCCACCCACAGCTGATCAGCCATCTGCGCCTGGCAACCCAACAGACGGCGTTGGAATTCCATGTGTTGTTCGGGGGCCCTGGGAAACAGACGTGGTGGTGGGTGCTTCCTGCTGTGTGGTCTGTGAAGAGGGTGCGATGACCTCGAGGCAGCTGGGCTGGGCTGTCCCGCTCCTGTGGGTGGGGTACGGAGGTTGTCCATTAGCCTTTGGAGGGTGTCCAAGCATATGTGCAGGTTGTCCTCTTCATCATCACTGATGACATTTGTCGTCTGCTCTGCAGTTGATTGTTCGCAATGTAAAGGGGAGATGCAAGTTAACAGAGTATCCCATGTATGTTGACGCTTTGCACATGTTTTCATACAGACTGCATGACAATGTACATTGTGACTGCTTTGGTGGAACTGGTTATTTGATGGCAGACAGTGGGAATTTCGACTACATGACGATGTGTGTTTGTACTCATACATTATCATCACATAGTGTCAGGCAATGCCAGATGTGAGTGGTTAGTTACTACGCACAAACGGAACCTGTTGTGTTCTCTGTCCCGTGGTGAAGGTGTTGCACTTTGTACCACATTACCGTCAATGTTGATGTGCTTTGATTTCTATGTGTGTGTGCTGCGTTGTTGCAGAGTCACCCTGCAGCTCTGATTTCGTGGACCGTGATCCCTTTCAGGCGGTGTGCCTTTGAATTGTGTGCTTTTCGGGGCTGAATTATTTGTGACCTGGGTCATTTGAGCTCTTGGGC
Source organism: Lissotriton helveticus (assembly GCF_964261635.1). NCBI lineage: Eukaryota > Metazoa > Chordata > Amphibia > Caudata > Salamandridae > Lissotriton > Lissotriton helveticus. The sequence goes on along the minus strand of NC_136063.1, from coordinate 1,333,319,736 downwards.
AGATTTTGTGGGCTTGTGCGTTTTTTGTCTGCTGATGTGTAATGGACGTCATGGGCTGTAGGTGCATATGGATGTGTCAGAGTGTGATCTGCTTCTTTACGGATGTGATCCACACTGGGCCACCTCAATGTCGAATCGTGCACCATGTCATGTATTGTTACTGCAGCCATGCTATCGGTCATGCAGTGTCACTTGCATAGTCAGTGTGGCTCACACAGCTGCTGCTTTTCTAGATTCTGCACATGTCCATGGGTAGGTTGTGTTGTTGGTGCTATGGAGGGGACCTGTTAGAAATGGGATCCCTGGTTGGCCGAGGCTTGCGCCAAGGCCAGGCAGAAATCACCCTTTCTAGTTAGGGTAGGGAAGTCACCCTTCAAGACAACCCCTGCTCACCCCCTTGGTAGCTTGGCACGAGCAGTTAGGCTTATCTCGGAGGTCATGTGTAAAGCATTTGCGCACGCACCCCCAGCAACAACCTCCCGGGCCCCCCCACAAAAGGAACTCCACACAAGATATATATGAAAAATATACTTTGTATTGAAAAACATACTTAGGGATAAATACACAAGATACAATGTGCCAGGGGCACGGGCAGGGTTTACAAGGGAATATATACAGGACAGGGCCCTAGGACCACTGCCAGGAATATGCACATGATGGAAATGGCATTTAAGACACATAACAACTGGGAGCTTCCTAGAACTAGTACTAGAACACATAACAACCAGGAGCTAGCATTAGAACACATGACAACCTGGAACTTAATAGGACTAGCAGTAGAACTCACTCTAACCAGAAGCCACATACACGAGACCTAGGATATTTAGGAGGGAAGGCAGGACACAGCACTTAACGTACAGAAGCACCTTCAGAGATGCAACACAGAGTAACACACATGAATCACATTAGAACATCAGGCAATAACTTCTAACAGGCCAGCGCCCTTTTCTGGGGCTAGGGCCCCCCAAGGTCTCAGAGTCAGGACAGGCTGCAGGGAGCCATGAAGAAACCTACACGTGGCAGCTGCCCACGAAGTGCTGGGCAGCTGTAGAGGACAGGGCGACACGTTGGAGCCTCACAGGCTCGGGACAAGGGCCAGGGATGAGCCTCTCGGGCTCGAGGACAATTGATGCTGGGCGGGAGCCAGGCCATGCAGGCTCGACAGGACAAGGGTCAAAGGTGGAGCCTCTCGGGACTCAAGGACAAAGGTGGAGCCTCTCGGGGCTCAGGGACAGAAGGGGGAGTCCCTCTCGGGGGACTCGATATCCCTGTGGCCCCACGGGCCATGACGAAGCCTCTCGGGGCTCGGAAATGAGGTGGAGCCCCTCTCGGGGGACTCGATATCACTGTGGCCCCACGGGCCATGACGGAGCCTCTCGGGGCTCGGGAATGAGGTGGAGCCCCTCTCGGCGGACTCGATATCACTGTGGCCCCACGGGCCATGACGGAGCCTCTCGGGGCTCTGGAGCAAAGCTGGGGGCAAGCGGGGTCCCACTCGGGGGGCCCGGCATCACTGGGGGCCCCACGGGTCTTGGGACATACCCCGGGGTTTCACTCGAGGGGAGGGGCGGGCACCGACAATGTGCCCCGCTGCCCCTCTTCTCTCTTGCACTGCAGCACTCACCGGACTGGATGCGCCGGTCTCCGCTGCTGCGCTGGCTCCCTCTCGCTCCCCGGGGCTCCCTCTCGCTCCTGTGGGCCCCGGGGGGGGGCAGCAGCAGTCTTCTGTACAAGCAGGCGCGCGGAGTAGGCTCCCGCCGCCCCCTGCCTCGTCGTCTCTCTCCAGGCCGCCTCACAAGCTCCTCGGGCCGGCAGCCAATCCCAGCGCGGCCCGGGCAGACGTCACGAGGGGTCCGGGCCAGCGGCGGTAGGGGAAATTGACGAGGAGTAGGCTCCCTCGTAAGGCCATAAAGGAAGGAAATAAAGCGAGGTAGGCACTCGCGGAGGCTCAGGAATCCTCCTCAGTACTGGGCAAATGCCGGGTGGGCACCGGCTCGTGAATAAGGCGCTCCCAGCGCTCGCTCCAGGGATGTAGCGCTCCCAAGCGCTAGGGGGGCAAGAGCCAGCGCTTCCAGGCGCTAGATCAGAAATACAGCGCTCCCAGCGCTATAAATGAAGGTAGAGCGCTCCCAAGCGCTAGAGATCAGGGAACAGCAAAGTCCATAGAAAATCCAGGACCTTAGGAGGAGCACAGCAGCTCCTAGCAGGGAAAGGCCATCAGAAGTCCAGGAGAAGGGCAGGGCCCAGGGAGGCAAGCCAACCCTGGGCCCAAGCAGCAGCAGCTCCTGGTAGATTCAAGTTGGGAACAAGAACCTTTGAGAAGAGGTCACAGCCTCTTTTTATACAAGAAATTCCTTTGTCTAAAGGTGCTGGGTGGGGGAGAAACCAGTCGCAGCTGGTTTTGGGAGTATCTTGTTTTCCCCAACCACCCCTTTCATTCATCAGGCAGGCCCGGTCATCAGACGCACCCCAGGGGGGTGGAGCCAGCATTGTGGGGGGAAAGCCCAGCCCCATACAGGATACAGGCACAGTTCTTCCCTCACATCAGCATGCTAATCTCTCCATTCACCACCGGGGCAGACCCACACAGACTCTTGGAGCCAGGCTCCCCAGCTGGCTTCAGCCAATCACGCGCCAGCACACCTACTGCACACACACACCCATGTCTAGAAGTGGCACTTTCCTTCTAGACACACACACGCGGCATACATCATCTTGCAGCATTTAACCACACGAGTCCACACATACCAGACTCGAGCCTGTACCTCCCACGCATCCGGAGCTATCAAGGCTACATACATTCCCCATGCATTCCTATGGGAGGCAGGCCTCTCTCATCTACACGCATTCAGAGTGGGAATCACCATCCCCAGGTCACATATGCAAGCACAACCTTCAGGGGTGGACCTGCCAGAAGGGCCCAGTCCAACACGACCCATATGTGCACATGGTGGACGGGGGCCTATTTGGTGTTTGTATGTGTGCTGCACTGTGCCAAGGGTATCAGGGACATGTTTCACTATAATTGTGCGTGTACAGTGTGCTACATATGATAGTGCATGTGTGCCATTGTGCCCATCTCCCCCATCCCCACAGTCCCTGGTCATTACTCACCCTGTTGCTGTTGGGTCAGGTCATGTAGTGCTGTGTCCAGACTCCCAACTCCTTTCACCAGCTCCACGCTGGTGACTGTGGCCACCATTTCCCCCAGCTAATCCAGCTCCTCCTGTGGCGCAGGACTCCCACCTCCAGGCGCCGTTTCTGCCTTCTTGTTGGCGGCGAGTTTCTGTTTGGTCTGGCTTTGCACATCAAGCCAGCACCTCTTGACCTCTTCCATTGACCTATGTGACACTCCGACTGCATTGACGTTGTTGACGATGGTCTGCCATATTTCCGTTTGGGTTGCCAGTGCCGCAGTGGATGTGATGAACAGTTGTTAGTGTTCTGTCACCTCCATGACGATGGTCCGGTCTTCCTGCGGACTGAACCCCCTCTTCCTCATCTTGTTGCCCTTCCATGAACATGGGGTTCCTGGCTGGTCCTCCGTGGGGCTTGTGGGATTCGGGTTGTCCTCTGCACTCGGTCCAGGTGCATCCATGGTGCTATGCAGTTTGATTTGGTGTGGGTTTTTTTGCTTTTATAGTGCATTTTCTCGCATGACAAGTGGGAATTTCAGTCCTGTCGCTGATTTTGGTATCGTGATTTGGGGCATCGCAACTTTTTGGGCGTTCGTATTTCGCATTTTTTGTTTGCCGCATTGATTTTTACGCAATTTGGCACATTATCCTGCGACTATCTCATGGTGCCGCCAGGTTGGGAATTGGACGTTAAGAAGGTGTTATTTTCTCGCAATAGACTGCGATAAGCAAAGGTGTGTTAAGCTAAATTTGTGATGGTTATCACACGTTATTGAGAATATGCCACATAGATTACTAAAGGAGAATATAAAAAATGGCAACATAATCAGGCAGGGAAACAGATACATTGAGCCTCAATTTTAAACCCCACCTGTCCGCAAAGGAAGGAACCATAAATACCGTAGTGTGCAATAGCCAATGGAAATGACTCTCGTGATTTTTAAAGTCACTAGTTCACGAAATGGTTGACATATTACTATTTCTTTTGGCCACTAAGAAATCTATGCACAGAAGGCAATTTCATTTATAATAAAAGCCAAGTTGTGAGCACTCGGTGGATAAATGCCAATATGTTAGGGGTCGTCCTGATCAAAATTGATGTAGCAGAACCTTTTTGAAAAGATTTATATTTACTTGTTTAAAATCTGTAGTGGAAGAATATTAAAATGACCTTAATCAAAATCCAGTCATTAGCTATCTTTTAGCTTTCACCTCAGGTGTTTTGTGATTTGCCATTTTAATTCTATGTCACTGTGTCCTTCAAAAAGCTGTACTTTATTTTGTCGATTGGATGCGTCAGGTCTGTGTTATTAAAACACCTCTTCTCACCACTATACCAACCCCTAAAAATCACCACACACTATGGAACACTGAATACGATAAAGAGGAAGGGACTATTTCGGATCCCATTTTATCAATTGATGTGTTTGGTTCATTTCCGGCTACCTATTGCTTGGATGGGCTTTCCATTAAGTCTTTAATAAGCCAACATTATTTCTCAAATGTTTGCATTATGCCATGAGTCTATCTCCTAAACCTTTGGTAATAGGACATAAAGTAGTTCATTTATTTTGTTGCAGCTGTTACACGTGTACAGTTAGAATGATGTCAGAGGGATGTATGTACAAACTTTCTACCGAAACAATGCACAAACACTTTGAATAAAATGAACTGTCACACATCTAGGAGGTACAGGGGGAAGCGAAGAAGCCATGACCACAGATGAAGCTTCTCATTCAAAATAGCCGTAAGTCAACTTGGTGTGATGGTGATTTTAGAGGAAGGCATTCCCCGGATTGTGGTTCCCTTGCTTCTCATCCTAGCCGCTGTCAGCTCCATTTCTGCTGTAGTAACTTCATTGCTTTTCTCCTATCCCCTTCTCTGTTTCTCCATTCCAACATCTAGCTCCCTCCTATGGCTTATAAAGTCAGTCTGGAATCATGAAAAACATGGTCTCCTGAGATATTTAGGGTCATATTTATGGCCAAGTCACAAAGCGCAGCGCAGCAAGTCACCTTGCTGCATTGCATTGCATGACAGGGAAAGGGTAGGAATGTGCCGAATTGAAATCAATGCTGAGCATTCCTGCCTTTTCCCTTGCGCTGGTGCCCTTTTGGATCCCTAGCTCCAACACAGTTACCCTTGCACCATTGGCGCAAGGGTGCCTGCGTTGTGAGGAGGACTGTTTTTGTGCAGGAAGGGACTCCTTCCTACTCATAAAACAGTCCACTTAGTCTTTTCCCTCTTTTTTGTGTGCTGCAGAATGCAGCACACATAGAAAGAGGAAATAATGAGGAGAAATACACATATTTCTCCACTTCATGCCTCATCTGGGGAGGCATAGGTTTTTGGCACATTCCCAGGTATTCCACTTCTGCTAAATCTGAGAATGTGTCAAAATCCATGGATGTTGCATGGGAACACCCACACAATGACCATGGAAACAAATCCTTGGTGCAGAGTAATTCAACGTAGCAATGTACGCTGCATTGCATTACTCGTGATTTATGAAGCTACTCAGGACCACGCAAGACGGCCACTGTAAGTGGACCTTTTTGGGAAATTGTTCTCACAGCATAACCCAGACAGCATACTACTGCTACACTCTGTGTGAAAGTGATGGAGCATTTATAGTTGGGATAGTTTTGTCACTGCAGATTCCAGATTCCAGGCTGCTGTGGAACATACTGGTGCATGCCAGTACTGAACACACCCCTGCACCATTGTGCAAGTGGGTAATTGTTGTTGGATGGTTACAATTATTGAATGTATCCACGCCTGCCTGAAGAACTTCCATCATCATTGCCATTGGCTGCTCGGTTAGTGTTGCACTAAAAGCAGCTCACTTTGAGTAACTACTTTCAATGATTCATGCTCATAAGTCTCCCATGTCATCTTTCCCTGGGAAGGTGTTTGTTTGGACTTGCTTGGTGCTCTGTCTCCCATGCAGAAATATGTGTGTCCAATGTACTATACTATAGATGTAATGTGTGGTTGCCCTTGCACTCAAAACCATATGAAGCCTCTCAGGGGCAGAGGGACACATTTAACCTACTTATCCTAGTGTAGCATTAGTCACCATTTACCAGTTGACACTGGGCCCCAAAACGAAGTCCTTGCATTTCCTGCATACTGACATCCAAGGTATTGGATTGGCCTTGTACACACTTGTGTGGCATAGTATGAATCTAATTCCAAAGGAGTATAGGCATAAGTATCCATGCCATTATTAGTGCAACCATGCTAATTTGTGTACTGTTGACTGCCTTCAATGTGTGCATTGAGTTTATCATGTTAGGATGATCACGCTGTCATGTTCTCTGAGCTAGATATATGTGGATGAGAGGAACAGTGTTATGGACTCACATGCATCACAGACCACATTTATAGCAGGTAAGCATTTGTGTGTATAGAATGAGCTTTTCACTGTGTAAATTAACTAACTGCAGCTATTGTCACATCCTGACGGTCCATTGGGAGACAAAACATTCCTTATTATTCCATTGCAGTGGATGTACTTGTTGACAGGTGCCAGTGACTTTAGCTCTCTCTCCTTGAGCTGCTAAGAAGTGAGTTATGATAGTGCCCCACCACAATGCCATAGCTAGTCCTTTCCGCTACAAACATAAACCACTATGGTTTGTAAGAGTGAATTTATTTATTAAAGTGGATCAGTCAACACCAGCATTTTTACAGTGTTTGGGCCAACAGCAACAACAATCAGTGTGAGCAAAGGATGACCAGACAGGTGTGAGGAGAATTACAGAGAGGAGGTACAAATGGGCATTAGGGAAAGTAGGCTTCCTCAAAAACCCACAAGTGGATAAGACCAACAGGTGCAAAAGCACAAAGGTACAGTACTGGGTGACAAAGAGGGTAGCATGTTGATAGACACAGGAACAAAAGAGTTTTACTTGAGTACAATATTCCTGAAAAAACAAAAGAGACAAGAGGTGTTTCACAAAACAGGAATAGTTTGTTTAATTAAACATAGCAACTGAGAGTAGCAGTTACAGGCACTTCATCATTTTCCTCATCTGTTTTTGTCCAGGTCAGCCTGGCGTCACTGAAGGGGACAAACCGAGGTATCGTCTCACACCCGGAGTACCCTATGCCAATCTTCACCAATTGGTCATAGGGCAGAAGTAGAGGTACTTTGCGACAGTGAGTTGCATGCACCCAGTTCCTTCGGCCGGCGATTTTAACAGCTGTGCCTGTAGATAGGAGGACCTTTTCTGGTCCCTTCCACAGCAGCTACAAACTCTCCACTGTAAATTCCTCACCAACACGAAATCACCAGGCTGAATATCGTGTCCCGGCCCCTCTGGTGAAGCTGTTAGGGCTTCCCGGACCTGTTGTTGAATAGAAGGTTAACCTTCAGTTAACTGGAAGAGATAGTCAATCAACAAAGGATACTCAATATTGGAAAACTGACGGGCCGTGGGATACCCCAGACATTTGCCAGGTGTCCAAACATGAGCTCATACGGTGACAATCCTGTCCTAGAATGTGCTGTTGTTCTTGACAAAAAAAGAGCTAATGGTAGAGTATCGGGCCACTGTAACCCTGTTGTCTCCTGAATCTTTGCCAATTTAAGTTTGAGAGTACCATTATACTTCTCAACCAAACCTGCTGACTGTGGATGATTGGGTGCATGGAACTTCTGCTTCATACTCAAACCATCACAAATCTATTGAATTACTTTGGCATTGAAACAAAATACAGTATCTCTCCAGATCTAACTAGGCAAGCGAAACATGGAAAGAACTCCTTCAAGAGTACCTTTGCAGTTGTAATGGCTGTATTGTCTTTAGTAGGATAAGCCACAACCCATTTACTGAATGCACAAACAACCACCAAAACATACTTCAAATTATTGCATCTATCCAGTTCTATGTAATCCATTTTAAGGGCCTCAAAAGGAAAAGTGGGTGGTGCAAAATTGCCAGGTGGTGTAGGGGTACTTTTTCCAGGATTGTGCATCATGCACACCATGCAGTATTTCACTAAATGTGCAGCTGTCTTCAAAATATTGTCATTCTGCCGTACAGGGTGTAACAACTTGCAAATACCCTTAGCACTAATATGGGCAGGGCCATGGGCCATCGTGACTACAGGAAGGACATATGCATCAGGCAAAATCCATCTCTGCTTCCCTGACTTGCCAGTCCATCATCCATCATCGTACAATTGCTCTGTACTTTCTTGCCACACTGCTAATTCCTCTGTAGTGGTCTCACTGTGTATCTCTTTAACATTCTCAATTGTATCCTCAAACATGGTAACTTCGGACACCCACCTAGCGGGACCTGCTACAAACATTTTTTTCAATTTAGTCTGGGCTGTTTCCTTAGCTGTCTGATTTGCAAACGCATTACCTCTACCCACATTATAAGTAACTTTCCGATGGGCACCACACTTTGCTATGGTCAATTTCTAAGGGAGTGTCAAAGCAGACAAAAGTCTCAATATAAGGTGTCCATGCTGAATCTTAGTGCCATGCGAATTAAGAAACCCTCTCTCAGAGTCACCGAAGTTGTGCACGACTCAGAAGGCATACAACCTATCAGTATAAATATTGACAACCAGTCCCTCACTTAATTCGCAAGCTCAAATAAAGGCAACAAGCTCAGCAGCTTGGGCCGACTGGTAAGGGACTTGTGATGTCTCAACTACTGTACGCAGCATGGTAATGGCATACACAGCAGTTATAGTGCCATCTGGTAATTTTAAAAAAGAACCATCAAAATATAGTTCCCCTTGTGGGTCAGATAAGAGAACATCAGTCAAGGAACCGTCCTTTCGTCTCTTCTTCCGTCAGAAAGATACGATCATGTTTATCAATCTAATCACTTTCAGCAGGGAGGGGCAGTAACATAGCTGGATTCAGAGTGCCACATCTTTTAATGATAATTTGTTTAGCGAACAATGTTAGTGCATAGCCAGTCAGACTTGCACTGGTGAGATGCTGTGTCTTAGTCTTAATCATCAGACAACAAACCTCCAAACTCCCGGTATCCTCTCTACAGGCCTCCAAAGACTTGTGTGAAAACTTCGCCAACTTCTTCTAAAAAAAAAAATCACCAAGATTAAGCTCTCACTGGACATCAATGTCAACCCAGTCTGCAAAAACCTGCCTCCAGTGACAGTAGATAGCTCGCCCAAGCACCCCACAAAAACCTGGAAGTCCTTTAACCCCATCCCCGAAACTGAAATCCTCAAACTGATCTCTACCTCCATACCAGCCTCTCACGTCCTTGACCCGATACCCACATAACTGACCAAACAACTGAGACTCTCCATATCCCCAATCTGGTGCAAGATCATTAACAGCTCCCTGAAAACCGGCATCATACCTGAATGCCTCAAAGTTAGCCAAGTCACGCCACTACTAAAGGGATGTATGACGATTCAACGCAAACAAACACAACGCACACCATTACATCGCATTCATCACATCGCACACACCATTACATCGCACACATTCACCACGCAAACCATTACATCGGACTCTACATTCACACGCATGGAAACAATGTTTTCATCGCACACTACGTCTTTTAGGCTTTAGGGCTCTAGCCCTAAACCCTAAAAGACCCCCATACATGCTCCGAACCCTAAGCCCTAGCCCTAAAGCCTAAAACACACACATATATGCTCTCAACCCTAAGCCTTAACCATAAAGCCTAAACAGTGCCATATCCGACTCCTAACCCTAAGCCCTGGCCCTAAAGCCAAAACACACCCATGTAAGCTCCTAACCCTAAGCCCTAGCCCTAAAGCCTAAAACACAGCCATATATGTTCTTAACCCTAAGCCCTAACCCTTACCTGTCTCTCGCAGTGGTTCCAGCGTTGTCTCCTAGCTGTCCGTGTCCCAGCGCCTGCGTTCTAAAAGCGCCCGCAATGTAATGGCGGCCGCGATCTAACGTCGTGCGTAGTGAACGCGCACGTCGTAACGTCGCGTGCGTTGTGACAGCACGCGACGTATGCGCATGCGATCCGACGCATGCGTTGCGATGGGTGTTTCCCCTACTAAAGAAAACAGGCCTAGACTCCAAGGAACTGAATAACTTCAGACCCATCTCCAATCTCCCCTTCCTATCCAAAATCCTTGAAAAATGTGTCCTCCAACAACTGACTCAGCACATGGATAACATCAACGTTCTTGATCCCCACCAATTGGGTTTCAGAAAAGGCTACAGCACTGAGATCCTTAACAACACAGACGACATCCACAAATCCCTCGATGCCAACCAATGCTTCCTCCTCATTCTCCTACACTTATCAGCAGCCTTTAATATGGTAGATCACCAACTTCTCATCAAGACTTTACAAGAAGGGGTAGGAGCTGATGAGGTGGTCCTACGCTGGTTCTCCTCTTTCTTACACAGCAGCTCACAAAGGATTAAAAAAAAAAACTTTACCTCCGACCTACACCCCGTCAACAGGGAAATACTCCTCACTTCCAACAAAGAGGAGAACCCTCATATTTCAGAATGGATAAAAGCTTTGGATGCCCTTAACGACAATCACACTTTGACCCAGTCCGTTAAATCATTAGGAATTTCCCTAGACTCAAAACTTGACATGGCCAAACACATCAAGAACTCCGCAAAGAGTGCCTTTGTCACCCTGAAGCTACTTGACAAAATAAAACGATTCACCCTAACCAACGACCTCAAACAAGCCACCCAATCACTGGTGCTACCAGACTTGACTATGGGAATGCCACCCTCACTGGTACAACACAATCTTAACCAGATCCCCTCAAAACTACTCTCAACGCAGCAGCTTGAATGGTCACTGGAATCAGGAAATACTACCACATCTCACCAGCACTCAGAGAACTAAAATGGCTCCCAATCAAACTGCGTGCCAGGTACAAAACTGCCTGCCTCACACACAAAGCTCTGCACACAGGAAAACCTGAATATTTTGCTGCCAAACTCAAGAGGGCTGGTCAGACAAGGAACCTCAGGAGCTCCATCACCCAACTACTGATCCCTATGAAAACACACAAACAAAAAACTGCTGCACGGTCCGTCGCCAGAAACACGCCCAAAATCTGGAACTCCATCCCAGTCGGTATCAGGACATCTCTTCCTTCACAAAATTCAAAAAACACCTAAAAGTCCTTTTCCTCAACTGCTCCCTCCCGAATGGAAAGCCACCATCAAAACGCTATTCCCTGCTCGTCGTCTCTTCCATACATTGTAGCTCTAAGACTTAACTCCTCCCTGCTATTCGACCCCTTAATTGGTTCAACCCCAAGACAAAGTGCACTCAATGAGTTTATCTCAGGACACATGGACTACCTCAATGCTGCTCAGCACACTTAGACGTCCGAACCTGTATGTAGAATACTGCTTTATTGTATCAACCCCAAGACAACATGCACTCTATCAGGTTATCTCAGGACTCACGTGTTACCTCAATGCTGCTCAGCACACTTTGACTGCTGAACCTATATGTAGAATACTGGTTATTATATGAATCTTGCTCAGAAACTGTTGTGAAGCGCTCCAATACCCTCGGGATCAGGCTAGCGCTATATAAAACTCCTTAATAAATAAATATAAATAAATTATTCAAGAGTGTATACATGGCATGGGTAACCATGACTGTGAGATCAGTATCAAGTACGAGTCCAGCCGATTGTCTTATCGAGACGGCCACAGTCACGACCGCTCTTAGACAATTTGGGAGGGCTCTTGTGACAGGGTCAAGAACAGCAGTGAAATAATCACACAGCTGTTGCAAATCTCCATATTTTTGTGTTAAAACAGAAAGCGCACAACCAGCCATCTCATGGATGAACAACACAAACAATTTGTTATAGTCGTGGGTGCCAAGTACTGGGGCTGAGCAAAGCGCCGTTTTCAATTGCTCAAAGACTGCTGACATCCAGACGTCCAAGGCAAGGGGGGATCCTGAATGTCTTTATTGGTTCCGGTAAGCAAGGGTTTGATTAGTGAGGAGAAGCTAGGTATCCACTGCCTGCAATAGTAAGTGGTACCTATAAAAGCGTGCACATCATTTTGAGTTTGTGGGATAGGTATTTTAACAATGGTACTGCTGGGCTCAGGGGTCAATCTCGTACCTACCTTCGACATTAGGTGCCCTAAATAGGTGACCTTCTGTCAACAATACTGAAATTTAGAAAGAGAAACTTTATGTCCACGTTGGGCCAAATGCAACAGCAATATAACAGTACCATCTCTACAATCCTGCTCAGCATTAGAAGCGATAAGGAGATCATCAACATACTGCACCAATACATTACCTATAGGCAGCATAAGGGAATCCAATTCAGACTTTAAAGCCTGACTGTAAATACTGGGACTCTCAGTATAGCCCTGAGGAGCTCGACAGAACCTAAAGCTTCTGCCAGCTAGCATAAACCCAAACAAGTACCTGCTATCTGGATGAATAGGAATACTGAAGAATGCATGTTTCAAATCCATGACAGAGAAGAATTTAGCAGTGGAAGGGATCATCGTCAAGAGAGCAGTAATATCAGGGACCACTATCAGGGACCACTAGAAAATGGGAAACCGCTGTTTTATTAACTTCACGCAAATCAATCACAAAATGATAAACATCTTCATGATCATCAGAGGAACCCGAAGGTGTCCATTTAAGAATGGAAAGAATATGGCTATTGCATATCATGGTAGTCATCTCCTCAACCACTCCCATCTTAATCAAATCCTGAATAATTTGCAATAATGCTCGCTCTCCTGCCTGTGGTATTTTATAGTGAGGGATACAAGGTAAAATAACACCATCCTTAACTTTTATCAAAACTGGTGGTATTTGCAGCAGTCTCACATCTGCATCACCTGTTTCCCACAAAGTGGGAGGCACATCAGAAATTCAAAAACAAACACTGCTTAAAGCATGCTACGTCTGGACCCATTGTCATATAGACACCAGACCTGGGAACAATAAATCGTAGCATGCAGTTTCTTCAACAAATCTAAACCCATCAAATTTTTACCAATATTAGAGGCCAGCAAGAATGACAAATCCACAGTAAAAGGACCAATAGTTAATGCAAGAGGTCTTGAAATTGGGCTCACAACTGGTACACCAGAAAAACCTACCAGAACATTATTATTGCCAGACAGAGGTGCCCCAGGAACCATAATTCGATAAACAGAACTTTTTGTCGCACCTGTGTCCACGAAAGATTTCTTAGTCGAACCTTGCCGTTCTTAACTGGTCCCCCACACTGTGCCTGCCTGTCTTAGCTATAAGAAATTCCTGTCACTTCCTCTATATCGTAATCATCATGATAATACTGTCCCTCACAAGGGTCATCAACGTAATTGTTATCAGAACGACCCTGTGAGGCTACAGCATTCTGAGCTCTATCTGCCCCTCCAGCTCCATGACCCCATCCACGAGAACATCAACCTCTAGGGACTGCCACCTTGTGCAAAAGCACAAGACACTCGATACACCAATGTCCCTCCTCTTTACAGTATGCACACTGATTCAGCTGCCTACTAGTACGTGGAAACTGTTGGGCAGGAACACCTCTGCCATTTCCTCTAAAAGCCTGTAGTAACAATACCTTCATCTTCAAATCCTTATGCTTTTTCCCTGTCCTCTCCTTTTCCTCGTTATCCCTATGCTCATAATACTGTGCCATATTCGAAATAACAGAAGAGGAAGAGGTGGACCAAGTGCTTTAAGAAGCCTGCAATTGATTCACAATCTCAGAGAGCAAATTGGAAACAAATCTATCAACAAACAACCGAACACCTCTCTAAATAGAGAAATCTTGCCCACTGTAATCCAAAAATGTGTCTTCAAACCGGGTGAAATAATCTGACACTCTCATCTTTCTTTTGCTTACTAATGTCAGGAGATGAAAAACCATAGTAGGAGAAGCAACAGAAGTAACAGGCACTTTTGTCGCTGATAGCTGGTGAAAGGGATGCTGAGACAATAGGTGTGGCAGGGGTACTAACAGTCACAGTGGCCACAGACGGCAAAGAAACAAAAGAAAGTGGAGGAGGAGGAGGAGCTGAAGCCACAGCCATTGAAATAACAGCAGTAGATACAGGTACAGAGACAGTGGATGCAACTTTAATGGGCAGCTGGGAGGGTACCGGAACAGTGGGATGTATTCTTTGTGGGGCATATGGAGGCGGGGGTCGGGTAACCAACAATTCTTCCAAAAAAACAACAACAGCACAAGGAAAACAATTTACTAGCACTAGGCATTCTCAAAAGAAAACAAGTTCACTATTTTATGCCTGGCGAAACAATTGCAATTACTTTTATCCAAAAGACGGTCATTACACCGTACCAAATACAAACCAAAATGGTACCATATCCACAGAGAACCAAAACAAACTCCCCTGGCATACACAGGTCAAACAAATTAATTCTCCGCTACCGACTCTTCAGACCAAATTGTCAGAGACAAGGGTTTCGCCGTTCAGGACTCCAGTCGGGATGACCACTGAGTGAGGCACTGTAGGGCAGCTGCGAGTAGCAGAAACTCTTTGTGCAGGGATCCCTGATCCCTCCGTCCGACCCGACAATGGCCTCGACCTCCCCCCTGTCCGCGGAAGGGGATGGGTCACTCACCCGAAGGAGTACCTGTTTGAGCACCAACTGGAATAAATGACCCCCAAATAGGTGCACCCGTGTCACTCACAATCACCTCTCAGCCTACCATACCAAATGAAGAGCCAGTCAGACACTAGAGAATACAAACCAATACTTGTCTATTCAGATGCACTCAGAGTGGAGCCCAGTCTGCCCAGTCCCTTAGGAGTGCTGCAGAGGGACTGATATCAGCAAGCTTAACGATACATTATGTACACTTTGAAATCAATGAAAGCACGCACACCATGGAATTTTCCCAAGCAGATGCAGCTGGAAAAGTAAATTACAAAGGAGTAAGTTTCGATTCTGAAGCCAGGCACACATTTTCTACTAGTCAAGGCCATTCTGCCTGTGCCGCCGCTAGACAAGTGGAAGAAGGCCTCTATCTAAAGGGAAAGGTATGCGCTAATAAGAACAGTGAAATCATTAGTGTAGCAGAACTCAGCTTTTGGGAAACACAACTTAGAAGAAAGTGTTTCTCGAATATGGAAAATAATTAGTTTCGATCATAATTCAAAATGGCGCCCATACACAAAATGGTGCAGCAAATGCTAACTTATGTAAGACAATGTGAAACATATTTTTTATATTCTAACACTAGGCAGCTTGCTGGCCTTCTCTGCCTGAAAGAGTGAGTGAAGGTAGGGGCTCCATTGAGCATATTGATTAGCTTTTGAATTTTATGACAACATTGATGTGACATTCACTTATTGACACCACTGCTGAGAACATTGCACCATGTCACCAGAGTGCCTGCCTTCCATCTAGCCATCAGTTAGCCCACCGCACTGACATACTAATGTGATTTTCTCAGGTATGACATTTCCAGCACTATGCTTTTTACACAGTACACCACGCCAATCTGCCTTGCTGTGCTGTCTTGCATACAATTTTTACAATCATCTGGGGGAGAGGTCGTATTTCACACACATCCACAAAACGCTATAGAGCAAGCTACCTTGTCACACAGCAGGAATGGCCATGGGTATGTATTTACTTTTTCTGTGGAATCCAGCAGTTTCCTTGCACACACAGACATCTCCGGAGTCTAGACCAGTAGACACTGAAACCCATCTCTGTACGTGGATAGGCACAATCATAAATTGGAAATTTGCAACCCGTCATGCTCACTCCATTTCCTCATTACCCAAGATGCTCAATTTCAGAGTAGCACAAATGTCTTCACTTAGCCCCACTCACTTGTACTCTTACATGACTTCTCTGGCATTCATCATTAAGACCTAGGGACCCTATTTCATCTCACACATTGATGACACCCAGATCATACATTAACTCTCAGGAGACTCCAACACTACCAACATTTGATACATTATGCAATTGACCATCAAACCTACCGGTATTTGAGATCTATAGCTCATGCTGAACAAGACAGTAGTGATTATATTCTGCAACATACCTTCCCCTGATTTTTGATATGTAGCATAGTGAGACTTTTCTTCTTATGGCTCCCTCCTGACAACTGCTACACCATCACCCAGACCCACATCACATGTAGAATTCAGTACACCGATGGTCTCTTCCACTGCACCCCTGCACAGCAGCTAAACATGTGGGAAACTATCAAACACACCAGTGCCTGATATCACTCAGCCTACCTTGAGGCACCCACATCACACCTCACCTCCTTGAGATAGAATTGCTACCCATCCGGACACACTGCCAGTTCTTTTTAAAAAAATTTTTTTTATTTGCAACACATAATCGCGGTACAAATAGCCATATAAATAATCACTTTCAATAATACTTATCATACACCAAACCAGAAAAAATACACAATTTCATTTGAATTTGCCTAAATAAACAATATTAATATGTGACAGGGGTAATTTCAAAACTTACTATACTTAATTCATTAAGAACCTCTATTATTATTACTCCGGTTTTCAATCGGTTCCCAAATTTTTATACCTTGAGCTCTAGCCTTCTTCCCCTTACAAGTAAAGATCGCCTTCTCCTGATTATACATGCCTAAGAACCGGGCCAGCCAGATCTGAAAGTTAGGAGGATCTGCATCCTTCCAACGAGCTGTTAAAATTATCCTATAAACCGCCGTCCCCAGAAAGAGGCATGTTTCCTCCCCTGTGCTATCGTACCCCAGAATATAAAGAGTGGGAGATTCAGCTACAGAGTGCCCAAACACTTCCTGCCAAAAACATGCAATCATATCTCTCAAAGATGTTAATTTCTCACTTTCATAAAGCATGTGGAGTAAATGTGCAGAGATTTTTCCACATCTCAGGCATTCTGAAGTGGATCTTTTCCCCCAGGAGTACAATTTTGCAGGTGTAAAATAAAGATTATATATAGTCTTGTACAACTGAGCCTTCAAATTAGAGGTGACAAATAATTTGACTAAGCGGTTTAGTGACATATCAATATCAACATTAGGATTATTCAATTTACTTGACCAGCCCACTCCGATATCCTCCATATCATCCCGTTGGTTTTCGATTAACATGTCATATATAGTACCAATCCTTGTTGTAGATTTGCCCATGCAATCAAATAGGGGAATACTAGCTAATGAGAGATCAGCACTTCTAATATTGAGAATCGCGTTAATTTGGATGTATTTAAAACTGTTAGTATTAGGGACTGAAAAGTTGGGTTGCAAGTGCTGGAATCTGTTACCATGACTAGGCAATAAAAAGTCTCCAATGGTTAATACCCCCAAGTATTCCCATCTTCTGGCAATATCATCATATGCTTGTGCTGGTATCAGTGAAGAGTGCCATAACAATGTATACTTATAATATTTGGGAATATTGAGATATCTCGTAGTTTTCCTCCCGATTCTCAAGGCGCTCAGTATGATCTTAAACTTAATTTTCTTAAAATATGAGGGTTCGAGTTGCTTTACCAAGAGGCCCCCAGCCTTATCTCCAATTACCAGTTCATAAATTGAAGGTATGTAATTGTCCTCTAGCGATCGTTCCGGTGTTTTGATCAGAAGTAATGGCGTCATCTGCTGAAGCAGGGCAGCCCAGAGGTAAAATCCTATGTTCGGGATTGCTAGGCCACCTCTTGTAAAAGGTAGAGACAGGTAGCGCTTAGATCTCCTTATCTTCCTGTACCCCCCATACAAATTTGCTCATTTGGGATTTAAGTGCCTTTATAATTTTGTCTTCCACCATTAACGGGATAGCACGGAACAGGTATAGCACCTTGGGTAAGATGTTCATTTTAAGGAAATTGCCTCTTCCGATGATTGACAGGTGTAATCAATCCTTTTTAAATCTTCCTTAATATTTTGGAGGAGCGGGTCATATTTTATCTTCAAAATATCCTCTATTTTGGGAGATATACAAACCCCTAGATACACTGCACTCTCCACCTTTCTGGGATCCTAGAATTGAGTATTCTGAGTACAGATAACCATTGTTTTATACCTATTAAGGGAATACCCTGAGAACTGGCCGAAAACTTGGGTAATCTGTTCAATTTCAATTATTGCCTCTGTGGGGTTAGGTGTTACAACCGCCATGCCATCGGCATATGCTAATATCTTTGTATCAAAATGGCCCACAGTGATTGGTTTAATTGCCGCAGCATCTAATAATTTCATGAGCAGGGGGTTTATATATAAAGCAAAGAGGATCGGGGAGCATGGGCACCCCTGCCTTGTGCCTCGAAGTATATCAAACAGCTTGGACTCATGGCCCATCACCAATACCCTAGCCTTAGGTAAGTGGTACATTGCCTTAACAGATTTCATAAAGTAGGGTCCCATGTTGTTTTGATCTAAAACCGCCCACAAGAATTCCCAAGAAAACCCTGTCAAAGGCCTTCTCGGCGTCCAGGAGGACCATCGACATCCGCCCCCCACGACATTCAGGGCATCAAACAGCGCAATGGCCCGACGGGTGTGATCCGTGGTGC
This sequence comes from Lissotriton helveticus, assembly GCF_964261635.1. NCBI lineage: Eukaryota > Metazoa > Chordata > Amphibia > Caudata > Salamandridae > Lissotriton > Lissotriton helveticus. The sequence goes on along the minus strand of NC_136063.1, from coordinate 1,333,301,072 downwards.
CCTTACCCGGGATGAAGCCATGTTGCCACTTGGAGACCAGGTGTTCGATGACCCCCCTGAGCCGGTTGGCCAAGATCTTAGAATATAATTTCGAATCAGAGTTTATGAGAGAAATTGGGCGGTATGATGAGGGTCGGCTAGGGGGCTTATCTTTTTTTGGGAAGATCACAATATAAGTTTCCCTCCACGAGCCAGGGGGAGTACCACTTACTTGAATCCCTATGAATAAATCCAGCAGGAGAGGCGTTATAATGTTACCCAGGATTTTATAAAGCTCAAGTGGTAATTTATCAGGGCCTGCAGCTTTACCCGAGGCTAATTCTGCAAGAGCCATTTGTACTTCCATCTGGGTTATATCCCTTTCCAGATCTTCCCTAGAAGTCATATCCATTCCTAGGTTGCCTTCCTATTCAGTTGTCCAACTAGCCAATGCTTCTTTAATTGCTACTGGGTCTAATACATCTTCATTTTGATACAACTTCTGATAGTATTTTCTAAAGACTTCTAGAATAGTCTCAGGTGTTGTATATTCCTGGCCATCAGACTCGATGTTAGAGATTAAGTTGAGAGATTGTTTTTGACGAGTACGGAGTGCTAGTTGCTTACCAACCTTCTCCCCCGCTTCCTAGATCTTATTACGATTAGATTGGTATCACCTCAGCCGCCTTTTGAGAAAACCTACTAACCATCTCAGTTTTAAGGATCATCATCTCTCTTAAAGTTGGTCTGGCATCACCACCCTGCATTATAAGAGTAGTGTGTTTTTCCTCTATTCTAGCTAGTTCTTGAAGCTGTAAATTATTCAACCTAGCGACCTCCTTCCTCTGTCTGGCTACATAACTTGTTGTCTCCCCACGGATTGATGCTTTAAAACAATCCCAGACTGTATTCCTAGAAGCGCTATACCGATTACAGTCGAAAAACCCTTGCGTCCATGCCTTAATATAATCTATGTAGTTCTAATGAACAAGCAATTTCCTGTCAAAGGTCCAGCCTGATCGAGGTCTAATCATATTATCAATACCCAATGTGAGTACCGGGGGATTGTGATCAGAAATAATTTTTGGCAACTTGTTAATTTGTGCCCTATCAGCGAGATTGCTTGCTATCCAGATGTAACCGATGCGAACATATTTATTGTGCGGGCGTGAGAAATGCGTATACCCTGGGTCATGATGTTGTTTCAGATCCCATATATCAGCCAGGCCTAGGCTCTCCTTGAGTTGTAAAATGGCTCTATATACCCTCGGTTTACGACCGACATATTTGTATTGGCCATGATTATGTGCTAAGCCATTTTGGGTCAAAGAAATATTAAAGTCCCCACAGAATATCAACGCCTGAGGCCAGGAAGCAAGCTCCATTTCGAGATAAAAAAAAATAGAGGGATCATCTTGATTGGAATCATAAATAGAGCATATTCTAATACCAATTTTAAGCTCCACAATTACCCACCTGCCCAAAGGGTCAGCTGCTTTGCGTACGACCTGCCTCCAAAAAAGATTTTGCTAGGATAGCAACACCTCTTGTTTTCGTAGTATGCTTTGTACATACCAATAAATTAAACCCCGGGACCCTCAATGCATCTTTTTCTACCCAAGGGATGTGGGTCTCTTGGAGATATATTATGTCAAATTAATTTTGGCTAATTATACCACACATTTGATCCCATTTCGGCCTATCATTGAGCCCTGCCACATTCCAGGAACATAACTTTAGCCTAGCCATATTGCGTAACATTCATTTTCCATTCTAATTTCATTATATGACAAGGCTTTACATTACACTTACGGTCTCTATTTCTACCATTACGGTTGCCATTTTTGTATGCTTTCACCCCCCTTTCCCTTCCCCTTCCCCTTACCCCCTCCACCCTTAACGCCCCGAGCCTACCCCCCACCCTCCCACAGTTAAGGCAATTAGACTCCATAAGAGTCTATAGTGATGGAAGTGCATTATCCGTCCAGTGCTCCAACTTAAACCATGTAGCGTGTGAGAAGAACATTTTTTCCTCCTAATTTCCAATTTTCCGTATTACAATTTTTCCCCCCTTCTTTTTTAACCTTTTAAACATAACACACAGAGGAAAAAATAGGTCATACCAGACCCTAAAGAGAAAACCAAGAGGAAAACAGCTTTACGTATTATCAAATAGAATCCTATTTTTTAGGAAAAGGCGAAATTTATCATTTAAGACTATCCAAATATTCTTTAGCCTTAATTTCGGAGGTAACATTTTTTATCTGGTCCCAATTAATGATCTTCAACCGGGCTGGATTATTTAAAAAAGCCTGGAGTTTCTTGTCTTGAAATGGTTTGATGAGTTGGCGCAAGCGCCACCTCCTCTCAACCGTTGCATGACAAAAGTCAGGGCGTACAAAGTATGATATATGCCCACTAGTTTTTTTAGCCTCTGGCCTTGCTTTTTCCCAGATTGCCTGCCTTAGTAAGAAGTTGCCAAAATATACTAAGAGGGCCCTCGGATACGCCCCAGGTTTTGGTGTGTGTCTCATAGTAAGGGGTACACGGTGTGCTCGCTGCACCTCTAGTTCCCAATTCCAGGTTGAGAGTTCGGGGAGGGAGTCTTGGAATAACTTGACCATGAAGGAGCGAGCGTCCCCCCCTTCCTCTCCTCCAGGAACTCCCAGAACCCGCAGGTTGCTTCGGCGTAAGCGATTCTCCATGTCCTCAAGTTTCCACCTCACATCCGAGAGTTCTGCCTCATGGGCATCAATCTGTTCACGATTTGAGGCTGTCTCTGACTCATTCATCACCACTCTAGACTCGAACTCAGTCTTTCGATCACTAAAGGATCCCATTTTCCTTGAAAGTTTGCACACCACACCTTGCACTTTTCGTAGCTCTGCTTGGGCCTTACGACCATCGTGGGACGTCTCCTCCCTAGGTGGGGCTACGACTAACAACACAGTTTCAATAGTAGATGCAGATGTGTTATGAGAGGTGCTGGGGTCCGGACGTTGAGCTAGCCCAGAAGTTAGGCCCTGTGTGCATGCTGGGGTAGCTGATGCCAGAAGATTACTAGTAGGTGTATAGTCCCAAGCCAACTTGACCGAGTCACGGCGATTCTTTCTGTGTCTTAACACCGTTTTTTGAGCCGTTCCACCCTCTTTAGCGCTTGTTTCGTCATCACTGGAATCACTCAAGGGGGACCCTGTATCATTTGACCAACCTAACTCGTCCAAAAAGGAGTAAAAGTCACTAGGATCTTAATCCTTGTCTTTATCTTTGTCAGGATCGTCTTCGCTAATAGTCTTAGACCTAATTTGCGTAGCTTGAGAGCCGTCGATTGCGCCATCTAAAGCGGCTGCCTTGATTTGCCCTACTTGTGCAGCTTGCGAGACCCCAAGGCTATCTACTTGTATCCCAGAGGATTCAGGGATGCGCGAGCACGAGTGCAGTTGGTTACTAATAGGGGTTATAGTGGGTGTATTTTTAGTGTCATTCCTTTGTCCCTTTGAATTAAGCCCACTGTCTTGGAGGGTGCTCACCACGCTCACCTTATGCTCTTCGGCCCCCGTACCTTCAGCCAGCCTGGCTCTATCCGCGTTGGTGTCCGCGTTGGTGTCCGCGACAGCGTCAGCGTCCGTGCTTGCCCGCACAGAGTCACCCACTGGAATCGGAGCCGTTGTGTGCTGACCTGCCGACTGGCTCTTCCCGCTTTGACCCGGAAGGAGCCTCGCTGGAGTCTTGCGGAGCAGCTCCACAACCGAGGGCGAACTCTGGCCTCTCTTCCGAGCTGCACCACCGTGGTCGGGCGCCTTGCCGGGGGTCTTCTCAATGGGTCCCGCTGCTGTTGCTGAAGGAGCCTCAGCGCCTCTCCCGGCTGCCTCTGCAGTATCCCAAATGGCCAGCCTTGCCGCTCTTGCCTCCCTTGCCTTCGTGGCCGCCGCCGCAGCCGCCGCAGCATTCTTCGGAGCCATAGTGTCTCCGATGTCCGAAACACAACTCTGCTCCCGCGTAAGAGCACCAACCAGGTAGGTCAGGCAACAGCTCCTGTGTCTGCGACCGATATAGCAGAAGTATCGGATCACAGAGAGTCCAATTACTGTGCCAAACGCTGCTATTTGACTTTTTGACAACAACCTGTTTTTCTCCAAAGTTTCCCCCTCCAGCATTTTACTTGATTGCTCAGTTCGATATCCCTTTTTTATCCAAACTCGGCGTACAGCTCCGATTAATTCTGCATCTTCCATGTTACATGGTCCACATATTCAGTGTTCCTTGAACATGAGCACTGGACAGTCCGCACCACGGTCTCAAGCGGCCGCCATCTTGCCCCTGCACATACTCCCACACTGCCAGTTCAATGTACGAAGCAACACCTACAAGGCACTACACTACTAGAGACCCACCTTTCTCGCACACCATCTATGCTTCCGACAAGCACTCCTTGACTTCTGCTGCATTACTTGCATTCAGCCCATCTCTAATATTCATTTGAGCAAGATAGAAGTTTAGGTGGTCTCTAACATTACATACAACACAAGTTAAAACCTCACACATCACATGAGTACAACTGCATGAAATGTGGTTTAGTGCGAATGACTTAACACACAGCTCTTCACATTATCTAGCTTGGAAAGCCTTCACATACTCAGCATCAGGATCCCCTCTCGGGTGAGAAGTTGATCCTCTGGCAACCCCATTTCATTACATTGATTACACTTCACTTTTGGCTGCCTAGTCCCAACACAAGCACACTTACTTCACAGTGCAAGGGGGCCTGCATTGTCACTGACATATATTCAAAGTTTCCAAGGTTCATGCATTATGTGCTGCTATAGGCCAGATATTTTCCTAAGTATTGTGGGAAGTGTAGTACTGGTCAATCATGTTGCACATCCCACCACAAGTAACCTTATTAAAAGAACAATCTGGACTGGGGAAGCACATCATGCATAGACCCAATAAACATTGAAGGTTTGGTCTGCGATGAATGAATAGTCACTCCCAAAGATAACTACATTTATGTGATGAATGAGTTTACATGTGGGACATTTCTGCCCTTTCTCTTGCACACAGATCAGTGCAGCACAGCAAAGTGTGTTGCTGTACTAAACTGCATGACAGTTTTAAACAAATTGTCCCATGTTTTCAACTACCCTTTAGTTCCTTCAATTTGTGACCACAGCACTGTCCTGTACTTCCACTCCTTCCACCAACTCAGTTGGGATAACGGACGCCACCTGCTCCTCCAATGGGCCCAACTCCTCCTGGAGATCTGGTCCTACTCCATGCTGCCCTCAGGTTCTTGGTCAGTTTCTCTTTGGTCCTGCACATATAATCATGCCAGTGTTTCTTGCACTCTGGCACTGTCCTTTTTGTTTGCCCTACACTGTTAATATTATCCGCTATGGACTGCCAAATGTCTTCCTATTTCCCAAAGGCAATTTGTCAGTGAGAAAGAGAAGGTGTTCATTCTTTGTCACCTCCGCTACCAATATCTGGTTCTCCTCATCACTGTAATGGGTCTTCCTTTTAGTCTTCCTGGGGCGTGTGTCTGCAGATATCTTCTGGGGTTTGTGTTATTTGGCTCCATTTGCATGTGTTGTTAGTGGTCCAGCAGTGCTGTGGATTCCAATGCATAATTTTTTCCCAGAAAATGCATAATTTTCTTTTACTTCCTGCCATGTGGAGCACTCCTATCTGATTGAATTTCACCTTTTTGGTGTTCTTCACTGGGAAGAGGCTGCAGTCAGATAGATGCTCGATCGATCCCGCAAATTCCCATTTTGGATCTTGTTGTGTAAACACCATACGATTCAGCAAATTAAAAACCTTCCATCTTTTTCTCGTTCTCCTGGGCCCAATTTCATTGAAGCAAGCCAAAGTTGCAGGTGAGCAGAGGACAATAGGAAACCGCATTTGATATGCAGCCCGACCTATTGACACTTTGAAAGTGGGTGCAAGACCACAGCAGGGCACTTTACAACTGCATTGCCATTCTTTGTCCATGATATCCCATTGATAGCGGGCCCACCCTTTCTCAACAGGATAAGACCAAGTAAACTACTTTTACATTTCCCCAAAGCAAAGACTATTTACCTGCCAGGGGAGACCGATTGTGAAACTGGCCTCACATAATGAGGTTAAAGCATTGCACAATGGATGTGTTGAATCCTGCCCTGTCTCTGAATAAGAATAATGGACTAAATAATTTCTGGTAGTGCAGAACTGCATTTATGCCTAAGCCTTTTCTCACCCTTTTGCCCTCCTCATTTCCGTGGCACTTTGGTCCTAATTCTTGCCACCTTATAATAATTACATCCGTCCTAATTTAATTTAATTTAAAAAACACTTGTAAAGCGCAACGTACACCTTGCGGTTTCTTGGCGCTGGGGGTTCATCAACTGAGGGAGAAAGACCAGGGAGAGGGTGAGGTAAGTTTAGACGGGGAAAGCCTGGCAGAAGAGGAAAGTTTTCAGGTCTCTACGGAAGGAGAGGTACTGAGTTGCAGAACGGAGATTGTCTGGAAGTGAGTTCCAGAAAATAGGGGCCAAAGTTGAGAAGTTGGACCCACCCCACTTTTTGCGTTAGAAGCGGGGGATCTGGAGAAGGGACTTGGAGGAAGACCGGAGATCTCTTGCAGGGACATAAGGTTTAATAAGTGAAGTGATGAAAGCAGGGGCAGTGCCCTGACGGGCCTGAAAGACCATGCATCCGATCTTGAAAAGGGAGCGTTGTTTCACGGGGAGCCAATGGAGCTCTCTCAGTAGGGGGGTGGAGTGGTGATAGCGTGGAAGGCCGTATACCAGCCGGGCTGCCTGGTTCTGGATGGTTTGGAGTCTACGCAGGCTGTAAGCTGGAATGCCATGATAGAGGGCGTTGGCGTAGTCCAAACGCGAAATTACCAGGGCCTCTAACTTCCCACATTGCATATGATTTTCTTCTTCCCTTCTCCAGTCAGACCTGTGACCTTTCTCCAGTCAGACCTGTGACCTTTCTCCAGTCAGACCTGTGACATTCAGCCTCCCACTTTGGACCCGTTATGTCCTCTCTCCCTATTCCAGTCTCTAGCTCCTCATTCTGTCTCATCTTTGGAACCATGACTTCCTTTCTCTCTGGCCCTACATTCAGAGTCAGTTCCTGTGACTTAAGCCGTGAGTGAACGGTATTAAATTTTTCTATGTTAGATCTGAAAAAGTAGTCAGCCCCATTGACGTAATTTTGGGGGCCACAAGGGGTCACAGCTGTGACTCCTGGCTTGCTCCTTTCAACCCCTGGCACTGCCTTTGTTACACCTGACCTCAGAGATGGCAAAATCAGAGCCTGGAGCACAGGGGCAGGTGCCCTGATGGATGTAGGTTAGTGCTCCAAATCCATGGTTTTCTGTCTGTTTTTATAACACAAATAGTGAATAATATTATTCACTATTAGTGTAATAGAAAATGGAGTACAATGATCAGGAATATGACTAAATATATCAGATAAGGTAAGTAAGAATGCTTTTAAATGTATGCTGTATGCATGCTTGCGGGTGAGAGTGTGTTTATGTGTGAATGAGTGTGTGAATGTGTGTGTGTAGTCATATGAGTGCGAGTCAAAGTAAAAGTAAATGTGATGCCATTTCTCCTATCCCTGGCAGTTTGGTGAATTGACTGATTGTTTATAAAAAAGAAGTTTTCAGGAAATGTGTTGTGCAAATGAAAGGTAAAAAGAGTCTCATAAAAAGAAAGGAACGTTCTAAGTGTTAATAAAAAGAGATGCTTTGCATTATTAGGGTGCTTGTTTCAGAATATACAGGAAATGCATTCAGGTAATAATGACTATCACCATCAGAAGCCTGCACTAACATATTTCTTAACCCGCAGATAAAAGCAAACATCATTAGAATAGCTCATTTGAAATTGTATGTGTGTTTATTGAAGCTGTTGATCAGTCTAGCTCACAGCGCAGAGTATTTTTGCTGTTACTCCATTCCACTTTCGATAAAAAGGAAAAATTCAATGTGGTCTGGGTTGTTCAGAATTCTCTGCTATCATGTGATTGAGCAGGAAGTGATGGAAAGCTCCCAAAATGGTGGCATCCTCCTAATGTAGTGCAGCCTGGTGCAGCATGGAATTGTGTGTAACTCAAGAGGGTCTTCTAATAATGACCATAGGTGCTGACGCCTGTCATTGAAAGGACTTGTATCTGACTCAACGGACTAACAGTAATGGCCTAAAGTGTCTGGTAGCTACTCACCTGCCTTCACAAACCCACTCAATCAAATTGAACTTTCACCCATTTCCATTCCTCCACTTATCCACTCACATTCATTTGTCTTCATGAAGCAATTCCATACACATGTCTTAATTCCTTAGAGAATGTAGGCAACAAGGTAACCCAATGTTGAGGCCTAATTTTGAAAGAAGCCCACAACGGTAGGCTTGTTAAGGAAAGACTGCTTTGGGTGCAGACCAAGAATTAGCGTTTTCCTTTAAGGCTATAAGGACAAACTGTCTCAGCAACTTGCCACACAAAGTGATAAGAAACCAGAAAGTAAAAAACCTGATATACTGTATGTGAGCTGGCACCACTAACAAGCATACCATATATGCACATATTTATCATGTAGACAGGTGGAATGAGGCCACAATGTATCTTTTAGTGAAATGCTGGAAGCAACTGGAGAGGTAGGTGCACCCCTCATAAAAAGTGACTTAAGGCACAGAACATATTAGTTTGTACTGAAGACTGCGAACTAGGGGTCTGGTAGATGCTTACCTCTTGAGTTCCTCCTCCTGGTTTTGCTACCAGCAATTGAGGTTTTCAGAAACCGCCAGAGAAAATTCAAAGAGAGTACAATCTCTTTGCCAGATCATCAACAGAGTTAACAAGTTGCAACCTGAGGTTGCCCTATGTCCCATTAAGTATCTTGATCAAGGAGTTTCCAGTCTCCATTTAAATGATAGTCCCGATGATCAGTTACCAATTGCAGACTGCAATCCTGATCCATACCAAGGATCCTTTCACGTTTTTGTAGGAACAGGGTTGGGGTGTAATATGTGAGTCTGGAGTGTGCTCCCAACAACATTGAGACACTTTGATATTTGCAATCGATCATACATGATGCAGTTTTTGTCTGCGCATGAGGGCATCATGATTGACTTTACCAAAGGCACTTGAACAGAGAATAACAAAATATATTTATCAGTCATGTGTATAGCTAACTGAAAAAAGAAACAGAAGTGAGAGGTATGTAAAAACTTGAAAGCTTTCTCACTGCCTTTGAAATCATTTTTTGTGTCATCTCCTACGACAATTTCCCTACATACTCTTATGTTTCATCAACCTCTCTTCATTGACGTCCCATTTCTCACTCTTCTGAGTTTTTATTGCAGTTCTAAAAAAATTCTGATGATCCAGAATACCTCTATGTAAACAGAAAGGTGAAACTGTCATTTACACACTGACTCTCCCCCTCCATATCCTCTCTAATCACTGCTCACACACTACAATAATTTATTTTGGCATAGAAAAGAGTTATTTTTGTAGCTGGCTCAGGTTTGTAACCAAACTACCTTATAAAGAATCTGTTTTGACTTGAAGCCATTTCCTCACACCAGCAGCTTCTTCTTCATCCTTCAATGTATTCCTATCACTGAAAAAACATCTACCCTACTCTCAACTTATGAGGAATAAAAGAGTAGTCTCGGAACCACAACAACTGGAAATACAAACTAATCAAATGATCAAAAGGTTCAAGAAAAGAGGATACCCAGACAACATACTACAACAAGCCCAACACAGAATTAAAAATACTAAGAGAGAAGATTTGTTTAAACCACGACCTAAAAAAACAGAGCAAAGAATTACCTGTGTGAGTACATTTTCAACCAAAAGCCACCGATTCAAAAAAATTATAAAAAAACATCGGCCCTTATTGGTGGCAGAACCAGATTTTAAAGACACGTTTGTTACAGAACCTCTATTTGCACACACCAGGTCCAAAAATATATGAGAATTATTAAAATCTACCTACACAAAAGCACCGATCATGAGATATAGAGGTACCCAACCATGTTTGAACTGCCACAATTGTGAAAACATTCACAAAGGGAACAGTATCCCACATCCCATCACGGGCAAAGAAATCAAATTGAAAGTGAATGGAACATGTGATACCACTAACATTATTTACCTTCTTAAATGTCCATGTGGCAACAATTATGTAGGACAAACTGAAAGGAAATTCAAAATCAGACTTAATGAACATAAAAGTAAGGTACGGACCAAGATGTTGAAATCTACTATAGCCACGCACTTCATTGAAGCTCAACACAGAATAGATGAATTAAAAGCTTGTATTTTAGAAGTGGTAGAAAGAAAAACTGGAACAGACAATAAAAAAACTCTCTTAAAATGAGAAAATTACTGGATTTACCATCTGGAAACCATGAAACCCAAAGGACTGAATGAAAGGATTGAATTTTTGTGTTACTTATAGTTGGCCATTATCTTGTTGTACATATTTCATGTGGTATTGTCATGACGGCGCTTATCAATTAGATTATGCCCAAGAACACTCCTGCAACTTATTCAATATGGCAGCGTGTACACATTTATGTGTTTTGTTTATTTCAGTGTAGCTATAAAGCACCAATAGATTCAATGTATTTCACTTTTTAGCCAATACCCCTTTAAGAATTATTCTTATTCTTTGCCTTGCCAACACGTGTTTCGTCCTACTTTACAGCTTAAGGACTTCATCAGGGCTAGAAGCAAATTAAACAAAACCTATGATTACAGAAGGCTCTTTATATTATGAAAAGAACAATACATAACCTCACCAGTGTTATCTGATAAGTATAGCTGGTAAACAATGAAGATCCCCAGAAGGGTTCCAACGATTAACATTTCTATTGACTCCAATTTATCATACCTAAAGTTTAGACATTCCTATTCATACTGAATTATTAAAAATGAGATAAACCTATGTGTTTTTTCTTTTTATCAATCAAGGAAGATCTGAGACATCTTTGAAAAGTGTACACATTTATACATCTATATTAAGGATAACTATTTATTTTGCCAGAGGAAAATAAACAAGCGAATACTTGAGATCTCTGTCTATCTACTAGGTTGACCAAATATCACATTTCACAGAAAATGCTAGACTTACCGATTGAAATCTATGGTCTGTAGATTGGTGAAACCAAGAGGTGGTAGAAGACCTTAAGACCTAAAACAATATATATATAGGTTTGCATTTAATTATACTAATTTATTAACTTGATTTATTATCCATTTAAAAGAACATGATTCACTAACTCATTTTTATTTATATTGTTTATTCTTTGAGAATACATTTCAAATATTAAAAAACAAAGTGCTATCTCATTGAGATTATAGGTAAACATCTATAGTGATTCTCTATTACAAAATGGCACCATTTAGTAGTTGTAACTTAGTGATGATATCTCTTTACCTAGGTCGTCAAAAATTGAGGCCTTTCAATATCGTTTGACGTTCGAATGGTAATCCTGTGACGATATTCTCGTTCTAAAATGACAAGTTTAAACTCTTATTAAATTTAATGTTAGAGTGCATGATTATTTATTTATCCTCCCAGATACCTAACAGTCAGTACGGTTATCTGGAATTACATAATAGCCTGTTACTCTCTGTATATACCACCTCTCTAAATAATCACAACCTCACTTCACGCTTAATAAATGTAGTCCTAAATTCCTAATCATTATACTATCGGTTGTTAAAACATAGAATTTATTGTGAAACTAAATACCTTCAAAGACTCATATAATGTGTCCCTACTTAGTATGGATGCCATCTATGTGAACGCTTTGCTACTTATTATCATTTATAGTCATTATAGCCTAAGTATATCCGGGACTTATCTTCCGAGTGCGGAACCAGTTACTGCTTAAATAGAGCACCACCATTTATTCAAGCTAGTGGGTAGTACCTGTTAAAAAATAAACTAACTTTCACGTATATACCTGTTTTAAAAAAGTTTTCCATAATATGGCTCTTCAAATAACTATTCTCTATACAGACAGTCGTACAAACAAAGGATACCTCCGCTCTGTATATTTTCTTTGTAGCGGGTGCATCCAGTCCAAAGTTTTAAAAGTTAGTAACGACTTTTCCATATATCTACAGGACAAAATGTAAGATTAAGATAAAAGGGCTACTCGTACATCCTATATTACAATTATAAATTTCGGTATTCCACGAAGAGTTCTTACCGGTAGCAAGGTATTCTATCTCGGCATAAGGGAATCTTCATGGTAACGGCGTCTAGCATCGTCGCCATCTTGATTAGGGTTATTTATACGAGTGAAGGCTCAAACAGTGAAATGGGACTGCACTCGTATTCGCTCCGATTCTCAATATATATTTGTTAACGCTTACCGACTTAAAAGATAACTGGGATTAATCCCTTCAAATTGTATTTATGTTCGTGTTACTGTATCACCATATCGTCGTACATACAACCAACCTTTTATTTTTCTTATTTTTCTTAGCTGTGTTAGAAGTTCATTAGATTGTAAAATATGGGCGCCATCTTAACGTTCTCTCTGACGATGGTCGGAAATAATATCTAGGAGTTATAATTACGTTGAGCATGTTTTTATGTCTATATGTAGACCCTTTAAATGTCTTAATTATAACGGCTTTATATATTTAAATTAAAAAGTGCATCTTTAGTATTCTGACATATATATCAGATTAGGAAAATATACCCTCATTTAAATAAAGCTGAGGAGTATAAACGGAACTCCTCCTCAAAAATTATTATTGTTCCTGTTAATTTCACCAAAATTCAGAAAAGCCTAGAAAGTCACGTAATGTAACAATTGTATTGGTGATTACCTCTAGTAATTACTAGTTACCAAAATTCAGAAAAGCCTAGTAAGTAACGTACTGTAACCATTGCATTGGTGATTACCTCTAGTAATTACTAGTTACGTTCTAAAATCATAGTGAGCCATTTCTCCATTTAAACAAGACCAAGGTACCTTTAAAGAATTTCATCCGGTCATTTAAACACATGTTACCATGTTATATCTAACCCTGGGCGTAGCACTTCGCTACGCCCACGGAGTGGGCGTAGTGTTGCCTACTTCGCCATTTGCGAAGTAGGCGTAGCAGGCAACACTACGCCCACTCCGTGGGCGTAGCGAAGTTGCCCGCCACCCGCCTCCCTCCCGCCCTCCCTAAATACTTAAATAATGATTTTAAAAACAATAAACACCACTTACCTTGTCGGCTGCGTCTCCGGGGCTCCCTCTGGTAACCGCGCCGCCATCATGGATAGTAATGCGCATGCACGGCCGCCCGTGCATGCGCATTTCTCACGAGAAATGCGCATGCGTGGGCGGCCGCGCATGCGCATTAGTATCCAAGATGGCGGCGCGGTTACCAGAGGGAGCCCCGGAGACGCAGCCGACAAGGTAAGTGGTGTTTATTGTTTTTAAAAAATCCTTATTTAAGTATTTAGGGAGGGCGGGAGAGAGGCGGGTGGCGCGTAGTGGGGCTACGTGAAGTGCATAGGTGGACGTAGTTTCTGGTCCACTTGGCGTAGCCCCACTACGCCTACTACGCCCAGGCTTAGTTATATCCATGTAGACCTAACCAAGAACCATTAAAGGGTTTCATCCGGTCATCAAATTAAGATATTTCATAATTCTGCAAATTGCTAGTACGATAACCTGACAAGTGTCCATACTGAAGATGAAAAAAGATTTTAAACACATGTCACCATGTTATCTACTCAACATTTTTAATAATAAGGCTGTCATTTTATCCAAGGAAATACTGCATTTCATCATCAATGTTTATTTCCTGCTCCACTGCCCGTAATCTAATAATCCAGCGTACTTCCGCTTGTCTCACTTTAAGTTCTCTATTCCCTCCTCTCACACTCGGGGGAATGCTTTCTAATCCATGACATGAGAAACTTCTATTAGGGCAGTTTGCTGCATGTAGTCCTATTGGATATCTCTGATCCATATTTTTAAAAGCTCGATAATGTTCTGCAATTCGATCTTTCATACTCCTAATAGTGCTACCTACATAGATCTTTTGGCATTTACACACTATTATATAGACTACATATTTAGTTGTACAGTCTATATGTTGTCTTATGTTATATCTTTTTTAATCATTATATGCAAAATCTTTTTTCTCCTTGATTGCCATTCTGCACATACTGCAGTTATGGCATTTAAATGAACCCACATTGTGTGTGTGTAGCCAATTGGTTTAGCTTTATTATCACTGAGATAACTAGGGCTAATGCTATTCCCCAGTGTTTTACCTTTCCTATAGGCAATTAAAGAGAGATGAAAATGCTACTGTAATGGTAGAGTTTTCACTTTTGCCAAAAAATTTGATATTCTAGTTAAAAATGATTTGCAACGTAGTGGCAGCAAGATCTCACTAGTGAGTGGCATAAGTTCAGCCTCTTCCAGTAACATCTCTTTACCAACAGATGAGGCAAGTGTAGAAACACCAGCAAACACCTCAACAGGAAGTAATTTTTTACGCAAAGTCCAGAGAATCCGAACCGGGAACAAAGAGGGCAGTGGACAAAGAGGAAGACAAAGAGAGGATGTAGAGGAAAAGGGAAATCCAGGTCCCAGAGACAGAGTAAACACCCGATCATGGAACAAAACCAAACAGTAAATGTTGATGCTAATGTAATTCAGATAGTAAATTTATTTAGTTTCCCCCTTACAGATGAAATGATGCATGTACTAAGTAAGGGTATGAGTTTCTGTCCAACTGCACCATGTGATTGACAAATGTTAAGATTGATCTATATAAATTTATGCGAAATCCTAAACTCAAACATTTTATTGCCTTTGATGAAAATACAAATAAAAAACATGTACCTGATATTGTTGTTGGAGATCTTTGTATACAAGAGATTAGAGATACCGCCATGTTGAAATGTAGAAATGTAGAAATGTATTATTATGATGAGGCACAATTATGATTAGCAAGTACACATAATTTTATTGCTTGAGACTGCTATCACCACCACTGTTTCGAAACCCACGAGGCACTACAGTGACCTTCGTTTCTCCGAGATTTGCTTGAACGCAAGCGTAAAATGGGACTATTTGTCATTAAATATCCATTTGTTTATGAGTTAAACACACGCGCAGTCATTGAAGTGAAGGAATACCACAAATCTGTTATCACTGTCCATGATTCATGTTTAGAATTGTTTGGATAAAGTATTAATAGACCATGTATAAATGTTAAGTTATATGACATAGTGGTGGTAATTCATATGCATTTAAGTCATAGAACCATTGTTATTTTCACAGATTCATCCCCTGACAAAGGCGCTAGACGCCGAAATGCATTGGGATCAATGAATTTATAATGTGATGCATGAAATGGAACACATTACAAGTATATAATGTTGAAAAGCTTAAAAGATTGATGTGAACACAACATCGTTTAAGAAATAATTGGAATAACATGAAGTAAAGAATTCAAGAAACATTCTCAGTATCTTTATTGATTAAAATATCTGGATATCCAGCAAATACAGTGCCCAGGGAGACAGACCAAGGATTTGGATCTGCTTACTTTGGATTATTCCTTAGAATTACATCAGGATCCTGATATTGGTTGCATGCAGACTAGCTCAAGGAAAAAGTGAGTTTACATATGTCTCAGCTCACATCAAACAGTCTTAGAGAACCGCCTCTTTACAATCAATTAAATCAAAGGTCAAACTGAAGCTACCAAATCGCACTTGGCCAAGTTAGCTGCTTCTGAAAAAAGCTATAGATAGGCATCAAGAAATCCTATTCTGATACACAGAGCCTTGACAAGAATAGGACTAATAAGGTCTTCTTTATGTTCTGTGATTTCACCTAACTTTATAATGAAGTCAGAGTAAGCTTGTTTGCCCACAGAGGTGCCAGTAGCTTCTGAGGACAATATTATATCTATAAGAACAGCCTTCAGCCATTGTAAACTAGCATCCACTCTTCTAATCTTACTAGGCCCTCTTACCATTCCCTGAGTTACCAGTATTGAGATAGATACTGAGATCATTAAACTAAAACAATTGTCCAATATAACAAATTGAAAATCCACAGTCCATACACACATCCTTAAATGATCTGGATCTCCTTTTGAGTGCTGCCCAGGAAGAAGATTAAACAATTAATGGCTATTGTCTGTCCAAATACATAGCAATTCATAAAGTGGTTCTTCATTTTGTGAGTATTTTCAATGAATTTAAAAAGATTGCCGTTTCAACTTTGCTGAAAAAGCCTTCGTCCACTGCTTCAAATCTGTGTAGCTAATTTATATCTCCTATTTGTTATTTCTTGGGAACTTTCTAGAAAAAGCAGCTACTATTCAACATTCTATATCCTTGAGGATCACACCATTCTGCCCCCCCTGCCATAACGGGTTTAGATCTTTCAGTAGCACTCAAACAGCTCTGTTGGCAGTACTTGTCACCAGTCGCAGCTGGCATGGCTCGCGGGTGGCGGGCGGCAGTGGGGGGGGAGACACATGGGGGGATCGGAATTAATGAAATGCATTTTAAAAACGTACCTTGAGGCCGGGTCCAGCATCTTCTCTGCTCCTGCTCTTCGGCGTCTGACAGTAACAAGGAGCAGGCAGCCAGGCTCCCTCCCCTAAGCCAATCACAACGCTGCAATTGCAGCATTGTGATTGGTCTGAGCGCCGTGACACGGTGCTCAGCCAGTGGCTGAAGGGTTGGGCATGTTCTCAATGCAGGCTGTAATGCAGCCTGCATGGAGAACAATCAATCAATCAATCAATCACTGTATTTCTAAAGCGTGCAACATACCTGTGAGGGTCTCAAGGCGCTGGGGGAGGGGGGCTGCTACTGATCGAAGAACCAGGTCTTGAGATGTCTTCTGAAGGCCAGCAGGTCCTGAGTATGTCGTAGGCTGGTAGGGAGAGCGTTCCAGGTCTTGGCGGCGAGGTGGGAGAAGGATCTGCCGCCGACGGTGGCTTTCCGGATACGAAGAACTGTGGCGAGGGCGAGGTTGGCTGAGCGGAGGATTCGAGTGGGGGTGTGGAAGCTGAGTCGGTTGTTGAGGTATGTAGGTCCGGAGTTGTGTAGTGCTTTGTGTGCATGGATGGAGAGTTTGAAGGTTATCCTCTTGTTGACAGGGAGCCAGTGCAGGCCTCTCAGGTGGGGTGTGATGTGGCTGCATCTGGGGACGTCGAGGATCAGTCGTGCCGAGGAGTTCTGGATTCGTTGTAGTCGTCTCAGGAGCTTGGTTGTTCTTCCTGAGTAGAGGGCGTTCCCGTAGTCAAGTCTGCTGGTGATGAGGGCCTGGATGACGGTTTTTCTCGTGTCGGGGGGATCCATTTGAAGATCCTGTGGAGCATTCGGAGGGTGTTGAAGCAGGACGCAGGGACGGCGTTGACTTGCCTGGTCATGGAGAGGGTGGAGTTGAGGATGACCCCCAGGTTTCGTGCATGGTCTGTGGGTTCCGGGGATGTGCCTAGCGATGTGGGCCACCAAGAGTTGTCCCAGGCTTATGGGGTGGGCCCGAGGATGAGGACCTCCGTCTTGTCTGAATTCAGCTTCAGTCTGCTGTCCTTCATCCAGTCGGCTATGGCCTGTGGAGGTTGGCTTTGGCGGTGTGGGGGTCTTCGGTGAGGGATATGATCAGCTGGGTGTCGTCGGCGTAGGAGATGATGTTGAGGTTATGTTGTCGTGCGACGTGGGCGAGCGGTGCCATGTAGATATTGAACAGCGGGACGCCGCAGATGATCTCAGTGGTTTTTGAGCGGAAGGATGGGAGGTGGATGCTCTGGGTTCTGCCGGAGAGGAAGGATGTGGTCCTGGCCAGGGCCTTCTCTTGAATTCCGGCGTCATGGAGGCGTGCTGATAGGGTTCGGTGGCAGACCGTGTCAAAGGCTGCTGATAGGTCCAGGAGGATGAGGGCGGCTGTTTCTCCTTTGTCCATCAGGATCCTGATGTCGTCAGTGGCGGCGATGAAGGCGGTCTCGGTGCTGTGGTTGCGGCGAAAACCGGATTGGGAAGGGTCCAGGATCTTGTTGTCTTCGGGGTAGCGGGTTAGCTGTTTGTTGACAATCTTCTCTGTCACTTTTGCCGGGAACGGGACAAGAGAGATGGGTCGGACGTTCTTGAGGTCCTTGGGGTCCGCCTTGGGCTTCTTCAGAAGGGCGTTGATCTTGGCGTGCTTCCAGCTTTCCGGGAAGGTTGCTGTCTCGAAGGAACTGTTGATTGTTTTCCGGAGGTGGGGTGCGATGGTTGTGCTGGCTTTGTTGAAGACGTGGTGAGGGCAGGGGTTGGATGGGGATCCGGAGTGGATGGAGTTCATGGTTTTGATTGTGTCTTCGTCGCTGACATGGGACCAGGCGGTCAGGCGGCTGGTGCGGGTGGTGATCGCAGGGTTGGTGGACTCGGATGTGGGTGCAGGGGTGTCGGAGTTGAAGCTGTTGTGGATGTCGGGGATCATGCGGTGAAAGAAGGGGGCCAGTGAGTCGCACAGGTCTTGTGATGGTGGGATGTCATTGATGTTGGAGCTGGGGTTGGACAGTTCTTTCATGATGCTGAAGAGCTCTTTGGTGTTGTGTGCATTGTTGTCTAAGCAGTCCTTGAAGGCGGTCCTCTTGGCGGTTCTGATGAGTTGGTGGTGTCTGCGGGTGCCACTTTTGTGGGCTGTGTGGCTGTCTGGTGTTCGGTCGTGGAGCCATTTCTTCTCCAGCTTCCAGCAGGTGCGCTTGGAGATCCGGAGGTCTTCGGTGAACCAGGCGGCTTTCTTGTTGGTGTGGTTGGTTGTGGAGGTCTTGAGAGGGGCGAGGGTGTTGGCGAAGTCGTTGATCCACTGTTTGAGGTTGGTCGCGGCGGTGTCTGGGTCGGTTGGGTCGGCGGGTGGTCTCAGGACGAGGGTGGTAGTCAGTTGGTCCTTGGTGACCTTGCCCCAGCAGCGGCGTGGTAGCTTTTGAGTGCGGTTGTGTGTGGAGGGTTTCCTGAATGTGAAGTGGACGCATCTGTGGCCGGTCCAGTGGGGTTCGGTGGTGTGGTTGAAGGAGACATGGGGGCTTGTGGAGAAGATGGGGTCCAGCGTGTGTCCAGCGGCGTGGGTGGGTGTCGTCACGAGCTGTTTGAGTCCGAGGTTGGCGAGGTTGCCGATCAGGGCGGTGGAGTTGGCGTCGTTGTTGTTCTCGAGGTGGAAGTTCAGCTCCCCGAGGAGGATGTAGTCCGTGGAGGCGAGGGCGTGGGTGCTGACGAGGTCAACGAAGGTTTCGCAGAACTGTGGTCGTGGTCCGGGTGGTCTGTAGACAAGTGTTCCTCTAAAGGTGGTGTTGGGGTCGGTGTGGATCTGGAAGTGCATGTGCTCGGCGGTGGTGAGGGTGTTGTCGGTGTTGGTCGAGACTCTGAGGGTGTCCTTGTGGATGATGGTGATTCCCCCTCCAACTCCGTTGGTGCGGTCCCTACGGGAGATCTTGTAGCCCATTGGGATGGCTATGGTGATGTCTAGTGCGTGGTGGTGGTCTCGTCCGGTGTTGAGTACGTGGAGGGTGCTGGAGCCGTAGTGCAGGCTGGTGTTGCGTGTGGTGCGGGGTCCAGGGGTCCTGGCGCTGGGCGCGGTCCAGGTGCAGACGGGCGTAGACGGGCTTCCCTTTGGCGTGCCAGCGGCGCTCCCGCTGCGTGCGTCCGCTGCGCTTCCGCGCGGCGAGCTTCATAAGAGGCGAAGTGGGAGAGAGGGGCAGCTGGAAGGTGGGAGCGGGGTTGGCCAATGGACAACGGGATGGACACAGAAGGCAAAAGGGGGCAGGGCCACAGGGGAGCAGCGGCAGGAAGCGGGGGGCGGGGGGGCACAGAGGGCAGTGGCGCAAAAAGGAGCGCCTAGGCTGCGAGACAAAATGAGAATACAAGCCAAGTTGGAAAAGGCAAAAAAGACAAGTATGGGAGGAAGAGAAATAAAGATTAGCAGGTCAAACAGACACCAGGGGCGGTAAACCCTCGGCAGCAGCTGGAGGCAGATACGGGCACCCAGGAGGAGCCGTGCGGCGTGGGGAGTGACCCGAGGTCAGGTCACACTCACAGCCGCACAGCGAGCTCCATAAGAGGCCAAGTGGGAGGGAGGGGCAGCTGGGAGGCGGGAGCGGGTCGGCCAATGGGCGAGGGGGCAGACACAGAAGGCAAAAGGGGGGGCCGCAGGGGAGCAGCGGCAGGAAGCGGGGGCGGGGGGTCACAGAGGGCAGTGGCGCAAAAAGGAGCGCCTAGGCTGGGAGACAAAATAAGAATACAAGACAAGTTACAAAAGGCAAAAAAGACAAGTATGGGAGGAAGAGAAATAAAGATTAGAAGGTCAAACAGACACCAGGGGCGGCAAACCCTCGGCAGCAGCTGGAGGCAGACACGGGCACCCAGGAGGAGCCGTGCGGCATGGGGAGTGACCTGAGGTGCATGACAGGTTTTGGCAGCCCGCGAGGGCAGACCAAACAGTCATTGCGCACTTTGGAGTGGGCAAACCACTTCTCCCCTGCCTTGCCGGGCGAGCAGAGCAGCCTCACCCATCCTCCCCCCCACCACAAAGCAGCAGGACCGGAAACATGAAATGGGAATTTATTGTCATTTTATGTTTCTCACTTCTTAAAAGCAGTGGGGCGACACTCCTCCGCTTAGAGGAGGAACCTCCCCTGTTTGTCACCTGCATCCAACAGATGAAGAAATGGATGCAATGCTTTGGTATTTCTTGATTCATTGGAAGTTTGAAATTGTGGACTATGGTATCTTTTTAAAGTTATTGGTTATCCCAGGGATGGGGACATTACTACATCCTGGATTCATTTTTTTTTAGCAAGAAATAGTCATGAGCCTGTTCCTTCTTGCTCCTCAGAGGATGGTTGCGGGATGCCACAACCATTATCTATTAGCGAGCTGCTTTGTATTCTCTTTGTAGAACCACTAGCAAAACTCACTGAGTCCTGGGGACTGTAGATTTTTACATATACTCTCGACACTCAAATTATAAGTACAATGAAAGCAATGAGCTTACAATAAATGCTCAAAAAACGAAAGTAGTCATTTTTGGCCACTTCCCCAAAAAAGCTTTATTGAAATGGCATGTGGGTAAGGAAATCATTAATACCATGAGATTGTACAACAATCTTGGGTGCTGGCTAAGTGAAACAGGTAAAGCAACATCACATATGCACGAAATGGAGGCCAGAGCACAGTCAACAATCTTTTCGCTTTGCAAATTAAATGAGTTAATGCACAGTCCAACGTCAGCCCCTATTAGAAAAGTAATCCAGGCTAAAAATAGGGCAACTACAGGTTATGCACAGCAGGCATTTCCAGGCAAAATGGACGCAATGTTGGACAAAGTGCAAAGCCTGTCCTACAAACGCATTTTTAAACTTCCCAAATATACTCGCAACAGCCTAATTGGTTTGGAGTTTGGCCTAAGGCAACAAAGTAAGGAATGCTGTGAACGCATGCAAAGTATTACCATCAAGTGCTAACAGCCCCAGCCGGAAGCTTAAAAAAGTATGCTTAAGCCAATTTATGGAAAGACCACCAACCCGTGGCAAGGATACAAGGAAAAAGCAGTGGAAACACTGGGTTTGGCAATCGAAAAATGGCTGGAAGGATAGATAAACTATCTGGCAATTAAAAACGCAATTAACAAACAATGTTTCCAATTGTCATGCGCAAATGACCTAGCGGAATATGTAACAGGAAGAGAGCCACCTGGGTTGCTAACATATACTGGACACAAAATCTAGCCCTATCTTAATCAAGCACTGGGACGGAAAGCACTTAAAACATTATATGGGCCAGACTAGTGCCCCTCCAAATCAAAGAATCAAACCCTGGGTGGAAGTCCCTTGAACATAAAACCAGATGCAGACTCTGCAATTATAAACACGATTCTCTGCTACACTTGATTTGTTGGTGTCCCGGTATGCTTTCGCCTCGTCAGATTCTTTAAAAACAAATTTTGCTGCGAAACTGAGTTCGAACAGGAAAAAATAAGCCATTTCGGTACTTTTTTCCTGCACTCTTCCATCGGACTTGGCCAGGTTTGGGAAATACATGGTCGAGCTTTGAATTAGGCTTATGGAAGAAGAGGGGTCATGCAAGATGAAAGACAATTTGGCTTAATAAGTAACGTGCCTCGACCAACCAGTCGGTGAAGGTGTCATTCTAGCTATTAAAAATTTTAGATCTACAAGAAATTTCACAAAAATGTTGAACTGGCAGTTTCTTGCTGTTTTACTAATGTGAATAAATATATATATTTTTTTATATATATATATATATATATATATATATATATATATATATATATATATATATATATATATATATATATCCAAGTTTGTGGCCCAGGTAAGGGCTGCCAAGCGCTCTTCTGGCGGTGCGTTCCGAGTGCAGCAGAGCCTTGCTGCTCGTAAATAGAATCTGTTTTTGCACAGGCAAAGTTCCTCGCGCACTCCCAGCTCTTATTTCACCAATTAACGACCAACACTGCAAAGTAGGTTCTGTTATTTAATTTTCATAACAGCTTTCATCCAGCAACACTGCTCGACGCGTTTCGCGGCCCAAGCCGCTTGTTCACGAGACTGTTTTACAATTTGTTTGTCTGCTGGTGTGTATAAATAAAGTGCGAGGTGAAAAAATTAATGGAACAGGAAGTGACCCAATTAGCGCCATTTCCTTTCAAACACCGCTATGCATTCTGGTATATGTAGTCTGAATGTTTTTACATAATATATCCCAAAACCAATGTTCACTATATATCTGTTTGTTCCCTCCAGTGGGTCTTTAAGCATATGTTACCGCTGGAAATTCTGGTATACGTAGTCTGGACGTTTTTACATAATATACCCCACAACCAATATCCACCATGTATCTGTTTGTTCCCTCCAGTGGGTCTTTGAGCATATGTCACCGCTAGAAATTCTGGTATAGGTAGCGTATGAACTTTCACATAATTCCCATTTGATATTATGTGTGTATGCTTGTTCCCTCCAGTGAGTACTGTAGCATGTGTCAACTTTGTGGTACATAATTTATTATCCCCCTCTGATGAGTGTGTTTTATGGTTGAATCCCAAAACTGTGTGTGTGTGCTTATTCCCTCCAGTGGGTGCTCTGACATGTATAGTCCTCTGTTGTGGTTCCTTTAACTCGTAGTTAACATCTGATGGGTATATTGTATGATAACCTTCCAAAATCTACCTTTGTGTGATCAGATTGGCTTTGTTGTTAGCGGTGTGATTTATGTGGAGTCGTAATGTGAGTGTGTGATCAAAAAAAGAATGGGAAGAAAAAAGTTAAAAAGCTTTCGTTTGTGAAGGGAAGTAAATACATTAAAGTTCAATAAATGAGATGGTCATGGTATCAAAAGGGGATCAGAGATGATAATGCAATTCCTCATCCTGGTTCAGTCCATGGGGGGGTTAAAGTTCTAAAACTGAAGATGTGTTTCGACTCCTTCTGTCGCAAAGTTTTTTCGCGGTCTCCACCGCGTGGGTGAGGTCCTACTGTTTCTATTGTATAGAATTTCAGTTCCTTCCAATTGCCGCCATGTGCTTTTTCCATGTGTCTTGCGACTGCGTTGCTCCGATCACAGTTCACTGCCGCCCTTACATGTTTGAGAATGCGTTTTTTAAGTAAGCATTTCGTGCTACCCACGTATTTTAGTGCACATGGGCATTCTATGATGTATACTACGAATTGGCTCTTACAATTTATTAGTTGTTGAATTTTCCATGTACGCTTATTTGCCATCTGAATTTTATTTTTGTTTAGAGCAATAGAGCAAACTTTACATCCTGTACATTTAAAGAATCTTTTGGGTTTCAACCATGTTTTCTGTTTTTTTGGAGGGTTGAAAATGACTGTGGAACAATCTGGCCCGCAGGTTCTTGGCTCTTTTGTATGTGACCTTCGGATGATCCCCTACTGGCTACTGTATTGTCCATGTGTATGATGTGCCAATTCTTTCTTAAAATATGCATCACTTGTTTGTTACCAGTTGAAAATGTTGTTATTAATCTTATTTTGTTTTCTTCCTCAGTTGTGTGGGTCTTTTCTTTTAACAGATCTGTTCTGTTTTGAGGTTCTGTTCTTTTTAGAGCTGTGTCAATTGTACCATGGTTGTAAAAAATTTTTTATCTTGTTTCAGCTTTTTTTCGTTGTTTCATCCATTCTTTATTATTTGAGTATATTCGTTTGATCCTGAGTAATTCCCCATAGGGGATGTTTTTAATCAGACTGGCCTGGTGGAAACTCTGTGCGTGTAGCACCACATTTGTTGCAGTGACTTTGCGATGTATTGTTGCTTGTACATCATTATTTTCGATATAGATTTCCGTATCAGGGCACACCACTTTAGTTTCACTGATTTCATACGTAAATCTCAGATTGTAGTCAGAGGTATTTAAGATGTTGAAATATTCAATGAATTCATCATTGCTGCCATCCCAAACTAATAGCAGGTCATCAATATAGCATAACCAAGTTATGGTCTTACTTTGGAATCTTTCATTTTCGGTATTCCATGCCCAATCTCGTTCCCAAAGGCCCATGGTCAAGCAGGCGTACGATGGACTAAACAAAAACCCCATCGCCGTGCCTTTGACTTGTTTGTAAATCTGGTCCCCAAACATGAAAGCATTTTGTTCCAGACATAATTTGATCATCTCCATGAGCATTTTGTTGTGGTTTGTGTACTGTATGTTACGCTCTGCCAAAAAATGTTCACATGCACTTAGACCGATGTCTTTTTGTATATTCGAGTATAGAGATACCACATCCATTGTGATCAGTTTATATGTCGATTGCCATGGGGTTTCCTGAAGGTGCCTTAATAGGTCGCCCGTGTCCTGAAGATACGAGGTCAATCCTTTCACGTAGGGTAATAAAAATACATCTAGAAAGTTAGATATTTGTCTGCTGGTGTGTATAAATAAAGTGCGAGGTGAAAAAATGAATGGAACAGGAAGTGACCTAATTAGCGTCATTTCCTTTCAAACACCGCTATGCATTCTGGTATATGTAGTCTGAACGTTTTTACATGATATAGCCCAAAACCAAGGGAGAGTAACAAAATTGTTGTGATCAATTTTCAATTTATTAGTGTTGGTGAAACCTGATGCGCACTGTATTGATTAGGTGATTTCTCGCTGGTAGAGTTTTCATTGGTGTGCTGTTTTGATTGGGAACAGTTGGAAGGTTTAAAAATCTGATCATTCCAGTTATTGATTTGTTTACTGATTTATTGAGAAGAAGCAGTCAAAGACTGTTATGTTATATCATATAGAATTTAAGCTTGGAGTGTGTACGAAGACATTGCAAAGGATGGTGAGTTGCTACAAGCAGCAGGTTGCTACGTCATATTGTGCCATGCTGGTATTGGCCAGTTGATATAAAATGACGTTCTGAGATTGGTTGAAGCTGTGTGAAGAGCTGTACTGACATTGATAGTGGGGCTACTTGAAATCGGACGTGAACGGAACCAATTAAAACATTGAGGGTTATATTTTGTGCTTTCCAGCTGCTGAATTAAAAGTGCAATCATTAAATGTATCAAAGCTATTAAAGTCTTAATGAGAGGTAATGTGACTATTGCTGTTTGGGAAAGTGAAGAGGCACCTCCTGAGGCTACACTTGATTACCACATGATGATTCAGGAAGGGTTCAACAAATACGTATGGATTCGACAATGGTTTAGGATCACTGAGAAAGAGGGTCCTTTGAACTTTCCTAGATGGGGTAACTTTAATTTAAAATGTATTGATAAGTTGAGAGAGATACTTTGTGATATGAAGCCACCACCTATCCCTACAAAATGTGAAGCCTTAAGCGCATGGGAGAAGATGGCTCGAGATAGAGACAGAGAGAGATACCAAAGATGAACAAAGCGAGCTGTGAAAAATTATGCAGATGCTGCATGGAATGAAAGGGAGCAAGACTTGCTTGGGGGAGGAGCAAGATGGCGTGTTAACGCCGCCGGGAAGACGGACACCCTGAGCAGCTCTCGGAAAACCCGTTTGAAAAGCCCCATCAAGCCGAGCTGTTTTGCAAATTGAGTCGAGGAACAAAGCTGGAATTAAAGCGGCTATTGGGAGGAGAAAACTGATAGCTTGTGAAGTTGGAAAAACCCTTCTCGTTTGATTTTTTGTGCTCGATCTCGGAGCCTTGAACATTGTGAATGGCGTACTTAACAATTCTAAGCTCCTTGGCGGCTACGGGCTTGGATTGGCTTGGATTGCTTTAAAAAGCCTTTAAAAAGCCTTTGCACCAAACTTGTAACAAACGTACGGCTTATGGCTTGTTATTAATATGTGCTCGGGTCTGTTATCTGAAAACAACAAACAACAAACAACAAACCCACCAAGCTCTGTGGCTTTGTGGTTACTGTGGTGGCTGTGGAGGTTGCACGATCGTGCTTTTGTTCTTGATTTAATGGAGGCTCTCGGTGGCTGTGTGTGAGCCGCTGGTGCCGTTTGAGTCTGAGCTTGGACGGAGCTGGAATAGTCAGCAGGTGAGAATACTTGGTGCTCTGTGTCCAATGCACATGCTTTAGTGCTGACTACATTCTTGAGAAAGTTGTGGGGGGCTGCCTACATTCATCGGTATGGACTGCTATGGAACTGAGGATTTTTAGAGGGAAGACATTTTTCATATTGGCTATATATATTGGATGCAATAACCTCATTAGTAAAAGAAAATTGACATTGTTTTTGCCTCTTAAAGGGATAGAAGCCTGCTGCTGCTCGGCTCTGTAGTATATCAATCAGGATTAACTAGAAACCAAGTATTTGGCGATCTGACGATACCTGCTTGGAGTAATATATGCTTGCGTTTGTTATTAGAACTGGCGCCCTCAGGCGGTTTCATAAATCACGGCTGCTTTTTTGGCTAAATTTAGTGCTCAGTCGGGAATCACCGAGCTTAGGCAGTGCAAGCAAACTGACAATGGCTCCGCCAAAATCACAGGCTCGTTCTACACGGGCAGGAAGGCAGTTACCCCCTGCAGGGACGGGAGATATGATGCAAAATGAGAATGCCCGGTTACTCACCGGTAATATCCATTACTCCGAGTCCTGGTCTCCCCGTCCCATTCCTGATACATGAGCAGCTAGTCTGCTCTACAGAAACCCTACCTAGCTGAGCTGTTGGCACTTCCCCCTAGGATGACGTCACCCTCACGTGACTACAAAAGGGGGAAGTGCCGGAAGAATCATCCTGAAAATACCAAAGACAACAGAACGAAACACAGACAATCACCCACAGAAAACCCAAACCAGGGAGGGAGGGAAGGGCTCAGGAATGGGACGGGGAGACCAGGACTCGGAGTAATGGATATTACCGGTGAGTAACCGGGCATTACCTCCTCGTCCTGGTCTCCCCGTCCCATTCCTGATACATGAGCCCATACCCAAGCACATGGTGATTGTAAGAAAAAAACAGACCAGAAGAATGTCAGAAAAACAGGTCCATTTTAATCAATGCAAACAGCACAAAAGTACAAATCAAGTACTGCAGACAGAACACTAGTCCCAAAGGCAGCTGAGGCCGCCATCCCCAACTCCAGACGATAATGGGCAACAAAAGTGTGGGGAGAAGCCCACGTAGCAGCATTGCAAATGTCTCGCAAAGAGGCACCCCTGAACATGGCCCAGGAGGACGAAACACTCCGAGTCGACGGACCCTGAACAGAAGAAGGCAGGGGGCAGTGGACCGAATCATAAGCAGAAACCACAGCGCCCTTGACCCAACGAGACAAGGTGGACAAAGAAGGCCGAAGCCCCAGACCCGAGAGGCCGTAGGTGACGAACAGGGAATCAACCTTACGGAAACCAGCCGTGCACTCTAAGTAGATGTGGAGAGCCCTCAACACATCCAAAGAATGGAGCAGCTCCTCCTCAGGAGAGGCAGGAGCCGGAAAAAACACAGGGAGAACAATATCCTCCTGACAGTGAAAAGTGGAAACCACCTTAGGGAGAAAAAACTGACTCGGACGGAGAACGACCTTGTCAGCGCAGAAGCGCAAGAAGGGGGGAGAAGCCATCAGCGCACCAATCTCACCAACCCTACGCCCAGAGGTAATGGCCACCAGGAAGATAACTTTGGCAGAAAGGAACTTCAGGGCTACGGAGTCCAAAGGCTCAAACGGGGGGCCCGTCAAAGCCCGAAGAACCAAGGGCAGATCCCAAGGAGGCACAGGGGAACGGGAGACAGGACGTTGAAGCAAGAAACTCCTCAGAAGGCGAGCCACCAACGGGGAGACAGAAGAAACAGAGGAACCCCGAAAGGCAAGAACGGCAGCCCATTGCGCCCGCAGGGAAGAAACCGCCAGTCCCAAGACAAAACCATCCCGCAAGAAGTCCAACACCCGCACGGCCTCACAGGATGCAGGAGAGAGACCCCTCCCAAGACACCAGGTGGAAAAATTCTTCCAGTGACGGGCATAAGACTTCAAGGTGGAAGGACGCCGGGAAAGCTGAAGACACTGGGCAACCTCCAACGAGCAACCCAGACCCAGCAAACTCAACCTCTCAAGTGCCAAACCCCCAGCCGGAGGCGACGCAGGGAGGCAAGACTGAGAAGAGGAGCCCGCAGGGGGGAGGGAGACAGGGGAAACCTCAAACGAGGGCAAACGGCAAAAGTCAGCAGAAGGGGAAACCAAGACTGCCGAGACCACTCCGGAACCACCAGGAGAACCTCCGCCCGATCCAAACGAATCTTCCGGAGGACCCTCGGAATTAAGGCAAACGGAGGGAACGCAAACAGCAGACCCCCCGACCAAGGAATCGAGAAAGCATCGGTCGCCCAAGCCAACGGAGACGGAATGATGCTGCAAAACAGAGGAAGAAGGGCGGAATCCTCCGAGGCAAAAAGATCCAGCCAAGGGAGGCGGAACCGGAGGGCAATCTGGTCGAATAGATCCGGGGACAGACAGAGGGACACCGAGGAGGGGAACACCCTGCTCAAAGCATCCGCAGGCCCATTCTCCTTCCCCGGAAGATAGACCGCCGTCAGAGACAACAGATTCGACTCGGCCCAAAGTCCGATCTCCCGGGACAGGAGAAAGAGAGAACGACACATGCCCCCCAGGTGATTCACATAGGAGCGAACCACCTGATTGTCGGTCTGCACAGAGACCGCCCGACCCCGAAGGAGAGGAGCGAACCAAAGGAGAGCAAGCCAGACCGCCCTCAACTCTTTCCAGTTCGAGGACTGGAGGGACTCGAAACGGGACCACCGACCCTGACCCTTGGAAGAACCCAGAACAGCCCCCCAACCCAATGCACTCGCATCCGTGGACAACACGACCACAGACTGAGGGGGAAGGAGATCGAACCCCCTGGAAAGGGAGAGAGGAGACAACCACCACTGGAGATCCGCCCGAATCCCCAGAGTGACAGGGATCAGAATCTCGTAGTTCAAGGAGGCGGGATCCAAGTGAGAAAGGACATGATGCAACAGGGGGTACAGATGCAGCCGGGCCCAAGGAAGGAGATGTAGAGTGGACGCCATCTCCCCCTGACTCCGCAACCAGAGACGGACAGACACCTGCGACTGGGAAAGAAGCCAGGAAAGGTGACGAAACAAAGTCAACTGGCGCTCCTGGGAGAGGAACACCATGCCCAGGTCCATCCGGAAGAAAGCCCCCAGGAACTTCAGGGACTGAGAGGGCACCGGGGAGGACTTCCGGTGGTTGATAAGGAACCCAAAGGAACCCAGCAGACGACACACCCTGGCCACATCCGACAGAGCCTGCGAAAAAGAGGGAGAGACAATCAACCAGTCATCCAGATATGGAAACACCAGCAGCCCCATGGAATGAAGAATACCCACCAGAGGGGCCAGGAGCTTGGTGAACACCCTGGGCGCAGAGGACAGGCCGAAAGGCAGTACCCGGAACTGGTAGTGACGGGTCCCCACAGCAAAGCGCAGAAAACGCTGGTCGTCAGGATGGACAGGAACATGCAGGTACGCATCCATCAAATCCAGGGACGCCAGGAAGCCACCCGGAAGGACCAGAGGCAGGATGGACTGGAGGGTCACCATCTTGAAAGGGCGATGGACGACAAAGCGGTTGACACGCTTCAGATCCAGAACAGGACGAAGATCCGAAGTGTCTTTCTTGGAAACCAGAAAGAGGATTGAGTAGCAACCCTCGCCCCTTTCCGGCGGTGGAACCTCCACAATAGCCCGTTTCTCCAACAGGAGTCGAACACCTGCCAACAAAGATACTCGTCGCAAAGGAAGACGGGGCAGGGGAGTCTGAACAAAACCCGGAGGAGGAGGAGAGGAAAACTCTATCCGGCAACCCTCCGAAACAGTCTGAACCGCCCAGGCATCCGGAACTGACAACCACTGGGCGCGGAAGCACTGGAGTCGACCACCAACGGGGAAATGCAGACAGTCATTGTGAAGAGAAGGAAGCGGGGGTGGCAACACCGGCAGCGGCCCGGGGCTTGGCACTTCCAGGGGCCCCCCGGCCACGACCCCTGCCTCGAAAGGGCTGAGAAGCGCCACGAGCAGGAGGCCCAAAAGCGCGACGATAACCAAATCCACGCCCCCGAGCAGGAGGACGGATCGGAGCCACCAGCTTGCGGTTCTCCGCAGACTGCTTGACCATGCCCTCCAGCTGAGGACCGAACACCTTAGAACCTTCAAAAGGCAACTTAAGGAGGACCGACTTCTGCGAAGAGTCCGCCTTCCAGGAACGCATCCAGATATGACGCCGTGCAGCAATGGAAGCACCAGAAGCGGCGGCCGCCGCCCCCAAATTGTCAAAGGAAATGTCCGACAGGTAACGCACCTGCAACTCCATCAAAGACAGAAGAGGAGTGGCATCCTCGCCCTCGGACAGCAGAACAGACAGAGACTGGAAGTCCTTAAGGAGCGACTGAAACATATAGTTGGAATACGCAGTCGCCCGGACAGAGAAATTAGAAGCAGCATAGGAACGCTTCACCGCCCCCTCAACACGCTTATCCACAGAGTCCGCAGGAAGGGCGTCTTCAGAAACAACCAAACCCTGAGAGGAGAGGCCAGCCATCAAATTGTCCACCTTCACAGCCTGAGGGAATTCAGCAGCAAAACCCTCAAGAGGGTAACGTATGGACAGGAAACGAGGAAAGGAAGACATCACCATTCTTTAGCCCACTCAGCCACCCCAGTTCAGACATGGCAATATGCAAATCAGTCTGACCTTGTGCCTCATGGGAACAGTCCAGCCCGAACTGCCAAGCCATGTCTTCCCTGGACCGGAAACAAGCATCCTGGGACCGGTTTCGGATTCATAATCCTCATCAGCCAGGCTATCTTGAATCCAGTGGCCAAGTGAGCAAGGGACTCACGTGTGAGCATACCCTGCCACACTTAGGGCGAACAAAGCGATACAAAAGGGGGATGATGGACGGAGCGTTGAGCAAATCAAACACTCACCCCCAGTCAACTGATCTGGGTTTAATCCATCATCATTCTTTAGCCCACTCGGCCACCCCAGTTCAGACATGGCCATATGCAAATCAGTCTGACCCTGTGCCTCATGGGAACAGTCCAGCCCAAACTGCCAAGCCATGTCTTCCCTGGACCGGAAACAAGCATCCTGGGACCAGTTTCGGATTCATAATCTTCATCAGCCAGGCTATCTTGAATCCAGTGGCCAAGAGAGCAAGGGACTCACGTCTGAGCATACCCTGCCACACTTAGGGCGAACAAAGCGATACGAAAGGGGATGATGGACGGAGCATTTGAGCAAATCAAACACTCAACCTCAGTCAACTGATCTGGGTTTAATCCATCACCATTCTTTAGCCCACTCAGCCACCCCAGTTCAGACATAGCCATATGAAAATCAGTCTGACCCTGTGCCTCATGGGAACAGTCCAGCCCGAACTGCCAAGCCATGTCTTCCCTGGACCGGAAACAAGCATCCTGGGACCGGTTTCGGATTCATAATCCTCATCAGCCAGGCTATCTTGAATCCAGTGGCCAAGTGAGCAAGGGACTCACGTCTGAGCATACCCTGCCACACTTAGGGCAAACAAAGCGATACAAAAGGGGATGATGGACGGAGCGTTTGAGCAAATAAAACACTCACCCCCAGTCAACTGATCTGGGTTTAATCCATCACCATTCTTTAGCCCACTCAGCCACCCCAGTTCAGACATGGCCATATGCAAATCAGTCTGACCCAGTGCCTCATGGGAACAGTCCAGCCCGAACTGCCAAGCCATGTCTTCCCTGGACCGGAAACATGCATCCTGGGACCGGTTTCGAATTCATAATCCTCATCAGCCAGGCTATCTTGAATCCAGTGACCAAGTGAGCAAGGGACTCACGTCTGAGCATACCCTGCCACACTTAGGGCGAACAAAGCGATACAAAAGGGGATGATGGATGGAGCGTTTGAGCAAATCAAACACTCACCCCCAGGCATCTGATCTGGGTTTAATCCATCACCATTCTTTAGCCCACTCAGCCACCCCAGTTCAGACATGGCCATATGCAAATCAGTCTGACCCTGTGCCTCATGGGAACAGTCCATCCCGAACTGCCAAGCCATGTCTTCCCTGGACCGGAAACAGGCATTCTGGGACCGGTTTCGGATTCATAATCCTCATCAGATAGACTATCTTGAATCCAGTGGCCAAGTGAGCAAGGGACTCACGTCTGAGCATACCCTGCCACACTTAGGGCGAACAAAGCGATACAAAAGGGGATGATGGACGGAGCGTTTGAGCAAATCAAACACTCACCCCCAGTCAACTGATCTGGGTTTAATCCATCACCATTCTTTAGCCCACTCAGCCACCCCAGTTCAGACATGGCCATATGCAAATCAGTCTGACCCTGTGCCTCATGGGAACAGTCCAGCCCGAACTGCCAAGCTATGTCTTCCCTGGACCGGAAACAAGCATCCTGGGACCGGTTTCGGATTCATAATCCTCATCAGCCAGGCTATCTTGAATCCAGTGGTAAAGTGCATTAGAGCATCATATTTGGTGCACACCTTGCATAACAAGAGACCAGTGTGAAGAAATAGATTCTATTAGCCAAAACTGAGAACACTGGTGATTGTATTACTGCATTTGGCACAGCAGCAAGGATAAAGGAGTGAAGAACCGCAGACAGGTAAAGAAAATCAGGGTCCTGATATCTCACAGAGTGGCATTGGAGTTCATGTGGGAGCAGAAGAAGTACATAATGTAGCAACAGTGACAGTTGAGACACAGAGCAACAGGAAGATCCAGCTGGAGGCATCAGCACTATATCAAGACCAGAAAGAACGTTCAATGCTGAATGGCAGAGTCTTTGAGTGAAAGAAGCTGATATCAAATGTAACAATTGGATTAATACCACCCACTATCACAGAAGAAACAGAGTCAAGTGGTATAAGTCAGACCAAAAGTGATCAAGTGCCAAGGAAATTCAAAAGAACAAAAGTATCTAGTCAAAGGTATTCTGCACCTGAATGGATTTATAACATAATCCAAGTGCTAAATGATCTAATTTAAGATTTCCTTGATTGGAGCAGAAGAAGTACATAATGTAGCAACAGTGACAGTTGAGACACAGAGCAACAGGAAGATCCAGCTGGAGGCATCAGCACTATATCAAGACCAGAAAGAACTTTCAATGCTGAATGGCAGAGTCTTTGAGTGAAAGAAGCTGATATCAAATGTAACAATTGGATTAATACCACCCACTATCACAGAAGAAACAGAGTCAAGTGGTATAAGTCAGACCAAAAGTGATCAAGTGCCAAGGAAATTCAAAAGAACAAAAGTATCTAGTCAAAGGTATTCTGCACCTGAATGGATTTATAACATAATCCAAGTGCTAAATGATCTAATTTAAGATTTCCTTGATTGGAGCAGAGAATTGCTTGAACCCTCTTGAAACTGTTTGACTTTAAAGACTTTGAAAAGAAACCCCTAAAAACAAAGGGGCAGATTCACAGAACTAATCTGAAACATCCTAAACTTACTACTTTTGAAATTCACAGAAGACTTTTAGTAGTAGTAAAGTTAGGATTTTGTCTTAAGTTAGGATTTTGTCTTAATTTTGTATTTTTCTTAAGTTAAACTTAAGTTAAACTTAAGTTTGTTTTAAGTTTTGGCCTTAAGATAAAATCCTAATTTAAGACAAAATCCCAATTTAAGACAAAATCCTAACTTTACTACTACTAAATGTCTTCTGTAAATACCAAAAGTAGTAAGTTTAGGATTTTGTCTCAGATTTGTTCTGTGAATTTACCCCCATGACACTAACTTGCTGCTACTTTTCCTGCTTAAGAGATTAGACTTTGGATAAACATGTGTGTTCTAACCGTAACTAGGTGCAAGAATATTGTAAGAATTACATTTCTGGCAATGGTATAAATAGCTATAGCATTATTATTGGTCATATATTTTTCACCAGTTAGAGAGAGATCTGTAATTTTATCCACTAACATGACACTTTCACATGATGTAGATGAGGATGCGTTGAGAACTACATTTGTAGACTGTCTGAAAAAAGAATCTTCAACTAATGTTTATTTTAGATTGGTGCAAGAATATACACATGCTATGGATGCTAGAGATTCTTATGTGTGTGCACTTTGCCTTCCTTGCCTGGTGAGGAGATGACCTACCATCACATTCCCTTGTCTTATGCAAGTTCATGCAGCATATTGCTTAGTTTAACTTATAGACATCGTCGTTTTGTATACTATTATTCAATTTTGACATGGTTCTTTCAAAAGTACCTTTACAGAATGGCATGAATTTAGACCCACAGGCGAAAAGAAATGGACACTGCTTGGTATCTTTTTAAACCTTACCCTCCTATTTATGCTGTTAAAACTTACGAAAATAATTTAACATGGTTAATGAGACCTCTACAGAACACATTTATCATGATGTACTCTTTAGGCTTACGAAAATAATTTAACATGCTTAATGAGACCTTTACAGAAGACATTTATCATGATGTTCGAAGTGAGAAGAGCACACATTACACATAGTAAGAATCCAAATAAAGGTGTTTAAAAGGATGCATGAAAGAAGGAAGAAGATAACGATAGAAAGAAAATGACGTACCCAAAGGTAGGACTGAATGAAGACAAAAGGGGACAGTACGTGTTTTTAGGATAAGATTTCAAAATAGAAAGAGACATGTAGGGAAAAGTAGCTGTGATCATAAATTTGAGTTATCAGAAGAGATATGGCAAATTCCACAAGGTGATGAACCAGGAATTCCTGGAGTATATGGTATCTGTGAACAAGACACGTATTTTAAATTACAGGCTGACTGGTAGGATATTTGCTATTTAGACTTACTGTTTCCTAAGATGTATCACGTGAATAGTTTCAATGCTTTACCAATAACACCAGCACACAGATGTGCTTCAAGTATAAATGAGAGAACACAATTGGTGGGAGACATATTTGGAGCTATTAACTGAGCTGTGAGAGTGATACTCAATGATGAGAAATTTAGAAATCTTTCAACAGTAGTGCACAAAGTTGCAACCAGTGTATCTGGAGCTTCGTTGTTCCAAAAAAATAAACTAGTGGCAATTAGATACATGTTTTTGCAGAATAGATATGCTTTTGACATTGTGCTTGCAGAAAGAGGTTGCAGTCTGTAAGACTTTGAAGTCAGAACATTGTTGCACCTGACAAGAGCATGAAAATTGAAGATTACGCAAAGAATATTTCAGGCCTCAAAGTTGACCTGGAACCCATAGAAAACACTAATGCAATGAGACATTTTACATAGCAAGTTTCTTAACTAGGCAAATGATTTGCAACATAAGGAGGAGGAATCCTCAAAGGCATATTAGTGCCAGCATTAATCATACTTGTTTTATTTCCTGACTTTACTAGGAGTATATAAAGCTTTTAAAAATTTGCTATAAAAGAGAAGAAATAGAGATGAAAATAGGCAAATAAAAACAAGGTTGTAGAATTAAGTGACCACAACAACAAAGACTATAACAAACTAAAGAAGAGGGAACACTTTAAATGAAAAGGAGACAGGACTTAACAGAAGATGAGAATGAATTGTGAATTATTATGTGTAAAAGTTGTGATGGTTTTAAACCATCAAAGGGGGAGGTCGCTAGAGCATTTTTGTAAATGCTAATTAATGCAATTAACATGTAGAAATAACAAGTAGGCCTAAATCAAAAAGTCTCATTAAAGAAAAATCAAATGGAAGCACTAGGCTCCCATATCTGCCCATGCTAAGTTAAAAATGCTTTTAAACTCAGCCTTTCTTTTTTCCATTCTTATTGACCATAGGTAAACATTCTTAGTAATGTGAATACTTGAAGAATTCAGCAATTTAATTTAATTTAATTGTGGGTTTATATAGCGCTAGGAATCGACTCCCGGAGGAGTATCTCCACACTTCGACCGCTGGGGAACCCGTCCTGGCTCACCCTGAGAGATGGTCCCAGATGGGTATCTCTAAGGTGCGACCAAGCATCCCCGGCGATCTGGGGGGGCCGTTGTGAAGATGAGGCAAGCTGATGCCCAGAGTTGCCGCGTGTGGTCTCTGACTAGAGTAGGCACTGAGGCGAGAATTATCGAGTCCGCTGACCCTGGTCCACGACCCTGCCGCGTCGGGAATCGAACCCTGGTCCCGGGCCGTTCTCTGCTTACGGGTCTGCCGCCTCTAACCAGTGAGCCACACTTCTCCACTCCACACTCCAATAAAATGTGCTGAACCAACTTGATTTAATAGGAAAAGATAGTTTTCAACCTTACCATAGATATATAGTTCATAGAATACAATAGGTTATTAAATAATGTAGTTACATTTCACTTAAAGGTTTCTTCATGTTTAAGATTTGTAAGCTTGAATATGTGAGAAAGAGATGTTTCCATTTGTGGAAATACATATCTAACCATGAACTGTTTTGTTTTGTAGAAGAAAAGTCACTGGGAACAAAACCTCGACATGCTAAACACCAAGGTCAGTGCTAGTGATTGAGGGCATATAATTGAGAGGAGGCAATCTAACCCTCTAAGCAGGATATTCAAACTGACTCTCAAGCCTATGTCAGTCGCCGAGATCACAAAGCTGAATATCATGATATGCAATAAGGCTATGTAGCCGTGGGTATTGGAAATTTCATTTGGAAAACATACACTGTTGCACATGGTGATTCCTCAATCACCCCACGCCGCTCATTCTAAGCAATGCCCCTCTAATTACTTGTAACATTATCCAGTTGTCAACCAAAGCAAGAAGCAAGGTGACACAGCAAGTAGAGATCAGGCTGTGTATCAATGTCTGTAGAGGAGAGAAAAGAAAGAAGAGAAACACATTCTGAGTGTCTCTGTGTCCTCCTTTGATGAGCCTGGTGAGAGGAGTAAGCCTTGAGCGGGTGCATCTCTTTTACAGAGATACACGTTGATGCATTAAGAGGAGCCAAAGCTCTGTATGGCCTGAAATGAGTACTGGACTCCAGGCTGGGGTTCATGAGAATTGTAATCTTGTTGCCTGGTAAAGGGTACACATTCATCAATAATATCAATTCAGACCAACCAAAGGGCTGCATATTACATGACTTATTGTAGATTAAACTAATAAAGTTTTGTAACCACGTAAAAGACTGATTAAGATGTGGGTTTTGATGTGGGATTTGTTAGGACAAAAATGATTGTCGGTGAGAGGTATTCTGGGATATAGAGTCCAATCAGATAAACATTAAAAACAGGGGGGAGTGACCATTAGAAGGCTGGAAGCAAGTGGAACAGATATTTTTCCAGTAGTACTCCACCTACCAATAAGCAATTATACCCGATGAAATGTAGTAAGTTATGAACCTCGGGAAGACCAATCAAGGTCTAGCTAGTGCTGTCCAGGGGTTCTCATCATTTAGTCCTCATAGATAACTCTTTAATCTAAAAATCCAACGCTGTTCCCTCTGGAACAGCAGATTATCCAAGTTACTCATATGTTCACTTTAGTAGTGGTTGTCAATGATAGTCCATTTTATATCTTCATCAATGTGTTGTGACATCAGATAGTGCCTGGTCAATTTCTTGTTGGATTCTTACACCTCACACAGCTATGATGTTCTACCATCCTTGTCTTTATTTTGTTAATTATCATGCCCACAGATTGGAGTGTGCAGGAATAGGTGTTCAAATATATCAGCCCCTGGTATTGCAGGTCATTTGACTATCCAGTATTCATGGGGTCCTAAGACCCCAAACAATCTGAGTTAGTGGTTGTGTCAGATGGCAAACTGAGCATAATCCGCAAATGAAATGTCCCTTGACACAGAGTAATGTCCATAGAGTCTCCTGAATGTTCCTTTGAGTCACTTGAGGTCCTCTATGGACCACTATATCTTTGATGTTTCTGCTCTTTTTCAGGGTTTCTCGAGGTGTGTGTCACCTGTATTTAAGATTTGCCAGTTATTGTTGCCATCTATCCCTAAGGTGTTAGCTAGACGGTGGCTACACATACCAGTCTGGCAGAGGTTTGTTTCAGGAGTACCTCTAGGAGTGTCTGTGATTGGGTGTAGCCCTCTAGGCTGATCTTCCATTTAGTGTCATAGGAGACTGTCTCTGTGTCAAGCAATTGTTTAGTTCATCTGTATGCTTCTTGAGCTTGTCAACTTCTGTGTAGTTTCTCCTTACTCTTAGGAATTAACTCAATTGGAGGTTATTTCTCAATACATGGGGGTGGAAACTGTCATATGATAGCAAAGAATTGTGAGCCATAGATTCTTTTTATATAGGTCAGAGAAGATTCCTCTCTCCTTGGCATGTGGCGACATGTCAAGAAATTGTATAGACGCTTTACTATAATCACAAGTGCAATGGAGGTAGCTATTGCTGAGTGAAACTGTTCAACATCTCCAGGTTACCCTACTAGACAGTCAAGTTGTAATCTATGTAGTTTTTCCGTAGTCAAAGGTTCGTCTGGAATGGATTGCCTGCTGTATATATATGGATGGTCTCACATCCAAATGCGCCATGCTTGGCGCTAAGGTACTCTCATGGAAGTCCTTGTTACTTGACAATACAGTTGGTTCTGAAACAGAAAGAAGTTCTATTTCATTGTTATTAATGCACAGTCTAGTACAAAAAAGGTTGGAGTCACATCATCTCTCTCTCAGTTCTGACAGTCCCTTAACTGCTCAAAGAGTATTCTCTTGAGGGATATAATTGTATATTTATTCCACATCATATGACACCAACAAGTGTTTGTCAATGTTGAACTGAACCTCAGTCAATAGGGTTCGTACATGTTTAGTGTCTTGTAAGTAGGAGGGAATCTCTACTACCATAGGTCTTAGGAACCAATCCACAAATTGGGAGAGAGGCTCAGGTAAAGAACCAATCCACGAGACAAATGGTTTCCCTGGTGGTAAACACCTGGCTTTGTGGATGTTTGGTAAAATGTAGAGATAGGGGGGCATATTTATTAGAATTGGCATAGGGCAGTGCCGCAAGTCATTTCCTGCACTGCCCCATGCCAATTCGAAAAAGGCAGGATTGCAACATATTTACAAGATACAGTGTATTCCTGTCCTTTCAGCCAGTGCTGGGGCACAATTAGCAGCTGTGCGCCAATACAGGCACCCCTAAACCATGGTGCAAGGGCATCTGTGTTGTTATCAGGATTGATTTTGTGGAGGACGGGTCACCTTCATGCACAAACACAATCATTGGAGATGTTTTCCTCTTTCTAAGTGTGCTTCAGAATGCAGCACATATAGAAAGATGAAACAATGTAATTTCTCCTCTTTATGCCACCATTGGGGATGTGCATGATCTTAATGCATTCGCAGATTTATGTCATGTTGTAAATCTGAGAATGTGTCAAAACCTATGAGTGTTACATGGGAACATCCACTGCAACACCCATGGTACGCCTCCCCGACGCAGTGTGAGGCAACCCAGTGACTTGCCTCATTTCATATCTACGAGGCCATGAAAATCCATGCAGGGTGGCTCTACATGGTCTTGTACAAATGGCTAAGCCCTGTGCTCACCCGGAATATCACAAAAGTGATGTTCAAGAGGCACACAGGAATTGTATATAAGACCCCCACTGTTTTAGGGGGAGCAGTTTCGATACGAATTCAGCCTCACTCTTTGTAATCCACTCTACATCCCTTTCTTTCTCTACTAGGGAATTATGGTTTGTGGAACGTAGGCAGCGCGTATTTCTAATGTTCTCAGTATTTGGTGTCACTGAGTTGTTTCAGACATTCTTCCTGAAAGGAACTGGAATCCAGGATCACCTTAGCTCCACCCTTATCAGCAGGTTTTATTACTATTTTATTGCCAAATCCTAGTAGTCTCAAGCAATCCATCACGTTCTTTGACAAACTAAAAAAGGGTTATTTGGCTTGGCTTTTCAAAGCTTCAGAATCTTTGATCACCACTTTTTCAAAGGTAGACGCTGCAGAAGGAACTAAATATGGAAGAGGGTTAAAGGTGGATTTCTTTTTGAGACCGGAAATGGTACTGCTTTTGGGAGAGATGCTGTCTGTTTTATCAATGAAAAAGGACAAGTGTACCTTCCTAAAGAAGTGAAATAGAACTTTACGTTCGGTGAAATCATCATCCAAATGTGTGGGGACCAATCCCAAGCCCTTATTCAAAATGCTTTCTTTCTGTGAGGTAAGGGGGCATTAGCTCAGATTGACGATACATCTGTTGTGTTGCTTGTTGATGGAGAGGTTTCTTTTGTCATGCTTCATGTTTGTTGACGTTCTGTTATTGGTCCCCAATGCACATGGGGGGGCTTGTGTTTCTTCTTCTTAATCTTGTCCCATGGACCTGGCCTAAAAAGGCAGAAAACCCTGGTTAGCAAATGTGGGGGGTTGGAAGAGCCGAGTATTGGAAAACCCCAGGGTTGGGGAGGCCGCCAAGGCATCTGGGATAGGGCAGCCCAGAAAATAACATTGTCCCCTCAGTTAATTCATTCTGTTTCTACCAGCATTATCAGAATTACTGAAATCTGCATTTTCTGTGTTGCTCCAGTCGTCCAATTCAGAAGTCCACACAATTGTACCATGGTGCCAACCTCTAGCTCTCTTTTTGTTTCTATTTTGGGGTTGTGCTTGATAATCATCAGGTATGTAGGGGTACACTTTCTCACGGGAGAAGCGGGTGACATTATTTTTCAGTTTATTGATCTTGTATTGTGATAAACTCTATTTAGTCTCACTCACAATCTTCTTCATCTCCTCTAGTTGTTTTCTTTAACAAGCTCATCTGCAAATTCCATTTGCTCTGGCTCTCCAGAAGTTGGATCTGCACTAGTAATAGATCAACTGTCTCTTTTGCTCTGTTAATCAAAGGAATCAGCCAATCTCTGGTGCAACGGCATGAGATCAGTGACCAGTCTTTTTTAAAGGTTTCATTATCTGGAAATTGTCTGAGAGCATTTGCCGCTATTAGCCCTTGTGTGGCTATATTGTTCTGTAGATATTCAGTAAGAAGTGCTCCATGCGGGCAGTCCGAATAGTTTGTCTCTTCATCTTAGATAGTTTTGCCCATTCACCTATCTGGGATATGGTTTGAGTTATCTGAGTCTATAGGACACTAGGAGTCATCAGAATGGACTTTAACATTGTAGCATCAAATCTTAGGCCCACATTGTCAGTCATCATGTCTAATAGATTGTGAATGTTGTAATTAGGAAATGTATAGATACCCCATTTAAATATACAGCTAAGCCAATAAAGAAGAAAAGAGGGGTCTAATGAGAGTTAACAACCCAACCAGAAGCGTACAACTCCCTATCAATATAAATCACAAAAAAGTATGCCTAGTCATAAAGGGCATGCCTATGTATGTGAAAAATGCATTTATTTGGCCAATATGAAGGTGGCATGCTTCAGCTTGGGTACCCTCATAACACCAGGACTGAATGTACGTGATATGGGCAACAACTCTCCAAAGCTGAAGAAGCTGGGTTGTTTTAATTTTGGGTGAGAGCCAGGTATCGGTGAGAGGCACAGTGATATATTTACAATTGTAGTAAGTTAGAACTATCTCCCAGTAAGCTAGGTATCAGCTTTACTCTAGTGCCCCCAGTGAATAGAGATAAAACCAGTGAGGGGGAGTTTCGAAATAATATTTTCCATATATGGTCGACATGTTTCTGCCCCATAGGTGACCCAACCATGGGTCGAGAGGCATTCTTAAGGACCAGGTATTATAGGCACTCTGTGATATAAAACAAAAATGATAAAACATAATGTTGGCCTAATTGTAGTAAGCCAATGGATACAGAAGGTACCCAACAATCTAATTGTTTGTGTCATACTACATAATATTCAAAGGACAACGTTAAAAACATTCAAACACATACAAACAACATCAAGGTCACTACCGAGCACATGTGAGCAGACTTGGGTGAGTGTGTCCTACACCAGTGATTGGTGACATATAATTGAGAGGAGGAAATCTTCTCCTCTGTAAGGGATATTCAGCTCACTTTCATGCCTAAATCAGCTGCCTAGATCGCAAAGCTGTATTTCAGAATACACAATAATGTCAGATATCAGCGGGGATTGAAAATTTCATTTGCTAAACATAGAACGTTATGTATGGAGATTCCTCAAATACCACATGCCGCTTGTTCTAAGCAATGATTCTCTGATCAATCTAACATTATCCAGTTATTAGCCAAGCAAGCGGCAAGGTGACACAGCAAGTAGAGAACAGGTTGTGGATCGAGGCCTGTAGAGAAGAGAAAAGATTGAATAGAAATACCTTAATGAGTTCTTGTCTTAGTTCATGCTAGGTTTGTGTCCATAAATGACTTGTTATATCAAGCAGATTGTGATTGTTTGGGAATCTATGTCCCTCATTGAGACTCTTTGTTATGAAAAATACTTCAATGACAATTTGGAATCAAGGCAGAAGAAGATAAAGTCAACATATATGTTGACATAGATTACATTTGTTGAAAGTGATGCTACACTGGACCATTTGTAGTAGATTCAGTATTCAATTCTGTCCTGGTGTTGGTGTTGTAATGCAGAGAGTTAGGTTTCAAAGTAGTGGTCAGATAGCACAGGCATGGAGGTTTGGTCTGCAAGGCAGAGGTAGAGGAGTGGCTGTCATTTTGATGGGAGGGATGGACATAAAAAAGTTGAAGTAGTTCATTACTCGTCATAATTGTAACGAAACGGGTCCCTGAAAGTTAGAGCACTGATTGAATCCAAATGAGTGCAACATTATATATTAAAATGGCAAATAATAATGCAATGTTAATGCATAATATGCAAGTTCAGAGGTGATTCAATGTTTATATGCCCCAAGCCCAATCATGCAAAAAACATGGCTAACAGAAGATTCAACTTGAAT
Source organism: Lissotriton helveticus (assembly GCF_964261635.1). Taxonomy (NCBI): domain Eukaryota; kingdom Metazoa; phylum Chordata; class Amphibia; order Caudata; family Salamandridae; genus Lissotriton; species Lissotriton helveticus. Next base: position 1,333,257,735 of record NC_136063.1, on the reverse strand, counting down.
CCAACCCGAAAGATTCAGAAGAACGTGTTCATAACCACTGATAATCTACAGTTCACAGTATTTGACAGCCCCATTGGACTTGACCCTGATAAATCACAAAGTCAAATCCTAAAAGGAGAGGAGGATTGCATACTTGGCACAATTCTAGAGGTAGGCTATAGTGGGCCATATGTGGATGGAGAGGTGAATGACAACTCTGTATATATTGTTTCTATTCTGGATCTTCCCGCTCTACTGTGAGAACAGCAGACGTTCCAAACCTATACTATCGGGTAAACAAGTTCAACTGGTAGATATCTCAAATAGACAATGTATAATCCAGTTTCAGCTAAGGTTCTTGTAAAAATAGGTTCTCTCAAAAGGATCATTAATTTGTAATATGTGACACAGGGTCTGTCAATCTGCTGGGTAAAGATTTACTAAATTTTACTAAATTAAATAGTGTGACCTTTTGTACAACAAATGCTGTGGAACTTCAGGCATGCAATGAGGATGTAGACTTTCAATCAAAATCATAAGAAACTGTAGTTTGGCTGTTCTCAATTCTAACACAAGAAGCCTTACCCCCCAAAATGCAGTGAAAGGGGAAGTCTTGGACTTTACATGCAAAGTCATCAAACTGATTGAGAATGTTGAACCAGTGAGGATCACAGTGAAGCCAAATGGAGAGTATCCCTGAACCCCCCAATACCACCTACCAGCTGAAGAGGTGGCAAGAATTACTCCTGTCATTCGGTTCCTATTAGAACACGGCATCTTGAAGGAAGTGCTAGGAAGTCCCTGCATATCACCAGTGAAATTGAGAATATTTCAGGAACTAAGAAAGTTGAGTCAAATTATAATCACATGTTGTCCTGTGGAACCGAATCCTGTTGTGATACTTATTCAAATCCCATGTGGTGCAGAGTGGTTCTTGGTTATTGTTCTGTATTCACTATTCTTTTCTATCCCTTTACATGAGGAATGTTAGTTTATGTTTGCCTTCAAATTCTTAAGGAAACTTCTTTTATGGTGCTGAGTCCCACAATGGTATACAGAGAGTTCCTTGATCCTTAAAACAATTCTGAAAACAAAATATAGAGACTCTACAGTTGCCTTGCAACTTGATTCTGGCCTAGTGCATTGACGATCTACTGGTGGTGTCAATAATGCAAGACGTTTGCAAGCAAGACACAATCACTTTGATAAATCACCTGACAAAGAATGACACAAGGTGACCCCTAACAATTTGCAGGCCTATCAGAGGGATGTTTTCTACTTGGGATATTGCGTTGAGAAAGGCCCTAGGAAAGTGTCCCAAGAAGATATCTCTACTGCCCTGAGAATGAACTTCCCGCCCCATAACACAGAGAAATGTCAAGTTTTTCTTGAGAATGGTGGTCGACTATCGTCAGGGGATTTCCAACATTATCTAGTGGCTACGCCTTTACAGAGACCTACACACAATGATGTGACTGATCCACTACCCTGATAAACAAATATGTGAGTGCCTTCCTAGAGCACAGAGTACTAGCACTAGGACTGCCAGATTGTGACAAGGATTCAGTATTGTACATTCAAGAGCTTGAAGTGCGCACATTGGCTGTGTTGACACAGACCCCCATTAAAGCAAAACAGCCAGCAGCGTATTTCTCTGGTACACTTGATCCAGTGGCCACCATGCTTCCTGGATGTCTTAAAGCAGTAGCTGCTGCAGGTGTCAGTAGCCAGCAGTGTGAGACATAGCTATGGGTTATTCACTTATTATGATTGTTCCACATTCTGTTGGGATCTTTCTGACCTACACTAGAACTCAGCACTTAAGGCTTACTAAATATGAATATTTGATCTTGGCAGGAAAAATGTATCTTTGAAAAGGTGTAATGTTCCAAAGCCTGCTACTCTTTTACCCTCCCAGAGAGTGACTCAGATAGTTGAGGTTGACCACAACTGTCTTGACATTAATGAATTGTGCACCAAGCTTAGACCTGACATTTGAGATGTTCCTTAGGACGAGCCTGACTTAAATTTGTTTGTGGATGGCTCTTGTTCAATACTCCTAATTGTGTAATGTAACTTAGGTGCAAGTCGCTGAACAGTTTGCCCTGACTAGAGCATGTTATATTTCCAACAGTCAGCGTGTCACCACTTAAATCAACAGTCAATATGGTTTTGGTGTGGTCCATGGTTTCAGGCAGCACTAGTCAAAGAAGGATTTCTTGGCTTCCTCTGGTTCCTCAATAAGGAATGGAAAGTATGCAATTGACTTATTATTGGTGTTGGTAAATTGCTAAAGATGTATCAGTTGTAAAATGTGCAGCGCGCAGGAGCTTATGAGATCTTGGGACCAATGCTCATCACTGTGCAAGCATATGGCAAGGTATTGTGTTCAGGAGTCCTGTGCATTGAATGAAGTGGAACTATGTGCGACAATGAAGCTGTTTTAAACATGTTATTTTGTACTATAAATACTTGGGAAGAATTAAGGCAATTAGAGGATGTGTAAAGAATCAGTATTATATTTGGGTTACCTGCGATGGAAGACCTGTTTTCCCTGATGCAGATCACTGACATAATATCGAGACAACAAATATCGACTCCAAGAATTATCGAAAATGCAATATTGTTTACAAAATATTGAGTCAGTAAATATAACTATTAAACTCACTTAAGATCACATAAATATCTACAACAAAATATCTAATCTTACATATATCGAAAACCAAATTTTCAAAAACAGAAATACTGTGAACTATAAGTAAACATAAAATGACAAAAATATTGAAAATAACAGTATTGACTACATACAAATCATTAAAACAAGTAGTAAATATGATTACAAATAACTAACAACACAATATTTAAACCAGAACACAATACACAATATATCCTAAAGTAATAACTAAAATAAATAAATAGATTATGTTTTACTTAACTAAAAACCTAAATCAAAACAATATCAACATCATATACCTTTAAAAATGTACATTACACATATTTAAATAACATTTGATCACAATACATATTTATATTAACAAACAAAATGTGTTATTTTCTTAAAGAAAATAAATAGACTATTCAATAAATAAACGTATAAAGAAATACGAACAAAAAACCCATTAACTAACTATTTGCAAATAAGGATACAACTGAATTTGTCAAAATGACATTAAACATTATAAAAATATGACACATGCTATAAATAAAATTATTTTTTCAGCACAACACGTCTCTGAACAACATACAAGTAATTTTAGAAAAGAAAGAGTAAATGTATATTAAACTGTATAATAATAAATAACACACAGCAAATAACTATTTTTTTATATTTATATTATAACAGCAAATAAAGAGAAAATGACAGAAGGAGCAACATTTACAACAGGAATGAAGGGGAAACTGTTACTGTATTACACGGGATACACCTACAGTTAAGAATATGCTTCTACTGAACATATTAATTTTAAATGTACAAAATATTCTAATGCATGTTATGGGAGGGCAGCTACTAAAGAAGCTATAGTATTTAATGCAAAAGAGCATAACCACCCCCAATGTCACAGAGATAGAAGTAAGAGAAGTTTTAGCAAATATAAGAGAAGCTAGCACTAGTTCTCAAGAGCCCACAACACAAATACTGACAAATAAACTATGCCACATACCTGAACATATAACTGGTCAGTTACCATCAATATCCACCTTAAAATGCCTCATAACACACACTAAAAGGGCCCTCAGTGACACCCCACCTGCTCCCAAAACATAGTGGGATATTGACATCCCACCACACCAAACAATAACCCATAGAGAAAACCCTTTCTATTTTATGACAGTGAAAATAATGACAAATACACATTTTTTCTACCCCTAACAATGTACTAAAACTGTCCCAATGTCAAATGTGGATGATAGATGATACATCTAAAATGTGTCCCAAACCAGTCCATCAACTGTACAACATGCATGGTGCATTTCCAGAAAACAAATATTTCTTTTGTTTCTGCATTATTTCCAAATAAACAAGGCAGTACCTACATGGAACTGATAAACCACATTAAACAACAAACACGTGCTAGCCCCAAAAAATGATGATTGACTTTGAACAAGCGACTATCCAATCTATCCTAAAATATACCCTCACACAGCCATAGAGGGATGCTATTACCATTTTATTCAAAGTGTATGACTTCACCTACAGATATTGGCACTAAGGGCAATATTACGAGTTTGGCAGTCTGCAGCTGGGGTCACCACCTCCATGTTCTCAGGAAGACTGCCAATCAATCAATCAATCATGCCATTTGTATAGCGCACTACTCACCCGGGAGGGTCTCAAGGCGCTTGGGGGGAGGGGTATGCTACTGCTCGAACAGCCAGGTCTTGAGTTGTTTCCTGAAGGCGAGATGGTCCTGGGTCAGCCGAAGGTGGATGGGGAGGGAGTTCCAAGTCTTGGCAGCCAGGTAAGAGAAGGATCTTCCTCCGGCGGTGGCTCTTCGGATGCGTGGTACGGCTGCGAGGGCGAGGCTGGTGGACCGTAGCTGGCGGGTGGGCGTGTAGAAGGTCAGGCGGTCATTGAGGTACTTGGGGCCCAGGTCGTGGAGAGACTTGTGTGCGTGGGTGAGGAGCTGGAACGTGATCCTCTTGTCGACGGGGAGCCAGTGCAGGTTCCTCAGGTGGCTGGAGATGTGGCTGCGTCGGGGGACATCCAGGATGAGTCGGGCGGAGGCGTTCTGGATGCGCTGGAGTCTTTTCTGTAGCTTGGCTGTGGTTCCGGCATAGAGGGCGTTTCCGTAGTCCAGTCGGCTGGTGACGAGTGCCTGGTCTCAGTCGGGATCCAGCGGAAGATCTTGCGAAGCATACGCAGGGTGTTGAAGCACGATGAGGAGACGGCGTTGACTTGTCTGGTCATCGAGAGGGAGGGGTCCAGGATGAAGACCAGGTTGCGTGCGTGGTCGGTTGGCTTGGGTGCGGTGCCCAGGCCTGGGGGCCACCAGGAGTCATCCCAGGCGGAGGGCGAAGATCCCAGGATGAGGACTTCCGTCTTGTCCGAGTTCAGTTTCAGGCGGCTGTCCTTCATCCACTCGGCGACGTCTTTCATCCCTTCGTCTAGGCAGGTTCTGGCGGTGTTGGGGTCTCTGGTGAGGGAGAGGATCAGCTGGGTGTCATCGGCGTAAGAGATGATGTTGAGGTTGTGCTGGCGTGCGATGGCTGCGAGAGGTTTCATGTAGATGTTGAAGAGGGTGGGGCTGAGTGAAGATCCTTGCGGGACGCCGCAGATGACTTCGGTGGCCTCGGAGCGAAACGGGGGGAGGCGGACTCTTTGTGTTCTTCCGGCGAGGAACGAGATGATCCACTCCAGTGCCTTCTCTTGGATACCGATGTTGCTGAGGCGCTGGACTAGGGTGCGGTGGCAGACCGTGTCGAACGCAGCGGAGAGGTCCAGGAGGATGAGGGCCACTGTTTCCCCCTTGTCGAGCAGGGTCCGGATGTCGCCGGTGGCTGCGATGAGGGCGGTCTCGGTGCTGTGGTTGGCTCTGAGGGGTCGAGGGATCCGTTCGTCTCGAGGAAGGCGGTCAGCTGTCTGTTGACGATCTTCTCGATGATTTTAGCAGGAAAAGGGAGGAGCGAGATGGGGCGGAAGTTTTTGAGATCGGTGTGGTCCGCTGTAGGTTTCTTCAGGAGGGCGCTGATCTCGGCGTGCTTCCAGCTCTCCGGGAAGGTGGCTGTGTTGAAGGAGGCGTTGATGATGTTCCGGAGTTGGGGTGCGATGGTGGAGTCGGCCTTGTTGTAGACGTGGTGTGGGCAGGGGTCCGTCGGTGATCCGGAGTGGATGGTGTTCATCGTGCGGGCTGTGTCTTCGGTGGTCACCGTGGTCCAGGTGCAAAAGGTGGCGGTGGGGGCGTTGGTTCGACGGTTGGGTGCGTGGGTGGGGCGCCGAAGCTGTTGTGGATGTCGGCGATCTTGCGGTGGAAGAACGAGGCGAGGGAGTCGCAGAGGTCTTGTGACGGAGTGATGTCGTTGGTGCCGGTGCTGGGGTTGGAGAACTCCTTGACGATAGTGAAGAGCTCTTTGCTGTCGTGGGCGTTGTTGTCCAGTCGTTCCTTCAGGGATTTCTTCTTGGTGGTGCGGATGAGCTGGTGGTGCTTGCGGGTAACGTGTTTGAGGGCGGTCATGTTGTCGGTGGTCCGGTCGAGGAGCCAGGCTTTCTCGAGGGTGCGGCAGGTCTTCTTGGAGTCCTTGAGGTCGTCGGTGAACCAGGATGCCTTCTTGCTTCTGGGTCTGCTGGGAGGGTTCTTTAGTGGCGCGAGGTCGTCGGCGCAGGCCGTCAGCCACTGTGTGAAGTTGCGGGCTGCTTCGTTGGGGTCCGTTGTGTTGGCGGGTGGGCTCTGGCTGAGGGAGGTGGTGAGCTGGTCTGCGGTGATCTTGCTCCAATTCCTGTGAGGTACCTGTTGCGGGTGGTGGTGGGTAGTGGATCTTTTGAAGCTGAAGTGGACGCAGCTGTGGTCGGTCCAGTGGAGTCCGGTAGCGTGGCTGAAGGTGATGTACTTGCTGGAAGAGAAGACGGGATCAAGCGTGTGGCTGGCGTAGTGGGTGGGGGTGTTGACTAAGCATGGGCGGATTTTGCGGATTGGCAATCCGCGAACTTGCGTATTTACGGATTCGCAATCCGCGAAGATCCGCGAACTCTAGCGGACTTGCGGATTTTTCCGTTTTTTGTGTTGGCGCGTGTTCGCGCCGATTTTGGGACAAGTTCGCAATTGCGAACTTACTTTTCGGCTTGCAACGGCCGCGACTATGTTGTTTCTACGTCTGGTTTATCATCACAGGTTCACAGCACCCTCTGTTTCACCACTGCCACCCTCTGGGACACCCATGCCACCCTCTAGTACATCCTCACAGGCACCTATTAGGTTTATTTATTACTGTAGATTATGGTGGTTGAAAAAAGCTAGCACACCTGCCCTTCTTCAACTGCCATCAATTAATTTGTGTTTCATTAATGTGTCAGTAATTTTGAAAGTTCCAGTCTGGCTGGCACCTGCTTCCTTCCTTATCTGTAATTTGCTATTTGTTGCAGTGATTTTTTTTTTTTACAGGACCTTTATGGTGCTATTCTATGAGCCTGCTGTTTGGGTCATAGCAGGGTCATAGAATTGTTGCAAACTCTGGAGGGGCCCATCAGGAAGCACTACCTTGAATGTTACTAATGTTAAGTTTGAACTTTTGCACCTGCTCATTGCTTTCATTTTAGCTAAAATCGTTTTTTTTGCAATTTCGCGCGTTATTTGGGGCGCGAATCCGTGCGAGATCGATTTCGGAAGCCGCGAATACGTGCGAATACAAAATTGTTTTTGTTGCGACGTGTATGTTCGCGTGATCTTGCGCGTGTTCGCGAGGCGCTTCTAGCTATTCGTTTGCCAAGTTACCCTATCGGTCGTACACGGGCGCGGCCATCTTGTTGGCGTGACGTAATTCCGTTTCCGCCCGCTATGTGTAATCTCGCAAAGTGTGCTGCTCGCGAGTACAAGTTCGCGCGTACTCGCAAGGAAAATCTCGCGCGAACTTACCCACGCGGTCGTGAACGGGCGCGGCCATCTTGTTTCTCATTCATTGCTATGGTTCTGGGCATGCTTTCTCTATCCTCTCTCAATCTCTGCCATCCTTTGCTTGTTTGAAGTTTTTTTGATCTAATTTTACTTATTATCTAACCCTCTATTTTTCTAGCTCTATATTTTTGTGTTTTCTGCAGCTTTTAGTTACTTTTAAACTACTTTTTTAAACTCTTTTATTTTCTTCTTCACTATTCTATTTCTTCTTTATCATTTAAGTTTATTTCTGCCCAGACCATGGTAAAGGGAGCCGGGAAGCACCCTGAGAAGGGGAAGGGTCCCGCACCCCGTGCCCGGCTCCCGTGCGGGCGTTTAAGGGGGGAGCAAGTGGTCCCGAGGGAGATCTTTAGCGCGGAGGAAGTGGCGGCACTGATCTTCCATGTCCAGCGCCGCCTCCCCAAGACGATCCTGGGAGGCGGCAAGATCGCGACCGGCTATGGCATCCGGGAGCGCCGCCAGCGGTGGGAGAAGGTGTGCCGGGCCATGTACAAGATCTCTGGGGTCCGGCGCACGTATAACCAGGCCACCCACCGCTGGACCGATGTCATGGACCGGGAGCGGGACTTGCTGGACGCGCTCGGCGTAGAGGTCCCCGGGCTTGGTGAGTAGTAGTAGTAGTACATTTACTACTCTGTTTTATCCGGCTCTGTTATTTGCAAATCTTTGTTCTTTACCAAGAGCAATAATGCTGCCGATTACATTGAGGTAAATTATATTTCAAAATCTTCTATGCATTTCATTTTCAGGTGCACTGCTCTCCTTCTCAGTAGCCTTGCTTGCTACTATGCTTCTTTGTTTTGTATGTTGTGTTCAGAAGCATTTCATTGGCCTGAGAAATTATGTATCAGTGTACTGTAAAGAAAAGAACTGCGTAATGCTAGACAGTAAGGGTCATATTTTCAATTACCGGCGCATCCCTGCAAAGTAGCAGGGATGCGGCAGTAATTGTGTGCCATGCCACCACCACCCATTGGCCCAAAACGTCACAGAAGCCTTACGCATCTGTGCCGTAAAGGCAGCGCATTGCTGGAGTTGCGTGCCAACGATGGCGCAGCTCCAGCAATGCTCTGGGGTACCCTATCTCCCCAATGCTGCATCAAGCCGTACGTCGGCTTCAAGCGCGCAGGGTTTGAGTCATGCATCATTGTCATAAAAATGACTGATTGACATCTTGTAGATTTCCCTCAGCCACTTTTAGGATTCGTTCCTGCGCAGGTACGCCCTCCCTTGCGCCGGAACGCCCCCTGATGGCGCAGGGCTTTACAACGTGATGCATCGCCCATATGCCCATATGTGTTTTTTTTTTAATATATACGCCGCACCAACACCATGGCGAGTCTTTTGTTCTGCCGCTGCGTCAGAAAAGGCACGCAACAATGGAGGAAAATCAGCCGCAACTTCCGCAAGGGACTTATAAATCAGCCCCAACAGACTGAAGTCCAGTGTCCTTCCTTTAGACAGTCACATGGCTATCAGAAGAAATAGTGGCGGTGGTGGCGGGTGGATTGATAGTTTGAGTATTCACTGATCTGCAAGCAGGATGGACTTTGTCTGTCACGTGTTGTGCACTACTGCCTGCAGTGCCAGGCCTAGGCAAACCTCTTTAGTAGTCTGTTTATTGAGTTACATAGGAACTTTCTAAGTCAACGTTCCGCAAATCAGGCAATACGAATAACGTAGTATACCACATGAGATAGATCCCGTGGAATAGTTGTCTATCTATTTGCTATTTTTCCAAAATATGTTGTTATTGTTCTTTTGAAATGTTTGATTTGGTTGAAAAATCTCATCCATGTTTTATGGTTTTTCTTTCTTTCATGTTGTACATCAGCTCCCCCCAAGGGCAAGAGGACACAGGAGGAGGGTGCTGAGGATGCAGGCCAGGATCGGGCAGGCGAGGGCTCCTTTGCTGGCCCCAGTAAGTTTACATTTTACTAAACAGTACCTATTTTTTCCTAGCGTTCCTCATTCGATTTTTTCTAAATCGTCTTTGATCTTCTTGTAGACTGAATATAAATTCTTATCCTGCCTCGAATATGATGACTCCCTGTGGTATTACTAGACTATTTTTATTAGTCTGTCTGTGTAGCTAACTAAGATTGGACATTTGGCAATTCCATTGGACTCCCATTATATTCAGCAATACCTCTATGCACTGTCTCCTTACTGACTAGATAGTGTGGCAGAGTCATTCAGCTCCCGAAGTCACCGATTATAGATCCCCAATGATCTCTAGATTATCGTACGCAGGACAAGAGAGTAGTACGGAGTCACAGCACAGTCAAGAAGTGTCAGAGGCACTCATGCTTGCAAAAATTCCAAAACCTTTAGCTCATCCACTCTAGTCTAGAGGAACAAAAACCACAGAGTCTATTTAAGTGTAAAAGCTTTATTAAAAGTAAACACATTTATTGAAATCTACTTTGTCATAAAACTATTTAACTGTAAACGGAAAAGTGGTTAGTGCTGACGATTAATTGGACACATTTCTTGTGGTCGAGCCGAACTCTCACCTACTTTGAACTTGATCCTGGTCGTGTTCTTAGGACTCAGGAGTCAAGCTTCTGTCTGTTAGGAGAAAAAGTGGTGCGTGTTAAAAATCAAAAGCAAGCATTCATCAGTTGTGCATAAAAGTGCAGCAAGACAACAGCCTTCCCTGGAAAATGGGACATTTTTACTATGGAGTAGACAGTCACAAATTATTACATTGTATTCTGTTTTTTTAACATTTCTCCTAGACCAAATATTATATAGTAGTGAGTGGTGTATTCTAACTTTCTTAAATGTACTTTGTAGGTGTAACATCTGGTGACGGGGCCAGCGCGGAGGTGGCTGATGTGTTGGACTTGGACTCGGAGGCCTCTGGGGAGGATGCGGCGGTAGAAGAGCTGGTGGCCGTTCCTGTGGGGGATCAAACGGTGGTGGCGGAAACAGGTAAGCTATATATTCCTTACTTATTGAGATTGAAGACTGCATAGTGTGCTTTCTGCACGGGTGTATTACAATTACAAATCAACCAGGTAGTAGCCTCCTCGAAATGTACTTCGACTTAGCTGTGAAGTTTTTGGTGAGAAGAATCCCAATAAGTTCTTAGACGAACGTGATGGATGGGATGAACGAAAAGCGAAAGAAGGGTGTAAGTAAGTGGGACGCGAACTTGTATGATGGCTGGCAAAGAAGAACGATATGTGTTTGCTTGGACCCAGAGGTGGCTGGGAAGGAAAGAATATGGTATGGTGCATGGCTGGGTCAATGATGAAGCAAGGATGGGTGGAAGGACAGCAGCCTGGGTGGGTGAAACAGAAACTGTATGTGTGCGTATACTTTGAATGAATGGATGCCTGGAGCATGGTATTCTCTGACTCTTACATAGCAAATGTGTATCTAGAGAGAGTAGATGGTCGCCAGGTGAAGTAAGTGTTACCTTGAAGAGCATGTACCACCGCACCCGCACGTCCGTCCCAGTGCAGGGAAGGCAAGGAAAAGAAATTGTAAATGTGTCCAATACTTCCATGAATAGTAGCAGTACTTTGTATTGCGTTTGCATTCACAGCATATATCTGGTTATTACGGTGGACACTCCGTACCTCTCTTAATAACTTTAGTTTACTTGTAGTACGTCATTCATGTGTGGGTGTATCACTGTGTTCACTCAATATTAAGCAAAGCACCTAAAGTCATCTCATCTGTCATTAAATACGTCCCATGTGAAGTGATAGATAATCAAATTAGTTAGCTTCTTCAGTTTCCTTTTCTAGTACTCATTTGCACTGTAGGGTGAAAGGTAAATTAATTAAGCAGTAGCCCTTGTAACAGAGTATTCTCAGTGCCACCCGTAATAGAAAAGTAATAGCTTCACCACCTGCATGTACTGGACCGGTACAGTAACGCAAGTCTGTCTCCATCATCATGGTGTGCAACTTTTTTTCTCGGGTGCAACTTCACTGTGCTGTGTCCATGTCATTCTGCCGGCTTGCATAAGATAACGTACCCATTTCCCTAAACAAGAGAGAAGAAGAAGAATAAGACTGGTGTACTGTCATAGTCGACTGTAATGGAAGTCCATAGTGGTCGTAGAATTAGTTCATTAAACTACCACTACTGTTAGAGCAAGGATGCAGAAGTGGGAGGGTTACATAGATACTGTCCTCAATAGTTATGTACTGTGCTTTCAATTTGCTACTTGTACTCTGTGACCCAACTTTCGGCTCAATCACTTTGTGTTATTAATAAGGAGCATTGGTTACAGACTATGTCTTTCTTTCTTCATATAGTTGCTCCTTCTTCCAAATCAACAACAAGGAGGGAGCAGGCTAGATTGGCCCGGCAACGGAGGCTGGAGGCCACAGTCGCCGAGTATCGGCGGCTGGTGGCCCTGGAGGAGGAGGAGGACACGCAGTCGAGCGGGGCAACATCTTCGACTGCATCCTCCTCCGTGACTAAACCAGCGGGACCGAGCCGGGCTAAGAAAGCCGACCGCCACCGCCAAGCACCGGAAACACCAGCTGCCCCCCACAGGAGCTGCAAGGAACGCCAACACCGCCTCCGAGTCCGCATGTCCAACCTGGAGCAGGAGGTCCTGAGGTATAAGACCTTGGTTAAGGGCCTCCGCTCCGAGCTTGCCACCCTCCGCAAGGAGTATGATGCCCATGCCGCATCATGCACCAGCACCAGCACCCTCCAGTAGTGGAGTGTCCCTTGCCCTTTTTTTATAGACTTTTGGGGGGTGGGATTTGGGAGTTGGGATCGTTTTGGGACGTTTCAGAGACAATCGTTGGGGTTAGGGTGGGTGAGGGAGATTATTTTGTTAGGGATAAATAAATATATTTTCCAACTACTTTATCTGACCATACCTGTTTTTTACTGCTTTTCAGTCTGGTGGGTGGGGGGCGGGGGTGTAACAGTAACTTTGTTTTCCTGAACAGTCGTAGGACTTTAGTAGTACAACCGTCAAACTCTTGTCTACTCCGAAATAATACTCCATTATACTACCTCCCACCAAACGCTTATCTTACCTGTAATTTGTGTTAGAAATTAGGGCTAGGCCCAGGGCTGGCTCCAGGTGAAATGGGGATTAACGTTGTCATTCCTGGGCGGGTGACATTTCCTCATTGCGGTGTTACTAGTGGTGTGACACAGTGGCAGTTGCATGCCTATGGAAAAAAAGAAAACGAAACCTTGTTTGTACTCCTTACTGTAGCATTACAACGGTTACGGTACGATCGAGAAAATAGCAGGTGACAGTACACTAGAACAGTGCCATAATGTAGCCTAACAAATGGTAAAGTATTGCAAGTATAACTAGTACTTGCGTTGAATTTATTTGACATTGGCTACTACTACTAGAAGATATAGTACTGAAGCTGAGTAAGTCTAGAAGATATCCTCGTATTCCTTCACCAGCCTGTTGCTGCTATCACCTTATCCTCCCCAGCAAGTGTGTGGAATTATTGATGTCATTTTAGTCAGACATCAAGCAAAACAACACAGCCCGGGGGAAGAGGGTTAGGGTTTGTAAAATGGATGGGAATGGGGGTTTCTTTTTGGGTAGGTTTTGTTGAGAGAAGAAAAAAAAAGCAGAGCATGGACAAACAATAATTGAAGATACAGAGTTTACAGACAATCTTTGGTTACAAAGTAAAGGTAAGCACATGCAGTCACACTCATAGAATAAAAGACAACAATGGATACTGTATCTGTATTGCGTATGTTGTTGGAGTTGTCCTGTTGAAATTGGTAAGTAAGTTGCATGCAGCAAACAATTCCTCTTATTGGCGGCACTCCTCCATTCCAGCTGACGCTTCGTCCATCAATGTGGTGGTGACCACTGACAGAAGAGACACCCTGTCCACTGCCTGCCTGGCGGATGTTGACTGAAACCCGGCCTGTAATTATTGAACGGAAAACAGGAAGTGCTATTACAATACCACTGATAAATAAATAAAAGGTATGTACGCTGTGTGGTTCAAAAAGTCACACTTTGATGATGCCTAGCAGAAAAATGGTTACAAAACGTACTTTGAAAGTAACAGTAGACCCAAATACAGACCGTGGATTGTATTCAAACCACTTGCCTGCAAGCAAAAGTATCCATAGCCAGCATCGCTCCAACAGTGCTCTACAACAACAGAACCGCGTTGCAATAGAACCCCCCTAAACACATGCAATCCTGCTGCTAGGGCTAACCCTAACGAACCCTAACTTACAAAGTGCCAAAACTGGTGTTTCCTTATGGATTTTGTCCAACTAACTTCTAGCCGGTATTAGACCTTCCCAGGAATGCCCCAGGCAAGACCCGCCAACCCACCCGCAAAAAAACACCCGACACAACACCACCAAACAGCGAAAAAGCTAAATCTCATACTTACAATGTCTCTCTCGGCCTTCGGTCCAAACGCGGCGCTGTGCAGCTAGGTCGTCATCATCATCAATCATCATAACTCCTGTTTTCCACCACGGATTTCCTGAAAAGCAAATGCAATCAAGATTAGACTGTCGCAGCAGTGCTTCGACAGAGACCCCGGCCGCAACCCACCCACGAACAGCAGGAAGCCCCCCAAAATGCTACATTGAGCAAGATGTCTGAAGAAATGGCAAAAAAAAGGCTGTTCCTTATGGATTTTGTCCAAAACACTTGTATCCGGTATTAGACCTTCCCAGGAATGCCCCAGGCAAGACCCGCCGGCGCCAACCCACCCGCAAAAAAACACCCGACAACACCCCCAAACAGCGAAAAAGCTAAATCTCATACTTACAATATCTCTCGGCCTTCGGTCCAAAGTAACGCGCTGTGCAGCTAGGTCATCATCAATCATCATAACTCCTGTTTTCCACCACGGATTTCCTGAAAAGCAAATGCAATCAAGATTAGACTGTCGCAGCAGTGCTTCGACAGACACCAAAAATTACACACAAACCCCCGGAACCCCGCCAAAGAGCACCTCAAAGGCAAGCAAGTCAGCAAAAACGGCAAGAAATTTTCACCTCATATTTGGTCCAAAACACTTTTGTCCATTATTAGAGCTTCACAGCAATGGGCCCAAAACCGTCAACTCACCCGCAAAGAAGTACAACACCCCCACAAGTGCTGAGTCTTTCTTCATTGTGCGTAATCCAGCACTCTGCTTGGAGGGAAATCGCAGTCTGGAGGAGGAGGATAGAGGAGCATGTTCTTCAGAACTTGTGAACCTGAGGAATGTAGACTGCGGCACCTTCAAATCAATAAGCAAACAAGTGAAGACAGTACTGATGATGGTCTTCTTTTTGGGATTAGGTGATTAAAGTTTGAATTAAATTAACTGTGCAAAACAAAGAAAGAGAGACACAAAGCACACAGGAATAAAAGTGAATAAGGACGAAAAAGAAAGTTCTTGATTGATTGTCTCATTTTCAGGGCTCGGTGTCAGGGAATAAGAACAAGATTTCGTCATCATACTCTGCGAATTCAGGCTGGATGAGGTCAGTGGCACCGAACAGAGAAAAAATCCCCTCATCTACGTTGCTGTCCTCATCGTCTTCATGTGGCGTGCTTTCTCGCACTTTGTAATCTGGTGGTATGAGGTGCTGATTCATCTTGATCATTGTCAGCCGCTCCACATTTTTGGGCGATAGGCGGCTCCGTTTGGCAGTTACAATGCCACCAGCAGCACTGAAAACACGTTCAGAAGACACACTTGCGAGTGGGCAAGACAAATAGTTTATAGCCAGGTTGTAGAGCTGTGGCCACAATTGTTTTTTGCCATGCCAATACTGCAATGGCTCCTCATTAAGAAAGACCACTGTTGAGTCATTCAGATAGTCCTGCACCATCGACTCAAGGTCATCAACTGTTCCTCCACTTTGCTTACTTTTTGCTGTGCCTGTGACATTTTTTAGAGAACCATACCCCATCAAACTTAGCCAATCCTCCTCCCCAGCCACTGTTAGTGTTGTCATTGTGTGTGGTGCAGATGATCCAGTTGCCGGTGTCTTTAACGGCTGAGAGGTCACTTGTGCCCCAGCCACAGGTGCAGAAGTGGATTCTTGTGACTGCGGATGGCCTGCTGATGCTGATGCTGATGTACTGGCTTCTCCTTCAATAACCTGCCGTTCTTTTTCAAACCTCTTGGCTGACCAGGCTAACCAATGTTTGTACTTTTGAACATCTGCATCAGCGAAAGGAAAGAATGCGTTGTCTGCCAGCGCCTTTTTGTAGCGTGGATCCAGAATAGTAGCACAAATGTAATGCTGATCTGAGTTGATGTTTTTAAGACGTTCATCACCACGTAGGCGATGTAATAATTTCTCAGACAAAATGAAATGGTTTTTTTTTTTTTCATCTTTTTCAAACTCAGAAGAAACCGCCATCAGTTGGTGCTCCAGTATGCACAACAATGGGATAGCTTTTCCCAAATTACAGTCCTCCTGGCTGACTGCACGCGTGAAGAACTCAAAAGGACGAAGCATGTCTGTCAGGCTTTTAACTATGGCCCATTGCGCCTTACTCATCCGCAGGTCCTCCTTCTGAGATGTAGCCTCTGTCAAGAAATAGTGATCGAGTACCGTATACTGCTCATGCAGACGCTCAAGCATGTAGAAGGTTGAGTTCCAACGTGTTGCCACCTCCTGGATGAGTGCTTTCACTGGCATTCCACGTTGAAGTAGCAGTCTCCGCAGATGCTTCCGGGCCTTAAAAGAATGGCTGAAATGGTTGCACATTTTGCGGCAGGTGGCCATTACCTCGAACGCTGGACTCTCTTTATCACTCAAGAATTTTTGAACTACCAGGTTGATACAGTGCGCCAAACACGGCACTCTAACATGGTGACCCTGTGACATGGCCTTAACTACATTGGCGCCATTATCCGTGGAAACATAACCAATCTTGCGTTTTAGGGGGGATAGCATTGACAACACCTTTTTGTCAAACTCTTCCAAAAGGTTTTCTGCTGTGTGACTTTTCTCCAAGGCAAACATGGCTAGTGTTGCATGTTTCCGAGCAGCTTTGAAAACTTGGTCCGGGTCAACACCTGCGTTTAGCTTTGCTATAACACCTGAAAAAGAGACCCAGTGTGCAGTGATGCACATGTAATCATCGCCTGGGCCACTGGTCCACATGTCTGTTGTCAGATGTATTGTGTGAACAGCACTCTTCTGCAAAGCTGCCCCAATCGCCTGCAGCACATCTTCATGTAGTGCTGGAACCGCAACTCTGGCAAAATAGAACCGGCTCGGAACCTTCCATTTAGGGCAGAGCGTTGCAACTAATTCAAGAAAACCTACCGCTTCTACAAAAGAAAAAGGTAGAAGGTCCACAGCTAGCATTTTAGCCAGCTTAGTGTTATACAGACGCGTCAGTGGGTGGTTGCGTTCATATGGCACGTCTGAAGTAAGCATTGTTCTAATGTTGCCCTGGACCAAGCATTTACGGGCTGATAATGACTTCGTTGACCCAATTTTGCTCGCTGGTGAACTTTTGTGCGTTGGTGTCTCACTCGCTCCAACACTCTTAGTGTGCCTCACATTGGGTGTGCTGCTGACAGGGGTACTGGGTGTAAGGGAAGTGTTTGACACGTCTTCTTCCTGCTCGTCATCATCAGATGAAACATCAACGTTTCCTTGAATTTGGCCTTTCTTGATCGCATCTAGGTGCGCAAACCATTTGACAGTGTGCTGTCTCCTAAGATGACCTCTCTGGCCTCCGGTACCATAGTTGGTACCTGGCTTACCACGACTAACTGCTTGCTTACAAATGGTACAAATGGCAAACTTTGGATTTTTTGGACAAACAGTAAAGAAGTCCCAAACGGGGGACTTGAAGTGTCTGTGGGACATGGAGGAGGCGGCGATACTGGTGGTGGTGGTCATGAAGCTAATGCCAGATGAAGTGGAGGATCTGGATTGCCCAACTTTTGTACGTTTTGCACTTTCACCGCCACTAATTAAGGTCGAGGTTGACGGAGGTCTCTTCTTGCCAGAAAGAAATATGGAAGCGGGACGAGTTGGTGTACTACTTAACTCCAATGATTGTGGTGTTTCCACTGCCTCCTCATCGACAACATCATCATCATCATCACGCTCAGCAGCTCTTCGGGCTAGGGTCAAAATGTCTGTTTGCTGCATGCCCGCTGGGGCTGCAGTGACCTTTATGATGACTGGGTCGTCGTTGGCAGAGTCTTCATCAGCAGCAGTATCCGCCACTTCTTGTTGAGCCTCATCACACTCCATAAGTCTGAGACTTTGGACGAGCTTCCTTTTACGCTTAAGTACCTTTGTTGGATCATGGTGTGCCTCACTCTCAGACGGCTGTGGTGCTGGTTCCCAAGTTTGATCCGTATCATCAGAAGGAGGTGTGCTTGAAGAGGATGTAGACACCACCCTTGATCTCTTCCTTGCTAGGGTTGTGGAAGACAATGAAGGATCATCAGGAGGAGTGGCTTCCTCAAATGATACCTCGCCTTGATTGTCGATTTCCTGATGTGCCCCTACTTCGGGAGGAACAACTATTGTGGGCACTTGTTGTGACCCTCCATGCACCTCTGCATGCGCATCTCCTTGCGCTGCCTCTCCTTCCACATGTACTTGGGCTTGTACTTGCACATGTGATTGTTGTTGCCGCTGTGGTTGTTCAACACTCGTCAGATGAGCTACAACAACCTGTGTTGATTGAGGGACATTGCTGCTGCTTTCTTGCGATGAGCCAACATCACTGGTCGATGGTGATTGAAGAAGTATACTGGCTGCCTCTGCAGCACTCAAGGGCTTGGACTTAAGTTGGCGTGGTGGTGGTGGTGGCACTGAGCCCAATGGAGCGGGGGTGCTGCTGCCAGCTTGGTCCCCAGCAGATCCCGCTGCAGCTGCTGCAGGCATACTTTTTTTTTTACTCACAAAAAAAGGGGCGGGCGGCACACCAGTGTCCTTGGTAACTTGCTTCTTCTGCTCCTTACTGGCACCTTTCTTGCTAGAGGAGCTACGGGTTACTTTTTTTGGGGCCATCTTCTTCAGAGCAGGTCAGCAGGCAGCAGTTGCACGAGTTGCAGAGGGTTCTGTGTCCAGACGTGACGTCGCGTGACGTTATGCTGCACACACCGCTGCAGGACTTCTTCCTGGCACTGGTGGTTCTATTGAGTCTTCTTGTGCACCTAAAAGCAATGGAAGACAGAGGAACATCAGTTCAGTTATACACCCCAAAAAATCGACAAAACACAGAAAAATGAGCACAATCCCATGCCATCCATGATGTTTACATTGAAGACACCCCACAGAAAGACTAGGGACATGCAAGTATGCAACACTCACTACCCCTGGGCATAAGGGATGAAAAGTAGGCAAAATAAGTGCAGGCCTCAGACACTGCCTCTCCTCAAAATGGCCCCCTTACACCCCAAGCACATGTTGCTGCCTGTACCAGCCAGCACTCAAGATGGCCACCACCACCACCCACATGGCCAGTCCACATCAACAGTACACCCCCAAAAAACAGAAAAACAGCCAGAAATCACCACAATCCAATGCCATCCATGATGTTTACATCAAAAAGAGTGAGACAACACCACAGGCACACTCAGTCCATGCACCACCACCACCCCTGGGCAAGCAAAAGGCCACACCAGCAGCCCCCCAAAAACGACAAAAAACAATAAAATAAGCACAATCCCAGCCCATCCATGGCCTCAATTATGTTTAAATTCAAGAAGACACCCCACAGAAAGACTAGGCCCATGCAACACTCACCACCCCTGGGCAAAGGGCCACACCAGCAGGCCCAAAAAAACGACAAAAAACAATAAAATCTGCACAATCCCAGCCCATCCATGGCCTCAATGGTGTTTAAATTCAAGAAGACACCCCTCAGAAACACTAGGCCCATGCAACACTCACTACCCCTGGGCATAAGGGATGAAAAGTAGGCAAAATAAGTGCAGGCCTCAGACACTGCCTCTCCTCAAAATGGCCCCCTTACACCCCAAGCACATGTTGCTGCCTGTACCAGCCAGCACTCAAGATGGCCACCACCACCACCCACATGGCCAGTCCACATCAACAGTACACCCCCAAAAAACAGAAAAACAGCCAGAAATCACCACAATCCAATGCCATCCATGATGTTTACATCAAAAAGAGTGAGACAACACCACAGGCACACTCAGTCCATGCACCACCACCACCCCTGGGCAAGCAAAAGGCCACACCAGCAGCCCCCCAAAAACGACAAAAAACAATAAAATAAGCACAATCCCAGCCCATCCATGGCCTCAATTATGTTTAAATTCAAGAAGACACCCCACAGAAAGACTAGGCCCATGCAACACTCACCACCCCTGGGCAAAGGGCCACACCAGCAGGCCCAAAAAAACGACAAAAAACAATAAAATCTGCACAATCCCAGCCCATCCATGGCCTCAATGGTGTTTAAATTCAAGAAGACACCCCACAGAAAGACTAGGCCCATGCAACACTCACCACCCCTGGGCAAAGGGCCACACCAGCAGGCCCAAAAAAACGACAAAAAACAATAAAATCTGCACAATCCCAGCCCATCCATGGCCTCAATGGTGTTTAAATTCAAGAAGACACCCCTCAGAAACACTAGGCACATGCAACACTCACTACCCCTGGGCATAAGGGATGAAAAGTAGGCAAAATAAGTGCAGGCCTCAGACACTGCCTCTCCTCAAAATGGCCCCCTTACACCCCAAGCACATGTTGCTGCCTGTACCAGCCAGCACTCAAGATGGCCACCACCACCACCCACATGGCCAGTCCACATCAACAGTACACCCCCAAAAAACAGAAAAACAGCCAGAAATCACCACAATCCAATGCCATCCATGATGTTTACATCAAAGAGAGTGAGACAACACCACAGGCACACTCAGTCCATGCACCACCACCACCCCTGGGCAAGCAAAAGGCCACACCAGCAGCCCCCCAAAAACGACAAAAAACAATAAAATAAGCACAATCCCAGCCCATCCATGGCCTCAATTATGTTTAAATTCAAGAAGACACCCCACAGAAACACTAGGCCCATGCAACACTCACTACCCCTGGGCATAAGGGATGAAAAGTAGGCAAAATAAGTGCAGGCCTCAGACACTGCCTCTCCTCAAAATGGCCCCCTTACACCCCAAGCACATGTTGCCTGTACCAGCCAGCACTCAAGATGGCCACCACCACCACCCACATGGCCAGTCCACATCAACAGTACACCCCCAAAAAACAGAAAAACAGCCAGAAATCACCACAATCCAATGCCATCCATGATGTTTACATCAAAGAGAGTGAGACAACACCACAGGCACACTCAGTCCATGCACCACCACCACCCCTGGGCAAGCAAAAGGCCACACCAGCAGCCCCCCAAAAACGACAAAAAACAATAAAATAAGCACAATCCCAGCCCATCCATGGCCTCAATTATGTTTAAATTCAAGAAGACACCCCACAGAAACACTAGGCCCATGCAACACTCACTACCCCTGGGCATAAGGGATGAAAAGTAGGCAAAATAAGTGCAGGCCTCAGACACTGCCTCTCCTCAAAATGGCCCCCTTACACCCCAAGCACATGTTGCCTGTACCAGCCAGCACTCAAGATGGCCACCACCACCACCCACATGGCCAGACCACATCAACAGTACACCCCCAAAAAACAGAAAAACAGCCAGAAATCACCACAATCCAATGCCATCCATGATGTTTACATCAAAGAGAGTGAGACAACACCACAGGCACACTCAGTCCATGCACCACCACCACCCCTGGGCAAGCAAAAGGCCACACCAGCAGCCCCCCAAAAACGACAAAAAACAATAAAATAAGCACAATCCCAGCCCATCCATGGCCTCAATTATGTTTAAATTCAAGAAGACACCCCACAGAAAGACTAGGCCCATGCAACACTCACCACCCCTGGGCAAAGGGCCACACCAGCAGGCCCAAAAAAACGACAAAAAACAATAAAATCTGCACAATCCCAGCCCATCCATGGCCTCAATGGTGTTTAAATTCAACAAAACAGTTGTATCATGCACCCATAACCAACCCTGGTCCTACTGGATACTGTGGCTACCCACAATATAATTTATTTAATTTTCTGAAAAAGTTCCAAAATTGTACTTGCAGCAACTGTAATGCCCCAAACAAACTTACTTGTGAAAGTTGATTTCTAATCCAAAAGTGATCCAAAGACAGTCAAAAAGGCCTCAAATCCAAATATCCAGCAGCACCCACAAAAAGTAATCCTTCCAGCTCCAGATCCAAATGAAAGTGACCAGGAGATGGACAAAGCACTGGGAGGAGCCTGCTGGACAGGAACAGGAAGTTGGAGACTGTGGGGCACTTCCTTCCTCCACCCCCCCCCAAAATGGACTCCTTGCAAAAAAAAAGGCCATGCAAATGTCAACCTGAGGAGTGATTCTGATAAAAATCATAATTTTCTGAAGGTTTATCCTGTTTGCTGGTGATTTTCTTGTGCGAAATTGCAAAATCTCTATTTCGCAAGTGCGAGATTGTTCCTTTCCGCCGCAACTACATGTTCGCAATTGCGAACTCTCGCGAGGTGTGCTGTGCAAGGTGGCAAGCCGCGAGTACGTATTCGCGGGCGACAAACTCCCGCGGGAACACGCAGCAAGATCTAAAATGGCGCGTCACTCGCAAAGAAAAACAACTCGGCAAACGCTAAAATGACGGAAAGTGAACGCCGTGCACCACGCCGCGCGCCGCAACCAAGCAAAAAATCCGCCGCGAGCGGATTCACGGATTTTCGACAAATTCGCGAGCGTTCGCGGATTGCGGATTTGCCGAAAATCCGAAAAATCCGCGAGCGGAGCGGATTTTACGCCCATGCTTAGTGTTGACCAGTTGCTTGAGTCCGAGGTTGGCGAGGTTTTCCAGCAGGGCGGTGGTGTTGCGGTCCTTGTTGTTCTCCAGGTGGAAGTTGAGGTCCCCGAGGAGGATGTAGTCAGTGGAGGGGAGGGCGTGCGGGCTGATGAAGTCTGTGATGTCTTCGCTGAATTGTGTGCGTGGTCCCGGGGGTCTGTAGATGAGGGTGCCTCTGAGGGTCGTCTTAGGGTCGGTGTGAATCTGGAAGTGGAGATGTTCGGCTGCGGCGAAGGAGCCGTTGGCGTCGGTCGTGATGCGGATGGTGTTCCAGTGGACGATGGCGATGCCACCTCCGGTCTGGTTGATGCGGTCCCTCCTGATGATCTTGTACCCGTCCGGGATTGCGATGGCGATGTCGGGTGCAGAGGAGGAGCAGACACAAGTCTGTGTTGCACCCACCCACTGGACTAGAAGTTTAATCCAGCGCAGGCGAGTTGTCCTGTGGTGGTCTCACAGCGGCAGTATGTTAGGCACATAGAAGAGCCTAACAAGCATTCCAGAGACGAGAGAAAGCCTGCAACACGTTCCCACAAATTGGGGGCATCCACCTTGTAATGTATGCCAAACTGTGCAGGAATGAAGGTGTAATTCTAGGGGGGGGACACACCATGTGCCTCCCTGCACTCAAACCCCCATGGCCAGATTCTGACGGGGGCCCTGTTACGGCCCTCTTATCTGAATGTTCACCATCTTTTTCATGGCACGATCCCACTATGAAATGGGCATTGAAATGCAGGTCGTAATATGCTTGGCGGTGCCGGCATCAGCACTGCCAGCATATTCAGGCCCTTTGAAGACCACCGCCGC
This sequence comes from Lissotriton helveticus, assembly GCF_964261635.1. Classification (NCBI taxonomy): domain Eukaryota; kingdom Metazoa; phylum Chordata; class Amphibia; order Caudata; family Salamandridae; genus Lissotriton; species Lissotriton helveticus. Next base: position 1,333,234,475 of record NC_136063.1, on the reverse strand, counting down.
AGCAGGCTTCTTGATCCCGGCTGAGGTGGTTCCCACCGCCAATTTTGTAATAGGGCGGACGGGTGGTGGTCGAACCGCTACCGCATGTACGGCAAGTCAAGGACCACTGTACACGTAATAAGTCCCTATGTGTGGAATACATCACCAACAGCCAATTTGTCTTTGAAGTAAAAAAACAATTGCACTTGCCTACATCCCTTTCTCAGAAGTAGCCAACAATTACAACATCCTACTAGCAAGTCCCTATTACCAACATAATGAAGAAAAACTTACTTCCCTACTGGATTAGTTCGAGGATACTTGGGTTGACAGACTGCATAGGCTAGGACACAAACACCAACCAAAATGCCCGATGCCATGGTGGAATGTTTATGACAGCACCTTGGCACAGGAAGCAAAAACAAACAAAACAGTGGAATGATGGCATAATGCCTTCCAAGCCACACATAGCAGAACTAACCTACACCATACAAATTACTAGAAGCCTTACAAAAATAGCAGCGCTACTAAGAACTTAGAATAGAATAATCAGATACAAACAAGAAAAATTTATGAGATGCTACAAAAGGAAGATTATTTACAAATAACAAAGGACTAGACTACTTAGAATGAACTGCTAAATCTATCCCCTAAACCACATGTAAAACCTACCACACACCTTAGAAACTACGAAAGAAGAAAGATCAAATATATTTTTTAATACTAATACAAATATTTGTATTATATCTGTGAAGAAATCATACTAAAATACGCATTATTCACTGATATATTAATACTAGCATTAAAAAAGATATTAGACAAATAAAACTAACTATGTATAATCAAACAAATTAATCCCATAGTTTCAACAAAACAACATAATAAATACATCAGCAGAAAATTATTTAAAGCATATCGCATTTTACACCCACAGAAAATTAATAAATTAAACTTATGATTTTGTTGATGCAGATCTCTGTCCAAATCCACTTAGTAAAAAATAGTAATCCACCAAATAGGTACATTAAGCAATAATAAAAAGTCCCCCCAAAAATGCAAAAATATAGCAACAAAAAGAACTTTTCTCAAAGCAATCCAGTCTGTTGGTTCCATAAAAAAAATTGAAACAAGAAACGCTCCAATAAACGCAAAAAAGAAGGAAATCTATTCATACGGTGCCTGCTACATGGTGCAGGGATGTACGGTGCCCCCCAGTCCCCCATAGCGGAGGGCCGGGGGGAAGGGGGCCCTGCAAGGAATACCCAAAGTCATTTCCCGACAGCCTTGGAAAGGTGTTGCTGTGCTGTGTTCCTGGTAAGAAAAACAATAGGTACAGCAGATCAGCATTCATCTACTCACAGACCTACACAAAAAGTAACTTCTTTTGCGTCGCATATGCGCCACCCCCAATAATGCTCTGGAAATGCCTGTGTATAACACACAAAGTTTGCAATGTAACATGTATGACTCTGGCCAGGACTCACCCCCTTGTCACTGTGGTTGGGCCCTCAACTGCCCATCAAACTCCGGGTAGGCCACCTCCAGTATGCGGGCAATTAGGGAGGTCAGGGTCCGGCGTGCACCCCGTTCATACTGGGAGGACAGCCCAGCTGATCTTCCGGGTCCAGTGCCTCTTACGGCAATGGATGCTGCACTGCTGAAAGACTCCGAGGTTCAACACCTTCCAGGCGATGGCTTTCCAAATGGACTGCTTTTGATGGGCATTGCCCTGTATGGATACAATAGAGGAAAGACACAGATTTAAGATATCTGATGATCTAGTCAATAGTTAACAAACTACATGTGCCATTATCACATGCTAAGCACTACAGAGACATGAATACACACTTTTGTAGTCATCTGCTGACTATTATCAACCCGGACTATTACCTACACTGACTAAGCCAGCCCACTCACATTATGAAGCCCATGGCCATCCTGCATGTATTGTGATGAGAGGTACTATGAAAAACAATGCCTCACTGTGACATTCTGAAGGGAAAGCGACTTGTGCATGACTGTATATACATCTTTACAGTAAGGCCCATTGAGTTGGTGCATAAGGTCCATACAGGCTGATACCATAGCACAGTCTACATCCTAAGACTTAGGTCACAAAGACAGACTGGCATGTATGTCAGTGAGAGATTCCTCTCTGGGTATGTGTGGACATGTGGACTACTAAATGAGATGGCATACTACATCTGAATGAGTTTGTGTGGTAAGTACTGCCATCACAGGAAACTCCTTTTGCCATACGTGGCATTGTTACAGGGATGACATTGAACATACCATTGTATGTCTTGTTAGATTCGTTGATTGTAACAAAGATGGTGATTCACATATCAAAATCTCTTCTGAAGTAATCAACTATCTGCACTGTTAATGTGTCTCATGTGCAGTAGGTCAGTACAATGCAAGGGTTACTTTTGTAAAAGTATGGAACAGACCTGTGGGAGTAAGGGGCCTGTCATAAGTCAATGACACACATTGACAATTTGGGTCAATCGAAAGAAGTGTTAATTCAGGGGGTAATCTCTTTCAACATTTCAAATGTAGTTCATGTAAACGTCATCAGGGATACTGTCAGTTTAGAAAACTAATTTTGGCAACATCCAAGGATCTGCTGGTCTACAGGGAGATTACCCTGTGCATCAGTTGTATTGCCACAGTACCCCTGCCACAGTCTGTCCCATGGCCCAGACTGTGCACAACTAAATGTCAGGCCTTGCTCGATGCAGGCTGAGCATACCGATGTCACATGAACATCACATTTCCACCAATTCAATACATAATAGTACATCTTGTGGCTATACAATAAGTGACCTCAGGCTTGTGTGGCACTCTGAAGGGGTATGTGAGGTATAGCTAGCTACCAGACAAAGGTTTAGCAAGCCCTGAGCTGGGACGAGTGATATGTGCGACTGTACACACAACTAACTTCATTCTTAACTGCTTCTTACAGTATGCATTTACAGCTGATGTAAAGCCTGTACATTTCTTTGCACAATTACCATGGTCTGATCAGCAAATATTTCATAGGTACCATGAAAGGTACACATGCATAGATATTTTCACGCAACTCAAGTAGGATATTGGTCTTATCACACAACACACAGCACAATGGTGATGTTAAGTACACAAAGTAAGCTAGATTCACAATCCATTACATGATTGTCCTATGTGTGGACCCCAAATGTTACAACAGTAATCTGATTTCACTCTGGGAATCAGAAGCACATTGTAGCCTGTGGGAACGGAAAGGATGGAGTTAAACAGACTGAAAGATTTGTGTGAGATATTGACCTCTTCTACAAGTTTCTCCAGCTCCTCTGTTAGAAGTCATGGGCCGTCACAACTGCTTGGCCTGGCATGAGTGCTCCCCAAGGTGGAAAACACAAGCTAAAATGGAAGAGGTGTTGATAGCTGCAGCGTCAGGAGGCAAGTGAGTTATTTTTCAAACTGAAGCATACATGTATACCACATACGCAGTCATAAGTTTAGAAGGACACAGCCACCCGGGCCGCAGCCATCACAATCACCAACATCAGCCTGTGGCTGTTTCAGCCATGGATGAAACCTCCCACCACGCGGTTGACTTCCACCAGTGGTGGGAGATTCAGAATGTCCTATGTGCAAGGTTGTTTTAGCGGTTGGAACTACAGTATGGGTGACTGTTAAATGTGTACCACCACTACATATGTATTGTAACATGTTTATATGATGTATTACTCCATGAGACTTTAATTTGCTTTACACAAACATCAGTGCAGCGCATTACCCTGTGTGCACTGTACATGGAAGGTGACAGTATTTTAGGAGTGCAATTCAAACTTTACAATATTAGGGTGCTTATGATACATTTTTGGCTGTGTAATGTGTACAATTCTGTTACAGACACATGTTTAGATCACAATGGGGATTACAGGTGGGTGTTGGACAGTAGACAATTATTAGCTGAATTATGTGTAATGCTTTCTGAACCAGTTATGTTGTCTCACATTACTTTTGGCTTACTCTACATATATGTTACTCTGGACACTATGACGAATGTTTATAATTTTTACCACTCCAAACATATGTAACCTGGGAAAGGGAGGAGACAACAGCCTCCAGCATACCACTCATTTCCACACCTTCAAACCATGGAAGAAAGGCATGCCGTCAGCAAGTTTAGTTTAAATAGACAAGCAATACAGAATTTAGGTCATCAGTTAGACCCTGATCTCCTTCCTCAAAACACTGATCCCACATGTATTCCACCTAATGTGAGACTTATGGCAGTATTGCATTTTCTGGTCAGAGGCTTCTTCCAGAACACTGTGACTACATCTGGTGGGGTAAGTAGACATAATATCGAATTCATAATATCGAATGTAAGTAATATCGAAGTTAAAATATCGATATTACAATAATATTGAATAATAAAATATCGATTGGTAAATTATCATTTCAATTTTTAAGTAATAAATATCAGAGTCTAAAATATCGAATTGATAATATCGATTTACTTTAATATCGATTTATTAGTGTGAAAAATATCGAAAATAAATATATAGAATGTTTAAAATATCGAAAATACATATATAGAATGTTTATAAAAAATGTATTTTAGGATATGTTTTTGGAGTGGGATGTTGGGTTATTAGGGGATAAGGGTGGGGATTGTTTTAAAATGATTTATCATTTTTTTATAAAAAATTATATTTCTAATTTTTAATTTTTTTAAATTATGATTTTGTTTTATTAATTTCGAAATTATATTTGTAGAAATAATAAATCAAATTTCAAACTGATAGTCATTTTTGGGGAGCGGGATGTTGGGTTATTAGGGGATAAGGGTGCAGAGTGTTTTAAAAATATTAGACTTAAATTTAGAATTAAATTAAACATTTTAAATGTAAACAATTTTTACATTACAAATTAATTTAACATTTTAATTTTTTTAATTAAAATTAGAATAACTATTTATTTAGAAATTGTTTTTTTTAAATCGGTATATTTTATATAAAAGTAATATTATATATTTGGGATTTTTTATTATCTTTTAGGGCTGGGATGTTGGGTTATTAGTTGGTCAGTGTCCAGCACCTTCTCTGACTTTCACCTGACTGGAGTGGGATTAGTAAATTATATTGGGTCAGTGTCCAGCATTTTCCCTGACTTTCACCTGACTGGAGTGGGAATAGTAAATTATATTGGGTCAGTGTCAAGCACCTTTCCTGACTTTCACCTGACTGGAGTGGGAATAGTAAATTATATTGGGTCAGTGTCCAGCACCTTCACTGACTTTCACCTAACTGGAGTATGAATAGTAAGTTACATATGGTTTCTAGTTTAGTGAGAAGAATAATCTTTGAAAATTAATGAAGTAAAATTATAATTGTTGATTAAAAATATGTAAGTGAAGTATTACATATTAATGTATAAATATTTAAATAAAAACTTTTTTTACAATACTAATTTTATTTTGTAGAAGTAAGTAGAGAGGAATAGTTTCAAAATGTTTCATTGTAAGTTTATTTATTTTACATTATAGGGTGGGAAATGTTACTCTAATTGTGTGTGATATTTATTACATTTTGAGAAATAATTTATAATTGTACATATATATTTAGTTCATTGAAAAAATATGTATGACAATTATATATTATTTCTGAAAATATAATATTTATTGATATTTGTTAACTGATTATTTTGTATATTATTGTGTATTTTTATTTGTGGATAGGTAAATTAGAGGAGGCTTTTGGTCTTGTGTTGATGGGTATAGGGTCACCTGACTTTGTAGTAGTTTAAACATTTGTTTAGTTTGTTTTGTTAATTTAGGACCAATTTGAGTTACAGATTGTTCCATACGTAACTCTTGGTAGCTTTTTTCTTTCTGTAAAGATTGTAGTAGTTTTAGTAGGGTAGGTTTTCCTCTACTTGTATTTGCTTGGAAGGCATTGTGCCATCCTTCTATATTATTATTTGTTTTGGCTTCCTGGTTTAGTGTACTTAGGTACACATTCCACCAAAGAATGTGGAATTTTGGTTGGCGTTTATGTCCAGATCGGTGCAGTCTTCCCACCCATGTATCCTCAAAGTAGTCGAGGAGTGGTGCTAATTTCTCTTCATTTCTTTTGTAATAGGGGCTGTCTATTAGTATACTGTAGTGTTGTGCTACATCGGTGACAGGTACATATGCTTTCTGTAGCATATTGTACACTTAGGGGCCCATTCCCATTCGGTAAACTAATCCGTACTACCGAATCGAATCCGTAGCCCTTTCCGTACGACTCCGTACGACTCGTCCAATACTGTCTGAATCCCATAGTACGAATCGTATGAAAAATATATGACTGAATGCTTGCAAACCGTACGAATAGCAAGGGAAAATCCGTACGACACGGATCCTCAAAGTGAACCGTACGAATCGTAAACATGCTGTACGACCTGACAAGTACGATCCAGACCGGGGAATCAGAAGGCGATCCGTACAGAAAACGTGCATATGAGCGACACCGGGAAACAGAATGCGATCCGTACGGAAAACGTGCATATGAGCGAACCCGGGGAATCAGAATGCGATCCGTACAGAAAACGTGTGTATGAGCGAGCCACACAATAAAATACTAGATTGACCCACACTGAACAATGCGCACGCGAACCCCGTAAAACAGCACAAGGAGGGTGAAAACGACTCGTACCGCGGATAACATCGCGTAATACACAAATAAACAGCAAATACAACTAAACCAGCTGCACTAAACTACGCGGATACTGTAAATCAGCACAAGGAGGGTGAAAACGACTCGCACAACACCACAAAACACGTCTCCAGTGTACAAACCATGGAAATTAATGTCCTGGGCAGAGCCCTTTTCACGACTCGCGGCCCCCGCTCCGCGGGCGCCGCTCGCAGTCGAGTCGAGGCGTGAGGGCAGAGGCGCATGACCAATCTTGTGTTTTCCTGTAACCTGGCCATTTTCGGAGACCTGACCGGCGCTTAGGGAAGGCGGGACTGCGAGTCCCAGTGGTCAGTGCGGCGACCAACCAGCCGCACCTGGAGACCTGGAGACTCTTCCCGCCACGCCTATTCCTTTATAGTTCTTCCCTACACCGCGCACGTGGGACGCGCGCGGGCGGACGCCGGGCGAAGCCCGGGCAAAGGGCGGGCCGTTTCAGGCCGTTTTAGGACGGAAGAGGCCGGGCCGGGCCACCTCCCTAACGCTTCATTTCTACTGTCATCCCAGTTTGACTGTTTGTTGTCCTGACGCTGGTTGCTAGATAATGGCCAAGAGAGAATCAAAAAGCAAGGCTGCCCATGTGGTATCAGGTACCTTGGACAAATTCCTTTATAAGACAAAATCTGTGGTTAACAATGGTCTAACTCTGCTAGATAAGCAAACTGAAGAGGGTGCAGAATACTCCTCTTTGGCATCCCCGGCTTCACCAACCAATACTAGCACACTTTTACTACTTGATGCCACTCATCTGTCATTAATGGATAGTATTGACCAGACCATAGAGTCTGTCCTCCAACAACTAAGGACACCATCGACTTTGCACAGGGACAGAGACTCCTCCTGCACTCCTGCTGTTGCAGATCTCTCTCCTGCCGTTGAGTTGGTACAGGTTGAGGCTCTGGCGGAGGGCACAACAGTGATAGAACATATGGGTTATAGGGGGGACCTTGTATCGAAAAGGAAAAGATCGAGGAAGCCCAAAGGCGCTAAAAGGGCCAAAGTTGATTCTATAATACCCACTCAGGTAGATATTGTAGTTAACATGGGCGCGTCTGGTATATCACCTATGACAAATGATATGGAAACATCGAGCACTCTACCTGTCTCCCCCATACCTGTGTACACCGGGCCATTTATCTTTGGTGGGACCTCCCCTAACACCGCAGAGCTCCTTATTAGTTCACTCACTGACATCCTTAAAAGCCTTTTGAATCCCCTTACCATCAAACTGGATTCTATAGAGTCCAGATTAATGGCTATAGAAAGATTGAGTGTTAATAATGGCGCTAAGTCAGGGACAGGAGTTAGCATGCAGGGGGTACACGGGCCAGTGTTGGGATTACCCATTCTATTGCTGCACCCATCTTGGCTCCGATTCCCTCAATAGCCCTTCTTTGGGAAACCACAAATACTAACAATACCGTAGCACCTGCACTTCAATCTGCACCGGTACCACCACCTAGGTCATTGCCCCCGGTACCAGTCCCCAGAAGGTCGAAGCAACTTACCCCGGCCATTTTACCCAGCCAGGAGAGACCAAACAACGAGATAGCTAATGGTTCTAGCCAGTTGGCTAGCCCTAATACCAGGCGCAAGGCAGTAAATCTTCCCCCAGAGGCGGCAGCCTATACTGTGATTCTGATGGGGGTGCCAGAGCTTACTGGTGGTGCGAGGGAATCCCATGATTCTTTACGCAATAAGGCAATCAGTTGGTTAAATATCCATAGGCCATGACCATCTAACTTAAGAGGAGAAGTTCTTATGGTTAGAAGGGTTCCATGGGTTGGGCTTACTGTTAAGAAATGTGTGGGGGGACTGTATAATTGTCAGTTTCAAGAGTCCGCAGGTTGCTACCTATATTTGTAACTGGCTTGGTAGTTTAGGTAATACCTCTATCGAATCGGTCCCACTCTCACATTTTTATCCAAATGCACGTAATTTAACTTTGAGGAGGGACGATGGTTGGACACGTGTGAGCTTTGCAGTGGATGGGACACGATACAGGCCCAAATATAACGCCTGCCCTGCCTATGTTAACTATACGCATCCAAACATATTCTCTTGTCTCGATTATGTTGATTGACCATAAAAGGGTGTGCTCCTACAAGTTAATCAAAATACTGAAAGCGAATGTGTAGGTCGGGGGGTGGCGAGAGGTGACATCGAGATTCCTACTCGTGAACTGGAACCCACCTTAAAGAGTAGTCCAATCCTCACTAGTCCTGAGGGCCAAGCAGTTACTTTACTCCAGAGCCCTCCGGGTAGCAACTTAACATCCATGGTCGTGTGTCCTCCTGTATTAACATCAGCTGCCCCATCTGCCCCAGAAACATCACTGCAAAGGCCCGTAGTCCCACCCACGGATACGGTACTAGAAGTAACTGAGGGGCCGGGTTTAAAAGCCCCTACTGAAACACTCAAGGTTCTCTCCTGGAATGTGGCGGGCATTGGAAATAAGATACATACAGCAGACTGGGATCTCCTAGTAGGTAGCAGTGACGTCTGTCTCTTCCAGGAGACGTGGGCTAGGGAACCCCTGAGTAGAACAGGTTATGCAGTCTTTGAAATCTCGGCAAGGTGGAGTGGCAAGGGGAGGCCTTCGGGTGGTTTGGCGGTCTGGGTAGCTAGTCATATTGGATGTAATGCGGAAAACGTACCTACTTTCTCGCAAGACATTCAGTGTGTACTGCTTAAGTGGCCCGGTGCTACAAACCTGGCAATTGTTAATGTATACTCCCGCCCTGTCAGTATGGCCATGGAATCTTCCACTCTTGAAGACCTATCATCTTTTCTGGGCCAACTGCCAAGTGATTGCAAGATAGTGATGGACGGAGACTTTAACTGCCACTTTGAACCGCTGGAGGGCTTAAAGGAGGGTGCCCTTACTGCAGAGGATGACTTTTGGGGTGTTCCACCCTGCCTATCCCCCCACCCTAAATCCTGGTCCCCACTTGCAGTGCAAATCATGTCCCTCACCTTAAACTTTGCGATAAGGACTTGCAATGGGCGAACCCCGTCAGACAGCCCCTCACTATGTACCTTCAATAGGAAGGACCAAGAGTCGAGGCTGGATTATATCTTCATAGATATTGGTTTGTGGTCCAAGGTCAAGGACTTCAGGGTGGTAACTAGAACCTATAGTGACCACAACACGCTCTTGTTAGAGATGCAACATCCCGCACCTGTTGGTGGATCACCAGCCTCTAACCCTAGTGATGACCCAATGAACCTGCTTCTTACTTCCAACAGACGCAGAGTAAAATGGGGGAAACTGATAAACGCTGAAGGAAACCTAACTAAAATCTATGAAAATAGCACTCCCCAAGTTTGAAGAAGTGGACAAATTAATTGAACAACCCAAAGTCCCTGATTATAATGTGAAACTGGGTCAGATCCATGCTAACCTAGTGGGAGAACTTGCTGAGGTTTTCTACCCAGCGGCAGCACCTCGTAGTAAAAAGACCCGAATTCCATCCTGGTATAACTCTTCCTGTAAGAAGATTAAGTCAGAATTAATTGCCACAGTTAAAGAAGGCTCAAACAAGGTCAGGGTCGCTGAACTAAGGAGGGAATATAAGGCGGCCATGGCATTGGCAAGGTCGGAGTGGGATTGGAACCGATGGCAGGACCTCTCCACAGCATTACAGGCGAAGGACTCTGGAAAATGTTGGTCCCTGGTAAACACTGGCACAGGAGAACCCAAAGCGGCAGTGGAGCCCAACATTGCTTCTTCTGTTTGGGAGGCCCACTTTGGTAAATTGTACCAAGACACTACTCCATCCGACAACGACATGGCCCCTGAGGCCATATCTATCCCTATGGCTGGTTTGGAATTTACACTCAGTGAGGTGGTCAGTGCAATAGAGAGATTGGCGAAGGGGAAGGCCCCGGGTCTCGATAGACTACCTGGAGATCTTTTTAGACATCATTCCGAGATCTGGGGTCCGTACCTCCTTATTCTTTTCAACGCCATCTTAGGAGGTATGGAGATCCCCTGTACTTGGCTGGGGGCGGAGATAGTCCCTATTTTTAAGAAGGGTTCTCCTCTTCTCCCAGCCAACTACAGGCCGATCAGCCTTATAGATGTCCCCCAGAAACTATTCTCTCGCCTGCTCCTGGACCACCTTTTAGATTGGATGGAGGCCAATGAAATACTGAGTCCTCTCCAGGCTGGTTTCAGGAAAAACACGTCCAGCATGGACCAGATTTTCCGCCTCGTCCTGCTGTATTGGAAAACGGTGAGGATCGAGGGGGGGAGGCTGGACATGGTGTTCGTGGACCTGAGGTCAACCTTTGACTTGGTCCCACGCAAGAAACTCTGGGAGGTTCTGAAGAAGCTGGGTGTTCCGGACCAGCTACTGCATGCTATAATTAGGCTGCATGATAGCAATTATTTGCAGGTTAGGTGCGGGAGAGACGGCGCGTTATCATCTAGGTTCCCTGTTCTCAGAGGGGTAAGGCAGGGTTGTGTCTTGGCGCCAACCCTGTTCTGCCTCTTTGTTAACAGTATCATATCCCACCTTGACAATGTTAGGGACAATGACGCCCCCTGTTTGGCAGGCAGGAGGGTGCCGGCTATTATGTTTGCCGATGACACTCTCCTGCTCTCCAAATCCCCGATGGGGATCCAGCGAATTCTGGATGGATTTGGCCTTTTCTGTAGACAACATGGTCTAGAGATCAATACAGAAAAGACCAAATTCATAATTTTTAATCCATCCCCTAAAACTAGACCTAACACCACATTGGGGCTAGCTAGCCTTGAAAGGGTAACAACTTTCCAGTATCTGGGGGTAACACTACATGAAAATTTATCCTGGGACCCCCAGATAGTGAGATCTCGGCTAAAGCTGTCCCAATTGTCTGGCGCAATTTTGAAGGTTGCAAACACCTCCACCTTCAAACCCGTCAGCCCGGCTGTAGAACTGTACAAAACCCAAGCAAAGGCGGCCTCAACCTATGGGAGTGTACTTTGGGGGTACAAAGCAGGGAAAGAACTTGCCAGAGTGGATAATATTTCCTTAGACGCCTTTTGGCCCTCCCCCGAGGCACACCGCTGTTGCCCCTAAGACTAGATATGGGTCTCCCCTCTATTGCTGAGGATCTTGAGTCAAAGCCATTAAGGTTCTGGCATAGGCTCTGGTCTACTAGTGAACTTGCGCACTATAGGCAAGACCTCATTCATGTTTTGAATCTGAATCATTGCGATAGAATCCCTTGGCTGGCCTTTGTGAAGAAAGAATTGTATCGTTTGAAACTATCTGAGTTGTGGAATGATCCTGCACAAGGTTGCCAAAGGGTTTCTCGAAAAAAATTGGTGCAAATTTACAAGGAGGAAAGACTAGCTCTTTTGGTCTCTGCGTCGAATAACGTTACCCTAACCGATCGTTTTCTGGAATCCAAAAATTCTTACAAATTTGAAGGTTTTATGGATATTATTTTTCCCATATTGTCACGAAAAGTTTTTATACAATGGAGGTTAGGCACATTGCCGATTAAAACTTTTACTTGTAAATGGCTAAAGGGGGATGACAAAATCTGTCCAGGCTGTAATATCCAAGATGAAGATGATATCCATCTCTTGTTTTTCTGCCCAGCATACAATAGACCTAGAAAATACTGGTTGGTGCCGTTATGCAGGAACTTGGGATTCAGGAGTCACCTGTATGCGTACAGAATACTGAAAACTAGTACCCTGCCCCATATAGTTTTTGCAGTTGCTAAATTTTTAACGGCCATGTGGCAGATAAGGAAGAAACTATTGTAAGTACAGACAATGTCATGAACTGTTTTTTAACCCTCACTTGTGCCCGGATCAAAATGGGAAGTAATTGTATGTAATGTGTTTTTATAATATTAATGTTTTAAATGTGATATGTTTTGTATCTTTTATGGTCTAAATGACCGAAATAAAGAATTTTTGGATTGGTATTTTTTACAATCTCTACACCACTACAAAATAACTAACCATAAATATTGCTCACCAAAAAAAATAACATTTACTATTGAGTGGAATAGCCCAACTAGCAGCTGTACCCCTGAGATAGAATATTATAAAGGCTATTCTTGCAGTATCAGAGTGAAAGACTTCTGGATTACAAAGAAATGGCAACTGGCACTGACTCAAGAATGCATAACATTTGTTACTATCCTCAAAGTTGAAGTCCCTGTAGAGTTGTATAGTTTTCCTGTATGAGCCAACTCTGCCCGTGCAAGCATATGCGGATGCCTTGACCTCAGGTATCGCCACATCACTGTGATACTTATACTATATAGTTTTTTTCTGCTCCCCGGCCTTATTTTTTGCTGCAAAGATTAGAGGTCACATACTTTGCAGATACATTCTTGGCACCTGATCTAATTTCAAACAATTGGTACACAAATGATGCCTTGGGTGGCTGAGGTGGTGCAGAAGCTACTGGCTGTTCATTTGAATCAGATGAAGCCATCTTTCTGCTCAAGGGAAACAGTATTGGAGGGCAAGATATATATTTATCCATTCTCACCAAAGTCCAATTGTGAAATAAAACAAAAAGGATGGAATCTTCTTTTTCGAAATATAGACATCCATGTGAAGCAATCAGAATCTTTCCTTAGGGTGTTCACGCAGACCTCTTGTGAGAGGCTTGCGGGTGTCATGCAAGACCACATAATATACTTCCTTTATATCTTCTTTAGAACAGTACACAATTAATTTTTGTACCATAAACAACATGTCTAATGTTCTATCTTGTTAAAAATTACAGTAAAACACTGTAATTGTATAATTTCACAAGGAGTTTGCGAGAGCCGACAGGGAGTACAGTCCACTCGACGCCCACATAAGGGATTGTTCTTCCAGCTGCTGTGACCGTCACGCGAGAGCCATCACTTTAAAAAAAAAATCCATACATCTTTAATTCACTAATTTATTGTAGGTTAGCATTATATAAAAACTGAAAACATAATAAAGAACCACATACAAAAGATGACAGTATAATTTTGAACTTTATGATCTCGTGAGAGTCTCAAGAACTGCTCGCAATCCTCTCTCATGAGTAGTGACACCTCAAAATAACATTGCTGCTGGCATAACTTGATATGAAAGTTCAAATAACTGATCAAATAAACAATGTCTATTGAAATATTTATCTGTTTAATTCTCACACACATTTTACAAAGATTGTGCAATTTGTGAACCATATCCTGTTTTGTTGCAATAAAAACAATCCTTTGCTAAAATAATGTCTGGACACAACATATATTATAAAGTCATTCTGTCTTACATACACTCACAATTATAATACATTTTCTTTAAAAAAAACTAGATATTCACTGAAAAAACAAAGAATAAATTAACATTAGAGTTAGTTGGGTATAATAAAAAAAGACCTTAGAAATAGACTGAAAAGAGACAAAAGTAAGATGCAATAAAAGGATCTGTTTTTATTTTAAAACAAAAAAAAACGTAGAAATTTACTGAAAGAAAACTAATTTTAAAGTAACATTATAGTTAGGTGAATTTCGCAGTGACAACATAAACATTTTGAGCAACAAAAAAAACTGAAAATCAGCACTAATACTTAGCAGTACTAACTATAACTTGTGCTCTTGCCATACATTGTTTATGACCTCACATATGACATCACTCATAACATCTCAAATGACATAATTGATGACATCACTGATAACAGTGAAGACTGATGACGCTACACAAGCCTCTCTGAGGGACACAGAGTTCCAAAAGCCCGTGGATTGCCAGGTGGGGCTAGGAGCAGGAGGGTCCAGTGCCTTTCACTTCCGCAGCGATGAATGCCGCACTAGCCATATCAGGGACTCAGAACCCCAGAAGCCTGTGACTGCCAGGTGGGGCAAGTAGGGCCCAGCACCTTAAATGGTGCAACAGCGCGGGATGCCGTATCAGCTTCACAAGCCTCTCTGAGGGACTCCGGGTCCCAGAGGGCCGTGGACTGCCAAGTAGGGTCAGGAGCAGGCTGACCCAGCACCATAAAAATTGCCTTCCACTCCGGTAGCATGGGACGCATACCGGACGTGCCCGGGCCAAGTGTGGGCCTGTCTGTTGCCCGTTGGTGTCCAGCTAAGACCGGACTAGGCAGGTCTTGGTGCATCAGGCACCAGAGGGGAAGCTTCTTCGGAGAGAGCTTTGGGGCCTGACCCTGTGCTTTCCGCACACCCATCTGTGCGTAAAAGAAAAAGAAAAAGAGACTGTTCTGCATCAAAAGGCTCTCAGAGGGGTAATGTAATCCACAAGGTGGGGGTTTCTGCAACATTGCTGTATTCACTTATCAAAAATGCCATCAACGCCTTTGTGGATAAACTTTCTGTGAGTCTGGACACGATAATTAAGGGTTTATTCCTTTCCCTGAACAACGATTGGGAAATCGTGAGCAGGCCATAAAAGATCATAAATGAGTCATCCCTACAAATTTTTATCCTTCTATTGGCTGCTCAGCGCATACCCAGACTGACCCTAAAAGCTTCTCTTCTGACAATACCCGGAGCAGGTCCCCTTCAGGAAACAAGATGGCTGTCCTAGTAACGGGTGTATCCCTACTCTTAAGGGTGATGTCCCTTGTTCCCACCCACCTCCCGTCCTTGGGGATGGTCAATCTCCTGGCCCTCAGGCCTGCCCAGCACCCTATAGGAGGTGAGAAGTTATTGATCTGCTTCCTGCCACGACCCCCTATGTAGTGGTGCTTGGGAACGCACCAACATTAACATATGGCAGGAGACAGTCTAATGACCAGTTAAAAAATTAAGTAACTCACTGAATCGACTGACATTCCAACCTGGATCACCACATCCATGAAAGAATAAATAAGGTGAGAAGAGTGAGCTGGTGGGGAAAACAAGGAAGCCTATAAGAGGGACACTGTAGTGGTTTGTTTCAATTGGCCTACGGAAGCAGCCGGGTGCTGGCAGCTGTCAGGTCTTTTAGGTCAAACAAGCCATCTTCAATACAGGAACTTCCTCAAGAATTTTCCTGTAAACCAGAGGGTGTTTGCTCCATACTTTGTACTCACATGGGCCACTTGAGGTGTGTCCCGTCCCTGCAGTCTCCGTCACTTTCATTTCTGGAAACCGCTAACCGTTTCGCCCGCTCACATCCCTGGAATCTTTTGACTGACTGATGTCCCATGTTTTGTCATAGTCACGTGATGCCCCCCAAATTGGTCACCCTTCCCCTTATCCCTCAGCATGCCCTGATACAAGCAACCTTAAGGACATCGGGAACATTGTTGGACTGCTTCCAAATTCAGTGACTGCCACTTATACATCAGAAAGTTTAGCGTGATGTGTTTGCAAGAGACCTAGTAGACTACGAATCATTTCTTTTTGGAGGGTTATAAGGCCTTCTTTGTTCCAGAAGCAGAGTCATGTTCCAGGCAGGGCCAAATGGGGCCTAGTGACCTATGTTTCATTGGGACAGACTGGCTGTGTTATAGAACTATCTTCTGGTTTCCCACTGCTCCAAGTTTTTAGATCATTTTGCCTGGTTCCTCTGTTTTTCATCTATTTAATTTTTATAGCTCCAATTCCGGTTCCCAGAACACTCTCAACATCCAGTTATTGGTGTTCTTTATTGATTCTTTATGCACGAGAGGGGGTGGTCCACCTAACCTAATCATAGTTGAAGATTTCAAAATGTATTTATGTGAATGACCTTTAGCTGATACAAAGAAAAATTCTCCTTGCAGGATTCAAAAGGGCCTGCACATGGAACACACAAAATGAGGCACTCAGATAAATAATATTTAGCATAATAATAATAAGTTAGCTTTCTCCAAGGAAAAAGTGGTCTGTTCCCCTGACAAACAAGTTCTTCCAAACTTTAAGGGTAGGAAACATTCCACTATTATTGATTCATCTTCATACAAACTCCCCTTTACCTGTTGATATCTAGTACAGAAATATCACATAGTGTCTTTAGTGATCACAAACCTGTCTCACTCATCCTGTAGTGGAACCAACCTAGAAGCAAATGAGGAGGAACCGTTTTATTGTCCAACTGTTAAGTGCGGACACGTGAAGTGGGTATTGGATGCAGGGCGATTGTTTTAAACAAGCCTCATTCCATAGTTGTGTTCAGGTTTTTGCCATTAGTGACACAGAGATCCTATGAGCCTTTGGAAACATTTTGCACAAGATAGTGGCACTCTTATTCCACCCAGGTGCTAATACCTCCATCCCTATTCCAAGATGGTTTGACCCTGAATGTTCAAAGGCCCTGCAGACCCTAAAGTGCTCAAAAACTACCCCTACAGATGGAGTGCTTGTTCATACATACTATATAAGCTACAAGATTGAGCTGAAAAGAGGCAAGGAAGCTTTAAGGGATCAGGAGTGGAATGACCTCATGTTTGCATCTACTCTGAAGAATAAGTCGACTTTTTTGTGTCTTAATAATCAGCCATTTTTCACCCAGGTCAATGCATTATGCTACCATATTTCTGCTAATTCATGGATTTCCCACTACGGTGAAATATATAATCATGTTTATCACTTGGAGTTGGTCATGCCCGAGACTCTAGTTTAGGTAGGTTTAACTTGGTTTGTAATTTGGGATGAGGTCACCCTGGGAAACCCACATCTTGCAAGTAATAAGGTCCTGGGTTCACATGGCATCCCCCAGAACTTGAGTGCAGTCACAGTCTGGAGCGCAGTGTTGTCCCATACTCTAAATGTGGCTGTAAGCGAGGGTCCCCCTTCTTCTTTCACTTCCTCTCATTTTCAAAAAGGGGGAACAAGGATCATCTCCAATGAAATAGACCCATATCTCTTTTTGACTCCATTTTAAAAGTCTTGGGCGGGTTTTGCTAGCAAGATTATTGAGTTAGACAGAAGAGAATGACATAATTTCAGTTCTGCACGCTGATTGAATAGGACGGACCTTGCTGGATATGCGCAATCGGACCAAGATATTTAATATAGATACTGTGAATTCGGACAGACTTAATAGCTGAAACAGGCAGAATGAATTAGAATTAGATTGACGAGAGGTGGTACTTTTGTTTTATGACGAAGGAATCCTTATATTCGTGCTACGAGATAAATTGATTTCACACTTAGAGTGAATTAGAACTCGATTGATGTGAAGTGGTACTCTGGTTCATTAACGAAGAAATTCTTAGACTTGCGTTACATGATAAATAGACCCCTAATCTAGCCCTGAAGAAGTCTATTGTCAAAGACTGACAGGACGAAACACGTGTTGGCTGTGTTTGGAAAATATATTGACGTTTGATGACGGAATAAAGAGAAGAAAATTGGAAGAAATTGGCTTTATTATTGTGGACTTTGATTTAATAATTCGAGTGCTTGGTGGAATTTTTGGTAATGATGCAAACCACTTGTTGGTTTTTCTTTTGAGTCGTGGTAACCGGCTCTTGCCCACTTTGAGCACCAACTGGACTTCTACAAGTTACTTACTTATACTCGCTGTGGGCTCCTGTGTAACTGTTACCATTGTTTGTTTTGGATACTATAGCTGACTGAACCCATTTAGGATCCCTCCCGCTTTGAGTCAAGCTGTACGCAGACATAGAGGTCTTGATGGCAGGGACCGCAAGAGGCTTTCAAACCCCTCTGAATTCCTTTGTTGTGAGGTTCTCTAAATTCTACAAAGACCCTAGAAGAGCTAGTATTACCACATTACTGAAGGGCACCCCTAAATTCATATTTCTACAGATGCTGTTTGATGAATTAACAATTTTAAGTGTATCCTCTTTCCTTAGATCTATAATGAACCGTAGAAATCAGTGGGAGGGTTAATTGGGTTTTATCCTTTTAATCCGTGTTCTTATCTATTAATGATGTCTATCATTGTATTTCCTATTAAGTAGGTTTTATCTATTTACCTTGCACTTTCTTCCATTTTTGTTGTGTACTTTGGTATTTTATGTGTATGTGATTTTAACATTGTAATCTGTTATGGTTCAAATAGTAACTGAATAAAGATATTGATCTGAATTAAATCGACTGGGAAATTCAGTCCTATATGGTAATTCCCCATTCCATGGGAATCGACTTACAATTGAATGGTAATTGGGTGATTTTATTGTGTGATTACAGTAAAGGGCATGTGATTGTGGCCTTAGTATCAATTCCATAGAATGATTTGTGAAGCAACTTTAATCTGACTCTGTTCTTCAGAGTATAACTGAGTTCAGATCCAAGCACTGAAGAGATATGACCACAATGAGGAGTACCTCTTTCTAATCATATCACGAACGTTTTCTACACCATGGACACTGTTTCTCAGATGTTCCATTCTCCGAGTTGCTAGAATATGTTTGCTTTCCTTTCAATATAGCTGTTACAATTGAAACTATGTGCACATTTAGCAAATAATAACGAATCTACTTTTAATAGTTTGATGTGACAATTCATTGTTTCAAAAATCACATAAACGTTGTTGCCTATAGAAAAGTAATAGTCAAAAAATACCCACATGAAGCAGAATATTATTACATTGTTAGGCTTTTCGGGAGAGAAGTCACACTCTTTCTGTGGTGTGTAACTGAACTCACACAAGATCCAAACATTCTGAACCCCACAGGAAACTTGGTAGATTAGCACCGGTAGCAATTTGGTATTTGTGAAAGAACTAGCCAAAGCAACGATAAAGTTAAGAACCAATCAGTATCAAAGACCACACATAATAAGACAAACATTTGATCAAATTAAAAATATGTAGCAAAAATTGATATAACCAGATAAAGTGTTCAAAAGTTTGATGAACTAAAAATAATGAAAGCAGTTTTGCCCTTTATCCTACGACAAACACTCATTAAAAAATTGCAAATATCTTCCATACACTTAACTTGGATATCCTCTTTTTTCCAGTAGCAGGTGTTACTGACAAAATCTAAATTACTTGTTGGAAGTAAGACCTACACGTTTCGTTTTTTTACAGGACGCAATTCAGCTGTTAAACCCAGGCAGGACCTGTAAAGGGAACTAGCTGAAGACTATAGTAAAAACATGAAATACCTGATATGGAAACGCCGCTTCCCTTTGTAATTCTTCAATCAAAAAGGGTGAGTTTATTTAGATCGTAATCTTTATCTTCAATCGCATAGCCAACATTTGAAGTGTTAGCATAATCCTGCACCCAGTGATTATAGTACTAATTGATATTGGTAATTTTGATTTTATTGTTTCTGATGCAGTTTGCCATCAGTAATACCATGCAATTTCTAGGCACTCTCCGTATCTGGCTCAAACATAGAGACTTTTTTGGGTGGGGTAATATGTTGTTTGAGCAACCCTGCTGGAGTCTCGAGCTGCCATTCAAAAGCTGTTCCAGGGAAAAAGGGCTACACTAGAGCTACCTTGCTCTCGGTATCCAAAGATGAAAATATCTTAAGATCTAACATTTGTGTAAACGGTGGCACTGCTCCCTAGAAGGAAAGCCTTACAATTTTCAGCACTCTTATTCCAGCCCATGGTTTTAAGTTGCAAAATGGTTTCTGCGTCACCAGCTTCAGACACACAGGAAAATGTCCATTCCTTAGCACTTCAACTGGAATTCAGCAGGCAGACCAATTCTTATTGTGTGCTTGGAGCTTATGCACCTGCAGCCACAGGAGGACATTTCCACATGTACAAGCAGGTGTGCATAACAGGACCTGGATCTTGTTTGACCTCTGGTCAGCAGGAGGCCAGCACAACCAGCCCTGAAGAAACATATTGAAGCAGAAGTACAAGACCGAGCATAAGACAATTTTCTGCAATAGTCAGGAAAGAAGGCATGAACTTTCAGTACAGAACTGGAGATAGGGAAGGATTATCGTTTCTTCAGTTTAGTGCAGATTCTATCATTGGATTGGCTATAGCAGGGTATAGTAAAGGGTGGATCAATCATACATTGGTGATGAGACACAGCCAGCACCAGTAGGAATCTGAGGCTTCCAACTAGCGGTTTTGAAACAATGTGATATACCTTCTCCCTGGAATTAAAAAAACAAGAAGGTAGTTCCTCATCCTACCAGTGAGGGCCAGTCTCTCACTCCCCAGTCCCATCCTGATACTCTCATTAAAACCAACAACATTTCAAAGGAAATACCATGCCCTAAGCTGCCATGTTGTGCAGGTCTTCGTTTGTGTTAGACTGGGAGGATTATATTTTGTATTGGAGAGATTCCCAGCAAACCCCTGTTGCTCTACTTTGAAATTTATAAAGATTTACCCTCTGCATTTTAGCTACTACATGAATATTTAATTGAAGTTGTAGATGTCAGGTCCAGCGTCCTAGAAAGTTTAATGTAGTCCTAATCCCAAACAGAAAATGGTTTGCCATTTGGAATTCATAAAGCTGATGTAAGGCAGAATACTTTTCACTGGCAAACTATTATAAGGCTAGTGATGTTAGCCATTGTTTTTTTCAACCCAGATCAACTATACACTTTCAAGCTTTAATATTTGTCGCACATTCACACTAGGTCCTGGAGCCCAGGTTGTTTAGGAAAACAAGTAATCTTAAATCATGTTATGCTCTAGGTCTATGTAAAATAAATGTATTTTACCCACACCATCTATATGAACCCTTTTCAACAATTCGGCGTTCAGCACCAGTGAGTTATCTTATCAGAAAGACAAATGGAAAATAGAAGCACCTGTAGATTTACTTGGAGTTCCTGTGGCTAAAGTCCTTTTAATAGGCCTGACAAAGTACAAAGGTCAAAACAACCCATATCCAGAGAAGTACATAAATGAACAGAGCAAAAAAACGATTTCCTTTCTCAAGGATTTAACTTCTTCACCCTCAAGAGTCAGGTATTTTTCCAGTGAGTTGTGTTTATATTATTGAAATTGTAAGGCTGTTAGACCTGGCATCATTGGCGTGAGTCTTCCTTCCATTTTTACTGATTGCCTCCTACGTTTTTGATATGTTTTTGCTGGTTATATGTTTTGGGCACTGTGCCACTGCTATTCAGTGCCACAGTGCAAGTGCTCCCTATGTTAAATTGATGTATTAATTAGTGATTCCATGATTGGGTTATTTGATTTACTTGTCAGACCCTAGTACAGTGCACCATGTGTGCCCAGGGCTTGTAAATCAAATGCTGCTGGTGGGCTTGCAGCACTGGTTGTGCCACCCACAGAAGCAGTTTGAAAAGTGTGTCTCAGGCTTGCCATTACAAGGTCTGTGTGCAGTCTGTAACTGCCATGTCGACTTGGCAAGTGCACCAACTGGCCAGTCCCTAAACCTTCCCTTTTCTTCATATCAGACACCCCTATGGTAGCCCCAAGGGCAGGATGCATTGTAAGTATAAGGTAGGACATGCCTTGGTGTGTGTAGCATGTCCTAATACTGAATTACAGCCATTTTGGTTTTTCACTATTGCAAGGCTACCTGTTCTCGGTAGGCTAGAATGGGCAGTTAGAATATTACATTTTATAATCCTAACTGACTCAGGGAACTTGGTAGAATTTCGAATTTAGTATGCCTGAACTCAGAATGATAAAATACATATTTTAGTAAACTTGGTTTTGATATTCTGTGTTTGAAAATACCACTTTTATAAAGTAGGTATTTTCTTGCCTAACCGTCCAGACCTACCCCTGCTAGGTTGTGTATTCCTTGTCTGGAGTTTTGAGTGACACGGCTGGGGGATTCCAGGAGACAGGCTGAGGCAGCCCAGTGGTGAATAGAGAGATCTGCATCTAGATGGGAGGGAGGAGTTGCACCTGGGACCTGAATAGGGCTCGGCCTTCCCTCTACAATGCTGGCTCCACCTCCTGTTGTGTGTCTGATGTCTCTGCCCTGCACTGTGTAAAGGAAAGGAGGAATCTTGTCAACAAAGTGCTCAAGAGCTGTGCCTTCCCTCCCCTGTGCTGGCTCCACCTCCTGTGGGGCGGCTGATGTCTCTGCCCTGCACTGTGAAAGGAAGAAAGGTAGGAGTCATGTAAACAAAGTGCTCAGGAACTGGTTTTGACTAGGCAGAGGCCTCTCTGCCTTTAGAGAACAAAGGATTTGGAGCATACATATTGGGACCCAGTCCCAAGAACTTTAGATCACTTCTGGGAACAAGAAACATTTTGCCAAGGAGAAGAACCAAGGAAGGTGCAGGAATTTGGACTGCCCCTCTGCCAGAGTGGTGTTTGCCTGGTTGGCCTGCAGTGGTTGCTTCATTGCCAAGGGAAAGAAGAAGGAACTTTTTAAGGACTTTCATCATCTTACAGAATATTCTGCAAGTGCTTGAACTTGTGCTTGCCTCCTGCTGAAGTCTCAGGGACAAAAGACTTCATCTCCAGCTCCCCTTAGAGTTTCCTTATTGGGAATTCTGTTTGCCAAAACCTGCGTGTCGCTGGGAGCTGGAAGCGTGTCGCAACGAGAAGAAGCGTGACGCCGCCGCAGCTGAGATCGTCGCATCCCCGGAGAAGCGTGCCGCCGCCTCATCTCCCAAGAAGCGTGTCTTCGTCGAAGCTGCCTCCTGTCGCATCACTGGAGAAGCGTGATTCCATCGGGAGAGTCGCCATCGCATCACCGGAGAAGCGTGTCGCAGTGCCTGTCACGGCTCCAAAGTACAGAGTCGTCACAAGGCTGGCAGGGTGTCTACGCATCATCGTCGCATCAAGGACCCCATCTTCTCGCATCGCACCAGGATCATCGCATCGAGGCGCCATTGTGCGCATCGCAACCAGACTGCAATCTATGCATCAACCCCGCACCGGTAAGTATAACGACGCATCCCCTACTCTGCGCAAGCATCTCCCCCGGAACTTTGTCGCATTTATCATCAACTTGAACTAAGCAACTTTTAGCATCTTAAGTCCACTTTGAGTATAGTATTGTGGATTTTTGTCATTTGTGGTCTTGTGTTAAGTCTATATAAAGAATTCTTATTTTTATAAAACCTGTGTTGTGTCCATCTGTAGTGTTTTCACTGTATTCTTGTGAATATTCACAAATGCTTAACACACTGCCTCTGAGATAAGCCTGTCTGCTCGTGCCAAGCTACCAAGGGGGTGAGCAGGGGTTATTTAGGAGTGTAATTCCTCTATTTGGACAAAGGTGAATACCATTACCAACTAGAGATCCCCGGATCTAACAAAGGCAAAGTTCTTTTTTTTCAATAAGGCTGGTATAACAGGTTTAATTTAGGTCTCATTCAATTGAGTGTGCTTTTCAGCTGTGAGCATCTGGGTGTACTAGCCGATATGCCTGTGGGGACTTATTGTAGAGTACACTCGCAGATACCATCTTGGGTCCAATCAGTATTGTTTGCCTAAGCTTAGCTCAACACTGGGTACCTGTGGCTGTGAGCAGTAAGGCTTCACAAAGGAACTTTGACCATATTTATGAAATGTGTTGTGCATTGTAGCACAGCAAGTCACCTTGTTGCACTGACCTGCATCACAAGGAAAGGGCAGGAATGCACCGTAATTATCCAAGACGGCACATTCCTGTCCTTTCCTACTGCACTGGCAGTTTTGGCAGCCTAGCACCACCACAGGCACCCAATGGGCAATGGTGCAAGGGGGCCTGTGTTGTAGGTAGGATTGCTTTTGTGTACGAAGGGGTACCTCTGGCATCTATTTTACATAACATTGTTCACATCAAAGAGTTGACCTCATAATTGCTAAAGAGGATTTGATACAGTGGGCCAATTCCTGTAGATTGGTATGATCACCATCTGATCCCTTATTCAGTGGTCTTCGTATGTAATAAAGATAGTGGTCCAAAAAAAAATCCTACCTACTTTTGAGACATTAAAATACCAGTTTTTATTAATTTTAAGTCAGTGCCCCTGAGTTAAGCAGTTGCTTATTGATCACTTCCAATGAGGATGTAATCTCTCTCTGCAAACTTCCTTGTTTGTCTGAGCTTCTGAATGATCAAGCGCCCTTGAACCGAAAGGAAATGATGCCTTTGTTCTCCAATTAGCTTTTTGGAGAACAAAAATCCTTACAAATTGGAAGGCAAAAGGAAACAATCGCCCTTCCCTTCTAATCAATAAAATATTAGGGCAGCCAGAAGTGGGTACAAAGGAAATATTTTCAAGACCAAGGGCACCCATACCAAATGCTAGAATAATACTTCCAAGAACTGCTAGAAACAGCTCTTTGTGTAGCCAAAGCAGTGGAAAATGAAAAAAATAATTACTAAAATGCTTTCATACTATTTTTCTGGACACTGTTCCCTTTGAATATTGCGAAAGGCAAAACCCGGCATCTTCTGTGCTACTGGACGAAGATAGCGAACCTCACTTTTGCACAAGGTATGCTCCCTGAATACCACAAAATTGGTCACGACATTCCTCTACTGACAATACAGTCCACAGACGTGAGGATCTCAACAATTTTTGCTCAGTATGCCCTTCCTGGCTTGCGTTGCAATGCAACTTATTAGATATCAATCTTTTCAGTGAGCTTCAGTCTTAGTTCAAACAGTGATGCAGCACTACAACTGCCTTGCTTTAAATAGTAGATGATGCATCTTGACTCTTTTATGCCGGTCTTTCTACATCTTTCAGCATCTTTTGAAACCAAGTATCCCTCCTAGCTCACTTTTCTTAATGGAGGAAAGTGCGCTAGATGTGCAATGTCCTCAAATTGTACACCTCTTACATGACAAACCATGCTTTAGTATAATGCAATTCACAATTCCTTTTCGATTTTTCAGGGGTACCTTAAGGGTTTATCCTGGACTCTACTCATTTGTGACTCTGCATAGAACCTCTTGGTGCTGAACTAAGAACTCAGGGGCAGATTTACAATTACTGGCCATCCATGCATATCAGCAGGGATGCGCCAGTAATTGTGTGCCGCAGCTCCGCCACCCTGGATGCGCCGCATTTACAATGTGGAGCACCATGGGGCAAAAACGGCACAGATGCGTGACGCATCTGTGCCGTAAAAGCGGCGCATTGCTGGAGTGGCGTCGCAAGCGCGACGCAGCTCCAGAAAGGCTTGGGGGCCTGGGGGCGCAGGGTTTTGACGCAGCATGGGCCCAAAAGTGACTGAGTGAAATCTTGTAGATTTCACTCAGCCACTTTTGGGCGGCGTTCCTGCGCCGGAACGCCCCCCTCCCCCTGCGATGGAACACCTCCTTCTGGCGCATGGCTTTACAACTTAATGCATCTGGGAGATGCGTCACGTTGTAAATACCCCGCACCATGTCGCATCTTTTGCGCCACCGCTGCGTCACAAAAGTGACGCAACGGCGGTGTAAAAGAGGTGCAACGGGCTTGTAAATCTGCGCCTCAGAGTTCCCTTAACTTCAGTGCGTGTATGAGATACATATTCATTTTGAGATGCTCCCTACTACAATGTTCTACTTCATGCCAAAACTCTGCAAAAGGTGTGAGACTGGGCACATCATTTCCAACTTGATCCTTTAAAAGCTGTTGATCTTGTCCTCTAACTCGTATATTGCGTTCCAGTCTTGGCTTTACTCGTGTGGCGTTCTTGATTGTAGACCTACAATCACTGACAGTGCTAAGCCAATGGGCTTTATCCTGGATAAAAAAATCAATCTAAAAAATCAATATGATCGCCAAAAGTGCATGCTTTCAACTAAGGTTTCATTAGAGAATACCTCAGTTTATTTTAGACAGGACATCAACATCCGTGTTCAATCTCTTGTGTTGTCAAATATTTACTATAGGAATTAACCAGCCTTGCCAAAGGACCTCACAACCCTCACTACTTTAATTCATGCAGCACTTTGCTTTCTCACCAGGACTAAAAATGGGATCATATTTCCACAGTACTTTTAATGTTTCAATAGGTTTATTTGGAATTTAAACCATCCTACATAGCGGTTTGTATTACTCAAAAAGTCTTACATGCCTCCACCGTCCCCTTGGGCAAGAGTGTGCCTCAAAATGAAGAATGTTTGTTGGGCTCAGATAGTACTAAAATTCTTTTCTGAAAACCCCCAGCTTTCAAAGCGAACTATTCAGTGATACACTCCTTTCCTTGCAGTGCATAATGAGTATGGAACTCTTTACCTACACGCCTACTTACAGCTGCCTTTCTGAGCACCTTCCAGAAGGAGCTGAAATTTCTTATGGCCACCTCCCAATTCGCATTTCATGGATGCATTTCTCTGATTTGGCCTTCCTTTCCATTCCATCCCATCCTGCTCCCTCTGTCTGATCTCTTCTTATGGTAGCTTCTTTGAGCTCTCCCACCAGGAATCCCTCCTGAATTATGATATGTAACAGCTTGCTGTGTACATGTTTTTTCCTTTTTCATCGTGATGGCTTTACTACAAAACTTAACATTTACATTATTCACTGTAAGCGCACTAAGGACCACGTTTGTGCTATAAAACAGAATTTAAATGAAAAATAATAATGGATTGCCTCTTGCATTTCTTCCTTCCGTCTATGGGGCCTCATTTTTGAGGCAAAAACAAAGGAAGGAGTATCCACTATGACTTAGAAGAACAGACGTATCTGGAGGATTGGTTCTTGGCAAAAAGAAGGAAATTCATCCTTTTGATAGAAACCCCTCACTCACCACCTAGTGGTGACATGCTTCATCATTGGGGTCCACCTTGGCCTCATTTTTGAGGCCATGCGTCACTTTTACGCCGCCAGCAGCGTAAATAATGTGCCTTGTTGCACCATATTTACAAAGTGACGCATGTAAACCCCTGCGCTACATTATACCTGCGCCAGGTATAATGTATGCAAGGGGGGCGTATTGACGCAAGGAAGGGTCGTAGAAGTGACGCAGTGAAATCTATGAGATTTCAATGCGTCACTTTTAGGACGCCGTTGCGTCAAAATCTTGCGCCTGCCTCATAGCGGGCCTCATTTATGAAAAGTGACGCATCGCTGCGTGAAAACAGCGATGCGTCACTTTTCACTGCGCCCTCCTTGCGAGACCAATGATGCGTCATATTTACAGTATGACGCATCATGGTGCAAGGAGTTACAGATACGTCAGTATTTCTGACGTGTCTGTAAGCGCAAAAGTGACGCATTGCTGGAGTGTGTCACAAAAGTGACGCAACTCCAGCAATGCGTCCTTTCACATGGGGAAAGCCCCATGGGAAAGTGCTTGCATCAGTCTTACGCCTGCTGTGAGGCAGGCGCAAGATTTTGACGCAACAGCGTCCTAAAAGTGACGCAGTGAAATCTCATAGATTTCACTGCGTCACTATTACGAGGCTTTTTGCGGGGGATCACCCCCTCTGCATACATTATACCTGACGCAGGTATAATGTAGCGCAGGGGTTTACAAAGTGACGCATCTGCTTAGATGCGTCACATTGTAAATATGGTGCAACAAGGCACATTTTTTACTCTGCTGGAGCGTCACAAAAAGTGACGCACCGGCAGCGTAAAAGTGACGCAAGGGCTCATAAATAAGCCCCAGCAGGCGTAAGACTGACGCAGTCAAGCCCCATGTGAAAGGGCGCATTGCTGGAGTTGCGTCACTTTTGTGACACACTCCAGCAATGCGTCACTTTTGCGCTTACAGATACGTCAGAAATACCGCCGTATCTGTAACTCCTTGCGACATGATGCGTCATACTGTAAATATGACGCATCATTGGTGTCGCAAGGAGTGCGCAGTGAAAAGTGACGCATCGCTGTTTTCACGCAGCGATGCGTCACTTTTCATAAATGAGGCCAATGGTGCATAACACATAATGATACAAGAAATATTTAATGAAACATGCAGTTGCTGTGACAATTTATGATAGTATGTCAATATGAAAGCACACCTGCAACATTAATTTCGAGGATTAGAACCTTTTTTTTAACAGATTTTCCGACTCTTATTGACTGCTCCAAACCTTTATGGTTCTGCCCTTGATTTACTAAGCCTTTGCACCACCGTTGCATTCTGCAAAGTGACGCAGGGCATCGCAAAGGCTTTATGGGAATTTACAAAGCCACGCAAGTCCGAATTTGGTTGGCCATGTAAAGAGATGTAATGTAATGCAGGTGCTTGTACTGCATTATGTTGCATTTCCATTCGGGAGGCGTTCCATACGTGGAGTGTGAGTGTTCCCATGCATCCCCCCATGGATGTTGGTGCATCGCCAGATTTTTTAATTCAAATGATCCTGGAAAATGTCCAAATGCTATGACTTCCCTAGTGATGCGTAAAAAAGAGAAATATAAGTATTTATCCTCATTGTTTCCTCTTTCCACATGTGCTGCATTTTGCATCACACATAGAACGAGCAAAATGCCTCTGACAAATGTTTTAAGTGGCTTGGAAGGTGTCCGTCCCGCACTGAAACAATCCTGCCTGCTACTTGTGCGGACTTGTACTATGGCACAAGGCTGCCTGCACTGGATCTAGGCAGCACACAGTGTGCCAGCACAAGCAGAGTGCACAATTTCATCAAATCTTTGTAAATGTGTAGCATTTCTGCTCTCTCTCCCTTTCACGCAACTTTGATTGGTGCCCTGCATTGCACGAAAGTTTAGTAAATATGCCCTCTGACGCACAAACAAATGAAGGCTGAATAGTTTGGCACTTTTTAGAAAACTCAAACAGAATTGTGCGCTCACAACTGATATCCGGCGTGATGGGGGGCATGAGTGTGAATCCACCACGAACAGCTCAGCATTTCATCTTCGGAAATTGGTAAACTGAGTGACTTTAAACTGTTTAATAGTATCACCTGCTATTTACAGAACCTATAAAAAGAAGTTTAAAAAGAAAAAAATAAATATATATATATATATAATGCAATTCGGTAGTTATAAAAATGTAAGTGATCCGAAATGTTGCTAAAATTAGTTATTCAAATTTCAACACGTGGTAATCAAATTCAAATTAAGCTGGATAATGGCATCCTGCAGTCATCCATTACATAGCAATCTTTCATAATACCATAGAATTGTATCAACTCCCTTCATTCATCCACATCTGATCCCTATAAGAATGTAATTTTGTGCTTTGCTTCATTAGATATATAGGGTATTCAGCCATGATTATTCCGTCAGATTAATTAATCTTTGGGAATGCTTTCCCAAATTAATTCCATTCGTCCCAGCCAATTAATAATTCATGCTTTATAAAAAGCTGCATTCTTAAAAGCTTTGTAAATTATGATCTTTTTATTCTTCTTTAAGCTGCTAATGAAACTTTTCGAAACCTAGGAGAATAAGTCTATTTTTTGTTCTTCTTCCAGAGAAGCCTTCATTTTTTTAACGATTTATATTTCGCCAAATTATTCATCTTAATACAGATTCATATTAAAAGACTCAAAGATCTTCCATTTAAGTAATATACATTTCTTGGCGCCAGTGAAACTATGCTAATGTGCCTTCTCTGGCTAACGGGATAGCCATTTCTTATATCTGTGTGCTATGATCAAAAAAACATAAACTAGGTCATACCTCGGCTTCCCTTCATGATTTGTTTTTTAAATTACTTCGGCACATCCCTGGATTTCATATTCCGCAGGCAGCTCGAATGATATTGGAAGTCCATATTGTTCCTTTTTGCTTGGAATGCAGACGCAATACATCTATAGCACTGCAGGCGATTTGTGGCGATTATTTACATCGAGCGCATTTCTTTTTAAATTATGGTTTATGTTTCAAGCACAATCTATTCACTCCTGGTCACTAATTCCATCCAGATTTTTACAACTAAACATTAGTACATTGCACCCCAAAAGATCAGTTGATATACGTTTTCACTCATAAATGGTATTTACGAATGCTGACAATACACTAGTTGCATATAATGTATGAAGCCGTACTTCAGGTATTTGGGGGCCCTGGCCCAAACGTATTTTGGGGGCCCCCGCTAGGAACCAATTTTAGCTCGTTCGTGTCCTCTATCCAAAGGTGCACTCCTAAAATTCTAAATGTATTTATGTATAATATTCAGGGACAGTGACTTGTGTTTTCAATATTTTAACACAGCAGCAATTCACTAAAATTACTGCAAATAATCTCCGTGAAACCCTCCTATTTCTCATAAATCAGGTTCTGATTTGATCTAAAATAAGCTTTTTTATGGACGCTGCATGAAGCATAAACACATTTCTCTGTGAAATGTCTGCAATAGACTCTCACACATCAAATAAATTAAAAATACAAACAATCTGTTTAAGAATTATTCAATGTATTTAGGGCAATTCTCTGCAGAACAGAGTTGGCTCTATCAGGGGACCCCCTAAAAGGCTGGGGCCCTGGGCCAAAGACCACTTTGCCCATGCCTTAAAACGTCTCTGGCAGGGTCTAGGAATGAGGGTGATGGGAAGATTCTGGTGGGGAAGGTTTATTATAGTTGCGGAGCAACTGGGTGGTTGCGATGCTGTCTTCCTTTTATGATATTAAATCATTTTCATCTACCCTCCGTTTTATGAGACTATTCTTCTTTACAATAGCTGTGTCTAGAAAAAGGTCCAAGAGATTGGGGCAACATATCTGGGCCAATTTCATATTCTGCAACTGATAGAATGAGGCAAGAAAGTTAGTTGGTGCTACTGCGTCGAGTGAAGAGTGAGTGAGTGAGTGTGGGCTATTCCTTGCCAGACTAGTGATGCTTCTGCATGCCCAAGCAGATGGACGCATCATTCATCAGTCTTGAATATGTGGAGATCGTGACTAAGTGCCCTCAGTAATCCTTAGGGGACTGATAATGGAGGTTTCTGGCCCAATCAGCACTACAAGTTGCGGTGCTCCAGGATGTACGTGAAATCTCTGTGCAAAGCACAAAGGTAAAACAGTAGCCGATGTTTGATAGTAACCCAAGTATGCTGTCCACCAAAAATCCCTATTCTTTTATTTCCTTCCCTTCTTCTCCTTTATACTAGCCACACAAGTTCAGCTTATGTATCCCTTTTTGACAGTTATTAAAAAACTCAGGGGCATGTTCTCAAGACAGGCGATAAATAATACCATCGATACATACCTAGTCAAGGCTGTGACAGCACTTAATGATGAAATTAATCGCACCGAAAGGAGACTTTCCATGGGATCAAGTATTCTGCTAACGGAGCAGGCCAGTACAAGTAAAACCCCCAGTTTTATCACTGAAGTCGATACAAACAAGGTGATGTTAGAGGATGCGAATTATAATGGCACCGATTATTTGTGTATCTCTAATTCACCTAGACTATCTGTTATGGATACCAGCCCCTCTCCATTATCCCCTCTAGAGGTTAGACAAAAAACTAGGAATAAGAAAGCTGTAGGATTGGGTAACCCGAAGGGAAGAAGGGATAAAAAAGTTAATGCAGCAGGGTGTATGGTTCCTACCCGCACAAAGGCCAAGTTAAAACCAGAGATCCCATCTGGTAATCTCAGTTTAGAAGTAATTTTTGATAAAATGACTGAACTGATTAGACAGCTGCATGAGAAAGTGGACAACCTTGCTAGGGAGGTCCACAAATTGAGCAGTAATATGGAGAAAATAATTATGAGAACACACCAAGATAGAGGACCCAGAGAAAAGGCCCAAGAAAAAAACGGAACTAGTGTTAACAATATTAAAGGCAACAGAGCCACAGTAAAGCCTAACAATGGTTTAAATACTGAGCTAAACATGACTAAAGTTTTAGCGAATAATACAATATCAGGACACCAGATAGAGAATACCCCCCCCCCCAATTGTTGATTAGGGTCCCTGTGCAAAAGAAAAACCTTTACTTGTAGAACAAGTTAGTAGAAACAATATTGATCCGATTAAAGACATTGACAGGCAAATTCCAACCTTCATTAACCTTCCGCCAGAATTTGGTGCCTATGTTGCGGTGCTTGTAAATGTCCCCAAATTAAGGAAAGGGCAAATCGAAACGAACGAAGCACTTAAGAATAAAACTCTCCATTGGCTTTCTAACAAATGTAATTTTCCAGGGATGGGAACAAATCAAATTATACTAACTGAAAGAGTGGGGTGGGTGGGCCCCCTTAGGAAAAAGTTTGACGGGGATTGTATAATTATAAATTTCCGCTCCCCCCACTGGGCAAAGAACACTCTTGCCAATGCACCACCTCCATCACCATGGGAATTCAATATGACCCTCCTTCCATTGGGATATTTTTATAGGCATTTATTGGAACCTAAATATCACATCAGCAATATTTCTACTACCAGTAGAACTATAGCACCACCAATGCAACTTTCGGGCTACACAATCCCAATACACAACAGATATCAGGTTTTTGACTCACTAGAGGACAATGATTGACATTCATTGTTCAAGGGTATTATACAAACTAAACCCCCCATTTGGCAACATCAGTCAGACCTAGTTGAACCAGGTAATGAGTTAGTGCCCAACTATCTTGAGCGAGATATAGTAGCACTCGATCTGTGTAGTCTTACTGATTTTATTAACAACAAGGATGAGCAATCGATTATATCAAAGGAGGCACTAGTTGATTTAAAATTCACAACTCCAACAGCAGAATCTACTGTCCTCTCTGTAGAAAGACCTGCCCAGGATGAACTAACACCTGTTAACTTGAGGTCTAAATCAGGATATAGGCTAGTGACCTGGAATGTAGCGGGTCTGAAAGGAAAATTGGAATCTCCATTTTGGAGAGGTTTTATCACTACAGGATACAATTTCATCTGTCTCCAGGAGACATGGTGTAAGGAATCCATTTTTATAGAGGGCTATATCTCATATTGGCTAAACGCGGTCAATTCTGTAGCTGGAAGGGCAAAGGGTGGCCTTCTTCTTTTAATATCCAATAAACTAACTGCCTGTAAAACTAAAAGTTACATCTCAGTCGACAAGAACAGTCAGGTGCTTCGACTCAAATTCAGCAAAGGTAAAGATTTACTATTGATTAACTACTATAATAACAACTTCAATAATGACAGAAGGAAAATTCTTTACCCATTAGAAAGTGAAATTAATAAGGCCCTTGCCTTATAAAGAGACCATTATCCTCTGGGCAGGGGATTTTTATATCAAACCCTGCCCATTGGCTACGAGTAATTCTTGCGGCCTTAGGAAGGAGACTGGTAAGGAGGAGGCCGGTGATGATTTTCACTTCCAGCACTGCAACTATGGCTTAGCCTTAAATAAACTTCTAGCCAAATTCAATCTGGACATGCTGGATTGCACTAAGAATAAGGACAATATTGCTTGCCCTACTTTTACAGGCAGGATTGCAAATACAAAGATAGACCATATCCTGCTCTCCAGTAACATTGAGTATTCAAATCTCTGGGTTACGGAGCAGCCTCTTAGTGACCATAATAGTATTTGCATATCACTATTATGCAGGGGAAATAAAGAAGTTAAAGACAATAACTACATTAATAATATTGTAGCCACCAGACCAAACGGTATGAGAATTAAATGGACCGGCATTGACCCCCAAAATAAAACATGTGGAGGTACTGATGAATTGTCGTACCGAGATAGATTACTGCCTAAGTGATGAAGTTATTTCTAGTACTCTATTTGATAGCTTTGTTAAGATGAATGGTATCATAGAAGGTATTTTCACTAAAAAAACTAGAGGGAAAAGGGACGCAAACTCAGTTTGGTTTGATGGAAACTGTGCCCAGGCCTTACAAGAACTAAAGATAGCATTGAGTGCCAAACCCCGCGACAATGCTATTATTAAATTGTTGCTTATGTCTATAAAGTAGCAATCTACAATAGGAAAAGAGAATTACAGGATGAAGCATGGACCAACCTCAATTTAGCGGCAGATACAAACAACAGCAAACTTTATTGGGAGACTATAAATAGTCCCTTTTTAAAGAGCGACATTATGCCAGAATTAACTTCCTATATGGGATGTAATGATTGGATTGAGTATTTTACGAAGATTTTTAACCCAGATAGGTTTATTTTAGATTCAGTTAGAAGTAATGTCTCCACTTGGCACCCACTACCCTTATCAATAAGCTTAGATGAGGTATATGATGGCCTAATCAACAGCAATGTAGGCAAAGCACCTGGCCCGGATGGTCCCAGTAGACCTCTACAAATTAAAAATGGACCTCTGGGCCCCCATCCTAGCTAGGCTTTTTAACGTGGCGGCAGAGGGTCAACTACCTACGTCATGGGGCCAATCGGTAATTATTCCCCTCTTTAAAAAAGGGTCTAAATCTGAGGCTTGTAATTACCGCCCCATTTCTTTGCTAGATGCTTCTATCAAAGTATTGAGCAGAGTTATGTTAAAGAGGTTGGAAACATGGGCAGAAAAATGTGAAATTTTATCTGTAGCACAATATGGTTTTAGGAAAGGTTTAGGAACCCTAGAACAATGTGCCAACCTTGACCTCTTGATCAATAAATACACTGTTGTCAAGGAGGGAAACCTGTTTCTTTGCTTCGCTGACCTGAGCAGCGCCTTTGATCTCGTGGATCATGACATATATTGGCAGATTTTACTTGATCAGGGCGCGCCTAAGGAAATAGTAAATTTTTTAGCGAGGCTTTATGAAAGATTATCTTGTAAAGTACGATATGGCTCATCCGGTGAGTGCACACTTTTCTTTAAGGTTACACGAGGCATACGCCAGGGTTGTGTCTTGGCACCGCTTTTATTCTCATTATTTATTAACCAAATTGACTCAACCCTTGGACAGATTTCAGCAGATGCCCCACTCATAGAAGGTGTAGCAGTCCCAATTTTATTATATGCGGATGACGCCGTTTTAATTTCGCGCACTCAAATCGGTTTACAACGCCTTATAGATAACTTTTCAATATTTATAAAGAACAGGAAACTTAAAATTAACACAACTAAGACCGTTGTCATGTCTTTTGGGAAAAAGGTTAAATCAGCCAGAGCTTTTTTTATAGATAATGAAAAGATGCAGTCTGTTAAAACGTTTTGTTATCTAGGGATAACTTTTGCTGGTGACGATAAATGGACAAATGAGCATGACAATATAAACCTGAAAATGAGCAGAAATATAAATAGCATATTCAGTTTTTCCACCAAATTGGGGTCTAGAAGAATTAAAGACATGTTAACTATCTATAACGCTAGATGTGTGTCATCTGCATTATATGGGTCTGGAATCTGGGGCCATCAATGTGGGAAACTATTACAACACGATGAAAATAAGTTTCTAAAGAGATTGTTGTGTGCCCCCCCCCATCGGCCTCAACTGAACTTGTACATGAGGAAGTAGGCATAAACTATATTGCGGATTTAGCAGCGTTACGCCCTCTGACACTCTGGCGATCCATATGGTCAAGAACTGAAACGCTATTTACACAAAAAATCATTAGAGACTGCTTGAGGCTTGATCATTTTTCCAAAATCCCATGGCTGAAATATATCCATTACTGGTATAACCTCCTATTTGATTATAACATCCTTTCCGCACCTGAGCTAGTAGCTACAATTACTAAAAAGGAATTAAAAGAAAGGTTCTTATCATACAAGAAGGAGGTCAGAGAAAGGCAGTCCAGGAAATTACCTACTGTCGTCTTTTATTTGGAATTAAATCTAAACAAAGGCTTCCAGGTTTACCTATCCATGGTTAAACGTAAATCCCACCAATTTGTCCTAACTCGTCTAGGCTAGGAATTGTGCATCATTTAGTGGCTTTTCCACAAGTGAAAAACAGCACAAATTTGCCATGCCCATGCGACCATACGTCAAGACAAAGCTGCTGCCACTTTTTACTATTCTGTAAATGTTATTACTTTTTAAGGAAATTTTATTTAAAACCTATCTTTTAAAGATATAATGTCCAATCCATAAAATCAGCAATGAAACTATTGTTGTTATTAGAAAGTCAAGATATCTGTTTCTTTGTTGCAAGGTATATCATGAAATGTATAGGCATTAGAAAATCTATAACTCCTTGATGTAATTATCTACGGCAAATTGAATATGCTATTGGAAAGATTTTTGTAATGAAGAAACCATATTGTACTTTCCTAATATACTGCTTGTTTGCACTGAAATTACTCTGTATAAAATAATTGTGCCTGTCTTTTGGCCGCACAAGGTACCATCTTAGTTGCATTTTGCACTATTGCAGATTTGCACAAATCATTCGCACTCGCCACTTTATAGGGAAATTAGCATGATAGAAAAAATGGTATATTTTCATCAAATACTATAAAAGGTGCTTTAGCATTAGGGAAGGATGTACAGTATATTCTATGCTAAGTATTTTTGGTTCTGTTCTGAGTTGTAATTGTGTAATTTGAAATTTTTATGTATTTTTTTGTTTTAATGAATGTATGTTTTATTGTTTTGCTTATATGGCTTGTCTTGACAACCAGAATAAAAGCATTTTGAATTGATTATGTAAAGGCAACTGTTGTTCAATCGAAGTTAATAAAATGAGAGACAATGCAGCATTGGAGGTATACAACAGATGTTCATTAATGGACTATTGTCTGTGTGCTAGGTTAAAATGATAAACACAATTACAAGAAACACCTCTGTATTTTGAATTTGCTGGTAATCCAAGAACGAGAAACAACTGTTTTGTGAAGGCAGTCAGCATTGGTTGCTTATTAGTGAAATACTTGTCCATCCAAAAGGGATTCCAAATTCTAATGATGCATGAGTTGTAGGGGTTCGTTCTTTTTTTTTTTTAAGTTTGAAGTTTATTGAAGTAAAAAGAGACAAAGACAGAAAATGAAGAAACAGTCAAAAGTTATAAAAAATATAAGAAATCTCTCTTACACAATGGCGAAACTGATTAAGGCTATCGTATACATAAAAATAGGATAAGCAATAAATGTCAGGAACATATGGGAATGAGGGAACATCTTGAATAATAAAAAACATATAAATGATATGATAAAGCAATAGATGCAATGAACATTCTAAGCAAATAAGAAAATGCAATCATGGTGGTTTACGAACTTCAACATTACGTATTGGAGAGGTGGGAGGAGATCTGGCAATCGTAGATAAATATTCGGTAAGGGGGAGCCATAGAAGATCACGTTTGATTGCTAAGGAAATGGGGGAAACAAAATTAGTGTCAAGACAATGATTAAAACAAACTGCGTTCCACCAAGCAGTAAAGGAAACATCTTTAGCCTGTTTCCAATGTGATGTAATATGGTGAAAAGCAATGGCTATGAAGAGGTCAATTAATTTATGTTTGTGGTGTGTCCCGGTAAAAGCAGGAGAAAGGGAACCTAGGAAAATGTGAATGATGGAAAAAGAAAAAGTAAGGTTGAAAATCTTTTGCAATTGGGACCAAACTAATTGCCAGAAACCTAAAATGGGAGGACATTCGAATAACATATGTTTCAAATCAGCCAAAGGGCAGGGGCAGGACCAACAGGTGGAGGGAGTGTCTGGGGAGAATGATGACAGAAGTAATGGAGTAAACAGTGTACGGTTATAAATAAAGAATAAAGTTTGTGTAGTGTTAGCCGCTCTGGATGTACTGTGAACCTTAGACCAAATTTTATCCCATAAATCGAAGGACCAAATTTGAGACAAATCTTTTTCCCAAGCCAACTCAACTTTAGATTTAGAACGATCGTTAGAAGACTGCAGAGATTTATAGATAAATGAGGCAGAAAGGGATTGGTCAAGGGCCCTAGAAATCGAAAGATGTGTGGCAGGTATAGAGTTGGTGTATAGAGAAGGAGAGAAGGCACCCTGCCTGATATTTCTAGTGGTCCTAGCTAGAGGATCCAAACATGATAGGAGAAGGGGGGATGGTTAGCCCAGAGGCTGAAGCTGCACAGGACAAGAACCAGGTCAATCCAAACAGACTCAACAACATATATTGTAAAAATACATATTTTTTATTTTTCTCTTTTTGAATATATTATTTGTAATTTTCAAAGGAAAGACATGTATAAATTAAATAGTCAAAGTGATATTTTACAAAACACATAGCAAAGATTCTTTTCTGAATTAAGATAAGCCCAGTACTGACCACACTTCAAACAAACTACCACACTCATTCACACAAGGGTTTTCTCTAACTATTATTGGAACATTCAACTTTCATTCCTCCATTCATATAGTCCTGGCGTAGACAACAATAGATATTCAGTAAGTTGCCTAAATCGGGGGGTTCATCCAGGCAGATGGTATTAGTACGGGTCCTGGTGTAGTTAGGACAAAATGCCGTATTCCTGGGAAAACGTGCCTGGGTATAGAGTTGGTGATCGGGAGCGAAGAAAGGTATTGGGTAAGGGAAGGAATCAGTGATAAATATTGTTTGTGAGAAGAGGAAGGCAGCGAAAATTGAGTTTGAAGATTGTGAAAAGGAAGAGGTTGAGTATCTGAAAGAAGTTGGGAGATCCATTTTAAACCAAGAGAATGCCAGGTTTTCCAATATAATGAGCGATTACGAATTTTAAGGAGTTTATTATGCCAGATAGGTTGGGTGTGAGTAGAGGAAACAGAAGGGTATGTGGATAATAAATATGGACGAAGAAGAGAACAGGAGTGAGAAAAGATGGGGGAGCGAAGAGATGACACATTAGAGGAAAAGGATAGAACTTCTTCAAATTCATAAGGATGAAGAAAAGAAGATTCTAGTGTGAGCCATAGAGGAGGAAAATGAGGAAGATCAGAAGAAAGCCACCGCAGGGCTTGCTTTAAGGAAAAAGCTTTGTGATATGATTTAAAATTAGGAAATTTGACTCCACCGAGGGATTTATCCTTTTTCAAAGAAGAGAGTGCTATTCGAGATTTTTTACCCTTCCACAGAAATTTTAATAGAAGAGAGTCTATCGACTTGAAATAGTGGTCTGGGATATGAATGGGAATCATAGAAATAGAGTAGAGAACTAAAGGTGCTAGCATCATTTTGATGGAGTCCAAACGACCCCACCAGGAAAGGAAGAGGGGATTCCAACGATTGATTGACGTAGTGATTTTATCAGAGAGAGATTCGAAATTGAATTTAAGTGTGTCGGAGAGACGAGGAGCGAACCAAACACCTATATACTTAATCTTAGAGGGTCGCCAGGAAAAGCCAGAGGCGTCAAAGCGATGTTTTTGACATAGAGGATTTAAGGGTAAAATTTCGCATTTATCAGTATTGAGGCGATAACCTGAAACTTTTGAGAAAGAGGAAACTTGATTAAGGAAGGAAGGTAGAGTTGTTTGGGTGTTTGAACAGTAAAATAAGATATCATCTGCGTAAACCGATAATTTAGCTTGTTTTTGAGAACCATAATGAAAACCAGTAATATCATCATCAAGTCTGATCTTAGTTAAAAAGGGTTCTAAAGCTAGAATAAACAAAAGAGGGGAGAGAGGGCATCCTTGACGTACCCCTCTGTGAAGGGGAAAGTAATCGGAAGTCATACCATTTGCAAAGATTGAAGCATGGGGGCTAGAATAAAGTAAAGAAATAAGAAAAATGAATTTAGGAGGGAAACCAAACCAGCGAAGTGCCTGAAACATAAAATCCCATCCTATTCTATCGAAAGCCTTCTCAGCGTCCAAAGAGATGGCAGCAAGGGGAGTAGAAAGGGTGGTGGCCTTACTCAAAATGTTAAAGAAAACGCGAGAATTGTCCGATGCTAAACGGCCCTTAACGAATCCGGACTGCTCAGGGCCAATAAGTTCCGGTAGTAGAGGATCCAATCTAAGAGCTATGATTTTGGCGAAAATTTTATAATCAGTATTGACTAGGGAAATAGGGCGATAATTTTTACATAGGGTATGATCCTTATCTGGTTTAGGAATTAAACATATTAATGCTTCTTGAAAAGTTCCCCGAGAAGAACCGGAAGCCGCAAAGGATTGAAATAACAAAAGTAATTTAGGGAGAAGAAGGGAGGAAAAGTGATTGTAGAACTCAATGGTAAAACCATCGGGCCCAGGTGCTTTACCTCGACGAAGGACAGAGACTGCATGTGAGATTTCATAAAGGGTAATATCCAAATCTAATGATTGGAAGTCAATGTGAGAGGATTCCGGAGAGGGGATATCTTGAAAATATGTAAGAAGATCACTATGACCAGGATTAGATTCGGGAGTGTATAGAGTTTGGTAGAAAGAAACAAATTGAGCTAATATGTCCTTGTCCTTAAATAGAGAAACATCAGCTGGGCCTTGTAAGGATTCAATTTTTGTCCTTTCTTTTCGTATCTTGAGATAATTGGCTAGAAGTTTGCCCATCTTGTTCTGTCCACCATAATAGCGGGAGTTGCATTTAAGAAGCGAGTTTGAGGCAGCATTGGTGGTATATTTATTAAAGTCAAATTTGGCAGATATAAGTTCACGAAGAGAAGATTCAGAGTTAGAATTATAGTAGGCATATTCTAGTTTCTTAATTTTATCTAAAAGTTGAGTTGATTTAGAGATGGATTGTTTTTTCTTTTGAGAAACAAAATTAATGATAAATCCCCTTGCAGCCGCTTTAAATGAGTCCCATACCATGGCATAGGAAGATTCAGGAAGATGGTTGAGTGTAAAAAATTCAGTGGTAAAAGTGGTAAATTGAGTGCAAAAGTTGGAATCAAGGAGTAAAGAGTTATTAAATCTCCAGCGTCCTGAATGAGGAGAGAAGGGGATAAGGTCAATATCCACAAAAACGGGAGCGTGGTCTGAAATTAAAATGGAGCCAATGTCTGAGTGAATGGCGAGTTGGGCTAGGGGTTTGCTGAGGAAGAGGTAATCAATACGGGATTGGGAGTGATGGGTGGGGGAATAGAAAGTGTATTCTCTAAGGTCCGGATTACAGAGCCTCCAAATGTCAACTAAAGCATTGTTCTGTATAGATGTGATAAATTGGGAATGCATTTTGGAGGGAACAAATTTGACTTTTGAATTCCTGTCTATAAAGGGATCAAGGACTTGATTGCAATCACCACCGAAAATAACATATTGTTCATTGAGGGTAACAAGTTTGTCAGAAATAGCAGGCCAAAACAATTTATCAACACCTGTAGGAGCATAAACATTGAAAATAACTATAGGTATTTTATCAATAAGAAGATTCAAGAGAACCCAACGACCATTATCATCACATTCTTGAGATATAACTGAAACTGTTAACTTTTTATGACACAGTATAATTGTACCATTTTTCTTACCTAAAGCAGGAGAATGAAAAACATGACCCACCCAACAACGCTTAAGTTTAGTAGCCTCCGTTTCAGTAAGGTGGGATTCTTGGAGGAGGGCTACATCGGCTTTAAGTCTAGTCAAATGTGTTAAAACTCTTTGACGTTTAATGGGGTTATTTAACCCCTTAACATTCCATGTAACTACTCGGAATATAAATTAACAAGAGAATGATATAAAAGAGAAGATGAAGTAGAAAATGAGTCGAGAAGAAAGGAGAGAAGTAGTAAGAATACAAAAAAGAGTCTGTAAGAGAAATAAACAAGAGAAAAGAACGAGAATAAGGTAAGTGAAAGGTTGAGAAAAGAGTAAAGAAAGAAAATAGTAAGAAAGAACAGTAGAGAAAATAGAAAGGAGTGAGAAGAAAAGAGAAACATACCAACAAATACAGAAGAAGAAGGAGGGGTGACGACGCCAGAAGAGGACGACATCGACAACGGAAACTCACGCCACCGAACATTTGAGGAACCAGCATAGGAGCAGTTGAAGGGAGCAAAAATACACCAGGGTGGAGAACATGAGGAGAGGATCTGTAAGAAGACAAAAATTGAAAAGGGGATGTTAAAGAGACATAAGAAAATCCAAATATATAAAATGCACAATACTAGGGCATAATAAACTATGACGAGGGGTATGCATTAAGATGGAAGAAACAAAAACTAGATACGGTAGGATAACAGAGAGATAAAGACTTTAGTCAAACAGGGTAAAACATGAATATTTAAACAGATCTTGCAGTGTCCATGTTTTCGGCTTCATGATGACGAGGAAGTCTCCAAGGACTCGTGGTTCTTCGAAAGTTGTCGTCTTATCTTTGTAGGTCACCTTGAAGAGGCAAGGATGAAGCAAGCCAAATCTGGCACCAAGAGCTCGAAGTCGTGGACGTAAATCAAGGAACTGCTTCCGACGGTCAGCTGTTACCTTAGCGACATCTTGAGAAAGATATAAACGGTGACCTTCCCATATAACTTGTTTTTTAGCTTTTGCTGCTGAAAGTACTTGAAGGAGGTCAGTATATTGCAAGAATAGCATGATGACTCCGCGGGTTTTGTTGGAAACTTTTGGACCAAGTCTATGTGCACGTTGAATGTTGAGTGAAGAAGAAGGAGGAAGATCCAGAATTTTCGGTAAGAAGGTTTGGAAGAAAGAAGTTGGATTTGACCCTTCTGTGAGTTCCGGAAGATTATAAAGGCGTAGGTTGTTTCTACGATTTCTATTTTCCAACTCCTCTGTCTGCCTTCTTAAGAGAGAGACATCCTTCTCCAACAACGAAATTTTTGCACAGGAAGTCTGAAGAGACTCCGTAGATTGTTCCACCAAAAGAACCCTCGATTCAAGTGTAGACCATTTGTCATGAAGAAATTGCAAAGTTTGAGTAGTTTCAGCCATGAAGGGTTTAAGCACACGAATTTCTTCAAGGATAAGATCCATTGACGCTGA
This sequence comes from Lissotriton helveticus, assembly GCF_964261635.1. Lineage (NCBI taxonomy): Eukaryota > Metazoa > Chordata > Amphibia > Caudata > Salamandridae > Lissotriton > Lissotriton helveticus. Next base: position 1,333,191,385 of record NC_136063.1, on the reverse strand, counting down.
GTGCGACGAGGAACCTGGAGAGGGAGGATCTTTTTTCAGACGTTTCGTAGAGCCAGGTTGCAGAAGTTTATTGGAAGTAGTAGCTTTAGGAATTGCCCCATGTGTAGCATCCGGTTTAAGGGAAACAGGATTATCCATGGTCTGCGTTGTGGAATCAGAGTCTGAGGAGTGACGAGGTTTGGTCTTGGAAGCAGTTAGTTTGAGGGTGCACAGTTTCCCCATACAAGGCAAGAGAGAAATATAGCAGTGCTACCACAGAATCCAGGAAAAGAGATTTTGTGAGGAATGTACACTCTGATGTGATATTTAGAATACCGAACAAATATTGCGTGAATCAAGGAGCAATAGTTGGTTGTATCACATACTCTCTTTTCGTACAAAATCCTCAACAAAAGAAATAAAAGAAATAAAAGAATATAAAATGCGCCAAAAGCATGAATGCGGTGAAAAAAGGCGCCAACCAAGATGAAAAATCATTGAGGTGAGGAGGCAAAGTTAGTGAAAACAGCGTGTGGCTGTCAAAACATTAGAAGTCGAAAATTGCAGCTGTAGAAGCATGATGCAGGAAGATGAGGCTACTTGAGGAAGAGACTGCACAATAACAGTCTGCAAGAAGGGGAAATGAGGCTTGCATTTGGCGAAAACCGCTCGTGGAAGGATCGCGGTAAAAAGAAAATGGCGGCCGCCGGAATAGCGGACCGCGTCACTTCAAAAAGAAGCGCATTTCGGCAGAATTCAGAGACAGGGAATATAGCCTCCTGCTCACCTCACATTCCGCTGCCAGATTCTGTGATGTGGTAGAGGATTATCCCGGCGTATGTAAAGAAAATTGCCGGCGCTCGAGTTCAGTGAGCGGAGCCTCGCCGTCAATCCGCCATCTTGTGCGGCGCTCAAGCCACCTAGGGGTTCGTTCTTTAATAAAGAAAGATTGTCTGTATTGGTCTTTAGTTGGTAGAAGGTAATGTCAATTTTGGTAATAACAGCTTGTGTAATTTTCAATGAGCTCTTGGGCCTGTTTTTTAAATCCTGCAGGTAGAATTTTGGAAAGTTAAAGATATAAATAAAAGGCATGTTCATTTACAGTCAATTTCACGTTTGTCATTTGTCATGATTGCATCATCAAAATCATGATAAGATTTACTATGCATAATTAAATGGACAAAGGAGTAAATAAATAAATATGCATATACCTAACAGATTCAGAAGGAAACTATGCCCCATTTGTCTATTCTAGGAGCCTAGAAACAGTTTTGGTCCTTTTTCCTCGAGACTCACCCGATGAGCCATGTACAACTAAAGACTTCCCCATAGATATTGGCCCATGTTAATCAAGGTGTTGCATCACCCTTGCGCCATGCAAAGGGACACTTGGGTGACTGTTGGAAAGTGCATTATTAGTAGTGGCAAATATGCATTTATCACTGGCAATAATACCGCCAATACAATATAGGGCTCAGAATAGGTCCCTTGGTAGCTCGGCTGCGAGCTGACAGGCTTAACTTTAAAGACAGGTATGTAAAGCATTTAGAAACACCAATTCAGTAAATAATTAGACACAACACACAATAAAAACCCAACTCTAATTTATAACAATAGGAAATATTTGTATCTTTAAAATGACACCAAATGAAAAAGATCCATTGTAGGGACCAGAGTTGTGAATTTTTAAATATTAGACACTTTCAAGTGCTTATAAGCCAGTAGTGCCACCTTTGGACACTTGGCTGCCTCTGACAGGGACAAATTCACACTTTTCAACTTATCTAAAGGATTTTTCACCAGAGGTCGTTTAGGCTCCTCCAGTAGGCCTAATTCCGCGAGAAACTCCTTCCTGAAATTCATTTTGCAGGTCCAAAGTGTCCAAAACACCATCCACGATAGTCCTTGAAAATTTGGGACTTCAGTTCACACAATCCACTTGGACAAAGCACTTACAAATCCGCTGGTAGTACTCCAGGCTGCCAATTCTTTGTGGTGATAGTCCAGGTGAGCTTTGCTAACCTGTAGCTTGCAGGGATTCTTTTTTTTTTAGTCCAATTGAAGCAGGTTTTGATCCACAGGGCTGTTGTTTCAGAGGGTGCAAGAGGCGCACTCCTCAGAGTGCAGGGCTTGGTTAATACACATCAAACTCCGTAGTGTGGGCCCTTCTTGCTCGCTTTGGTCTCAAGCAGCAGATCTGAGAGGCACCTCACCTCTCAGATACTTATTCAGTGTTCTCTGGGGTCAAGTAGGAGGGCACTCCTATCCAATGAGGAGCAGGACAACACCCCAGAGCATGACCACTTCCTCCAAGTGTGGCACAATGATATCCCAAAAAGCACTATTTCTCCCAAATTCAAAAATGCCAGAATTTTCAGCAGTGAGAAAGAGCTGGCCATACACACCTCCGAGATGGATTATCTCCATAGTCTTTCACTTGCATCTGCTCATTCCTTCCTTAAGCCAAGCAACTGGCTGGGTTCAAAGAGGAGAGTTGTAAATGAAACTGGAGTCTTCAGCTTGTCTCCTCCTTCCATTGTAGGGCATTATTTATTATTCCCTCTCCTGGCTCTGGCATTCCTATGCCCAGAAGCTTCTCATTTCAAAAAGGCTTCCTAACTCTAGGGATACTTGCCTCTTCAAGGCAGCCAGGCTGATCCACTTATCTCTGACCAATCAAGGCAGAGCACTAGAGTGCTGAATTTTGGCTTACAGATAAGAAAGTCTTATAACTTCTTGTCTGTACATTTTAGAATAAATTCAACAATACCATAGTGTTGGACTTATCATTACCACTCTACCGAGTCCTTTAATCCTAGTTTTATGGTATTTCTTTCTCCAGGTATTAACTAATAACCTCTTCCAATGTTAACGTATGGGCTGGCGATCTGTAATGGAAAAATTATGTGGGCAATTTATCCAATACCAGGGGCTATACAACAGGTTTTATAGGGACCCTAAGTATACCTACAGGACACAAAACCCTGGGCCACCTTGAAAAGATTTTAGGGGCTTTGAATATCTCAACATTTTGAAGATCCTCATTTCACAGTGCTCCTAGCACAAAAGTCGATTTTGGTTAGCACTTTACTGCAATGTGGGAAGTGAAATGTGCAATTTCGGTAACCCCATTGCATATAAAAACCTTTTTCATAAGGATTCTCCGTATTCGTACCTGAACCCTCCACCCCTGGGACACCAAGGGGAGACCCTGGGGTACCTACCATGCCCAAACATTGTAGTTTATTCATGTTAAGTGCCCCAAACACCTAAGTCTAGTTTCAGCACAATGTGCATTGTAAAAGTTGTCCTGCAACACAGGACTGCTTTTAAACTGCCCTCAGGCTTCAGCAGTGAACACATGCAAGTGAAAAAAAGGCTCCTGGCTTTTAAACTGCCCTGCCCTATTCTAAAATAGGAACTTAAAGGTAGTTTTAATCCACCTACCCTATTATGTATCAGGGCCTTATAGCGGAGGTCAGTCCAATCACAGGGGTACACTAACCCATAGTGTACCCTAGTTTATGTAGGTTTTTAGCATAGCACTGGCCCTTGGTCTGGTTAGGCAAACCCCAAGGTTAGTTCGAGTCAGTTCCTCCATTACCAGTCAGCAAAACTTTGGGGGTGCCCAGGGCACAGGATGACTTTGCAACAGTGACGCAATACCTACATGAGATTTATCAAACCACACAAGGCCACCTTGCAAAGCGCTGAGTGTCTTGATAAATCTAGAGTAACTAACGCAGCGCAAACCACTGCCTTGCATTTCTCTACAAACGAGAGGTGTTCCATGGATGGAGTGTGGGTGTTCCTATGCATCCACATATGGATTCTGACACATTCCCAGATTTACCAACATTGGTAGAACGGGTAATGCGTACGAATTGTTTGCTTCATCTACAGAGGCTCCAGGAGGAGAAATATCTTTATATGTCCTCCCTTTTCCCCTTTCTACATGTGCTGCATTCTGCATCACACTTAGGAAGAGTAAAATGCCTATAAGGATTTTTTGTGCAGGAAGACACCCCTTTTATGCACAAAAAACAATCCTGCCTCCAATGCAGGCATCCTTGCACCTGACTGCATTGATGCTAATCAGCAGATTGTTCACCAGCAAGGTGACTTGCTGCATTTCGGTGCATGGAACATTGATAAATGTACGCCATAGTCATTTTAGCCACTTTCCACTACAAACTTGGGCCCAGATTTATGAAAGGATTATATTGCCCTCATGTCACGTCAAGTGGTGCAAGGGCGACACAAGCCTTGGGTGACACTTACTACGCCAACAGAGCACCCTTTATGGCTTGCATGGCATACTAAATCTGGAGTAACACAAAGCAGCACAAGCCACTGTCTTGCATTACTTTGCCCTGGGAAGGGGTTCCATAAGTGGAGCGTGGGTGTTCCCATGCATCCACCTATGGATTTTGGTGCATTCCCATGTTCACTACCAAAAGTAATCCTGGAAATGCGTAATGCGTAAAAAAAATATGCCTCCCAAGTGAGGCGCAATGAGGAGAAATAACTTTATTTTATCCCACCAATTTTTTCGTCTTTATACGTGTGCTGCATTCTGAGAAAACGCCTCTGAGGATTGTTTTTGTGCACAAAGGTGTTCCTTCCTGCACAAAAACAATCCTGTCTGAACTGCAGGCACCCTTGCAAGGGTGCCTGCATTGGCAGTAGGCAGCACTGTGTGGCCCAGAGCAGTGAAAGAACAAGAATGCAACATATCTTAATCTATATGGTGCATTCTTGCCCTCTGTATGTGAAACATGCAGCTCAGCAAGTTGACTTGCTGTATTGTACTGCATCACATCTTCATACATCTGTTCTTGAGTTTATTAGCTATGAGAAGGATACTGACCAAATTTGCTTATTTGGCAATGGACAAAGAGGATTTGGAGCAGGTAGGACATGATGTTGCCTAGAACAGATAAATATAATTTTAAACAAATTCTTTATTGTTTACTACACCAAGCCTCAGTCAATGACGTGTAGCAAGATCTATTCCAGGTTTCTGATTCATATCAAAAGAGAAAATCTTAAAATGACAAAGTTAAAAATTAAAGAAATCATATTGACAAACTCCAATGAAAATCATCTCCTGGATAAATGTTCTGGTATGAGCAAGCACAAAACCATAAGTGTTTGGTGAGTGTCTAAAGGCAGGAGAATTTGGAGGCCTGAGAGTTACCTCTATGGGTTCATATCACATTTGTTGGAGATGGATCTAAAGTCACGGGGCAGGGTGAATGAACAGGAGCAACAAGGAGTAAGAAACAGAGAAAATAGTGCTTTTGCATTGTTGAGTGGGCTGTTATGGTGCTGCATGAGAGACTGTCAGTGTTTTGGCCAGCTGTGACCTGGTCGTTTTCCCCGTCTGCTTTATTACCTCTGTACACATGCCCTACTCTACTGTCTCCACTCCATCATCAGAAAAACATTCTCTTCCATTTTGTTATAATCCAATTGACATTGCTGCCCTACTTCACTGAGTGACAAATGTAGACAGGGCTGAGAAGCCAACTTTGTTGTTCCTTTTGATTGGCAATGGGTCATGTTCTCAGAAGCTTTGATATGCTAATAAACTGCGGCTGAGTCTGCCCCTATGGAGGAACAACCAAAGCTGCAGCAGCCATAGGAGCAAGAAAAATGGAAGGAGCAATGTGTCACTGTGTTTGGCTGTACAATGTAATGAGTAAAGTAGGAGAAGAGGCCTTACTCTTCTATGGGGTACATTTCCAGTAAACACATAAGTGTCCTGATGGGCTTGGAATGGGATTAATGCTTGAATTAATTTTAAGTACTTGTAATTGCATCCAGTTTTGTCCCCGTCCATTATTTTGACAAATATGCCACCCCAAACAGGAGACAGTAATATGCAAAGCGAACCAGTTCAACTCAAATGGCCAGGCATGTTCCTGTCGAACACAAGCAATGCTAGACTGGTTTAGGCATTGTCAGTAAGCTATAGCTTGAGTCCTGTGGCACGGTTAGTAAGGGGACCCACATCTAAATGTACAATTAGGGTGTCACATTGATGAAAACAAAAAAGTGATGGGTGAAATGCTTGAATTAATATCAGTGACTGTTATTTGCTTGGGCTGTATGCTAGTTCATGTTTTTTGGCCACCAGGCCACCTCAAATCGGTACAAGGTCTATGGAATTCTGCCTTGATCCTGCTCCTGTTGCAACAGTCTAACCCAAACTGCCAGGTGATGTCTCAACTAAATCGGAAGCAAACAATACAAAACTAGTTTTAGTCTAGTTAGGCCTTGTTGCTATGGTATTGTTTGAGCCCTGTTGCACACTGAACAATAGACCTATGTCTAGGCATACCCATCTATCAAGTTACTGTAAGGATGGTTACATTTACTTTTCAGGGTCCGTCCTGGGCTCAAAGATGCAGCACTGACGTCTCTCGTGATAACAGGTGAGTAAATCGGAATTTGTAGTTCGGCTGATTTTACAGGACTTTTTTAAACTTCCAAAACTCCACACTTAGAAAAATGTCCATGTGAAACCAGTCAATGTTAACATGTGCACTGTTAACTCACTCTACCCTTTTCTCACCGTTGTGCCTCTGCTGTGACCAAGAGAACGCCCTGAGACTGTGCCTGCTTATGTTCTTTGTGAAAAACGTTCTTAATAGTAGCAGCATCATCTTTTTGGTGTGTAGGAACACACAGCCTATGTCCACACGTGCTGTATACCAGGTGGCGAGAAGTGAAAATGTAAGATTGCCCGTAATGACCAGCCCCTGCTCAACACAGGTAGTGCAAGAACAGAGAGGAGAACGACTCACCATCGATGACAGCCCAAAACCAAGACTTTGCAAAGGGTGGAGCAACTATCTAAAGAATCAGGATGGATAAGAATTTAGTCTTACATCGTTGTGAAATATGGAGAAAGTCTGAAAAGTAGCGAAGTACAAGAAGGATGTTCCTCAGATGAGAGATTGGATTGACAACATTTTGAACAAAGGGATATTCTATGAAACTGTGGATGATAGTGGAGGTTCTGGAAAGCTGTGGAGGATGTAAGCAACATTAGGAGCTTGTATGCAGCATGGAAGTAATATTCTGTGAATTGTAAAGAGTGTAACAATTCTGTAGGTTGCTGAAGGATAGGAGCCAAGTTTTGTAGTGTCAAAGCACACGAGCGACTTCTGTATTATTGTGAAAGATGTGAGAGGAGTTATTTGGATTTGTGAGGAATAGAAGCGAGGTCTATGGAACTAGGAAGGATGCAAGAGGAGCTCAAGAAAGCTGCTAACGGTGTTCTGTGGAGTTGCGAGGGATGGGGAAATTCTGTGCAACTGTTAAGGAAACTGAACAAATGGAGGTGACTCAAGAGCTGTAAAAGGCAGCAGATGTGGGAAAATAGAAGACATTCTGCAAATTAGTTAGGGGGAGTTATGCATAGTTGTAAAACATGGGAGGACATTTCTGTATATTTTGAAGGTGTAGATTTGTGATGGATGGGAAGTATGCTCTACACTTTTGAAGGATGGGGAAGTGCTATGAAGTTGAGAAGGGGTAGAAAGAGCTTGTAAAGGTGCGAGAGCAGTTCTGCAGATTTTGAAACATGCAACAGTTCTGTATAGTTGTGAAGGATGGGAGGTAGGAGATAGAGTGCGGCACGCTAACCCCTGGGGGCATCTTGGTGCCGAGTTCCAGAGGTGGTACTCACTTACTTTATTGACTTCGGAAGGATAAAGGGCTGAGTGGTCACGCCGGAATTGAAACCAGTGACAAGGAGGTCAAAGGGACATTCCTGACCTGGTCTGAAGATAACCGAGAGTAGCAAGAGTGGCAACTACTTGACCCGAAGGTGGTCAGCAAGGGAAGCATTGAGATGCTGTTCAAAGTAGCACTGTATCTTCCTGACCTGACAGGGTGGGTGAGCTGGTGAACTCAGCAGTGCTGCTGAGACCCCGAGGCTGAAGCGGAAATGTAACAGCACCATTACTTGGTGTCCCATGGGGTCTGATCGCTATTGAGAGGTGCATGTAGTCACCAATTCAAAGTGGTGTGTCACTGCAGTGAAGAGGTGAAACTCTCCATTTCAAACGAAAGAACTGGAAGCACCCAGTGTCTGACAACACCAGCGCATTTAAAGGAGGCAAACAAGGGACGTCAGTGCAAACCGGCAATATCACTCAGTGACTCCAGGGCTCACTGTGGCCTGCAGATCACGAGACTGAATCCAGCAATATCACTCGATGACTTCAGTGATCACTGTGACGGGAGTGCAGATCACGAGACTGAATCGGGCAATAGCACTCAGTGACTTCAAGGCTCAGTGTGGTCTGCAGATGTCGAGCCTGAATCTGGCAATGACCGTCTCAGCCCTTCATCCTTCCGTTGTAGGCTGGGAATCATTACATCTGGTTACGGTATGTCGTGATACTGTCACAAAGCTCACTTTGAGGGGAACTCCTCTGACAGAGGCCCGTGTTTGCCAGAGCACCAGAGGAGAGCGTGTCCGCATCAGAGGAGAGGTGTCCACAGCAGGAGTCAGGACAAGTTTAGGACAGAGCTAGCGAGCTATGAGGTGGGCTCACAGACGGAGACCCCCATGGCACACTTCATACTCTGCAAAGGGCCGTGCATACACACTGCGAGGCACCTACAGACACTTCACAACTAACAGACAACGAATCTGGCAACACTTGGCTACAGTTCTAGCATTTACTGAGAAACTCAGAGCAGCGCCATTTTTAAAAAGACAGAGGTCAGTCCCCCTAGAGAGTACAGCAAATGAGATTCTTCACTGGTGACGTTTGGCCAATGAGAGTTGCTCTAATTTTGATAGCGAGGCTTGGAATGCAAACAGTGCCGGATAGATTGACGTATCCTTCTTCGGGTTGAGAGATGATTGAAGTTTGTGCTAGAGAGATTGCAAGAGGAAATGCGATGAGAGATATTTCGGCTACGACTCCCAGTGCTGGTCATTGATTTAATTAAATTATTGCCGGATGGATATCAAAAATTGGTGGTCTAGGAGTGTCAGCAGAGAGGGACGAGGTCACAATAGTAAAGGCACAAGGAACGGAATTTGGCAGTAAACTTACACATTTATTATTGCAACTTTGTTTCCTCTTTGCCATTTCGACTACCAACTGGACACACTAGCTTAGTATTGGAAGCCCGGATTCGCCATACGACTCCTCCACTACCACCACTTTCCAGAGCTACCAGGTTATGGATGAAATCGCCTGTCTTCAGGTCCCAAAGTTTAACAGTGCCATCATCTGAGCTTGTTACCACAAACTTTGAGCTGAACTGTAAGCAAGTGACAGCATTCTGATGCTTCTGGGGGCCCTGCAGTGTCTGTAAGCACTGTCCTGTCTTTATATCCCAGATCTTCACAGTGGAGTCGGCATTTCCTGAGACGAGGGTGTTGTCCCGCAGCTCCATCCCACTGGTCAGGGACTGAAGACCCATAAGCGTGTGCAAACAATTTCCACTTTCCACAATCCAGACATGGATAGAGGTGTCCAAGCAGCCGCTCACAATATGCTCCCCATCAAACTGTAAGGAGTAGACTCTGTTGGTGTGTCCTTGCAGAGTGTGAATGCAAGTCTCCGTCTCCGGGTCCCAGACCTTCACAGTGTAATCATAAGCACCACTGACCACCTTCTTGCCATCGTACTGCATGCAGCGAACAGCAGCCACATGACCCATAGTACATGCAGACACTGTCCAGTCTCAATGTCCCAGAGCCGCAGGGTGGCATCACGTGAACCGCTAACAACCCTGCTTACGTGGAGGTGCATACAGCGCACTGTGGATGTATGCCCATACAGGGTGTGGATGCACTCGCCAGAGCCTGCGTTCCAGACCTTCAGCGTCCTGTCTGTGGAGCCACTAATCACTATATTATCTCTCATCTGAGAGGACCAGACGCTGCCTGTTTGCCCCACCAATATCTGAACACACTCTCCTGTGATAGCAGACCACACCTTTAGCGTGTTGTCATCAGACCCGCTAACTCTCCGGTTCCCACAGAACTGAAGACAAGTTATGACGTGATCATCATGTCTCTTTAGCACCTTAGGGGGCTTGATGTCCCCGCTTCGCCAGTTTATGTCTATCTTGTGCTGCCTCATGAAACCAAATTTCCATGGACTGTACATGAAACCAGGTGTACGCAACCTCTGCCGTCTCAGGTTGAGGGGCTCATCAGTTCCTTCATCTCTGCATTTTTCCCGCCATAGCAAATTGTCCTCAGCCAGGATCCTCCACTAGCGGCAGGTCTGAGTGGCTCGCAGAAGGTCCCGGGGCTCTAAGAAGGATAGTACGTACAGGGCAAGCTCTAGGGTAGTAAAGAGATGAAAGTGTACTATTGTTGGTCTGCTTTTTAAAATACCGAAAATTCACTTTACTTATTGTCCCTACCTCATCCTTGAACCCTACTCCCCGCACAGCCGATCAGGTGCTGGTGCGAGAGAGGGGTAGATGCCATCTTGGGGGGACGGCAGGGGTAGCGCTCTAGTTGCTGGCTGCCTTCCGCCCTCCTGGAATATTTAAACCGCAAAGTAGCGCGGCTGCACAGATCTAGTGTGCTGTTTACCCCTGAGGCGGAAAGCCGGGGGCTGCTAGGCTAGTGGGAAATCTTCCTTTACAAATCGCGTTTCTTTTTTAAAAGTGTGCTGCTACACGACTGAATTATTTTTGAAATAGTGTGTGTACTATTGTTGGTCTGCTTTTTAAAATACCAAAAATTGCACTTTACTTATTGTCCCTACCTCATCCTTGAACCCTAATCCCCGCACAGCCGATCAGGTGCTGGTGCGAGAGAGGGGTAGACGCCATCTTGGGGGGATGGCAGGGGTAGCGCTCTAGTTGCTGGCTGCCTCCCACCCTCTTCTTATAAATGATCATCATTCCCCGACGGCGCAGCGGGCGCGGCACGCCAAAGGCAAGCCCGTCCGCGCACGTCATCTCCAGGATTTCGCCACTCACCAGTACCCCTGGTCGAGGTTTGCGGGATCCCCGCTACTATGACAAAGAGGCACTGCTAACATTGAATTCATGTGGCCAGACTTGCGGGGAGCTGCCGGCTCAACTAGGGGAAACAGCTCTGAAATGCAATACTTGCAATTTCACTGCCGATAGACCCGGTCTGGTGGGACAAGTTCCTGTGTCTGGAAAACAAGTACAGCTTACTGTTCTCCAACTGAACGTGATATCACTTGCTAGGCACTACTTGGGGATACAGACACTTATTGTGGAAGAATCCCCAGATGTTTTTTCCTGTGTGAAACCTGGCTGCGCGATGATATGATCAGTCTACCTAACCTCACTCTCCCGGAAGGCTATCTGATAAAGTCTGTAAATAGGGACTCAGGGGGCGGTGGCATTGCGGTAATTCATAAAACACAATACCCCTGCTCCTTTATCAAGGAAGATATTTGGGGTTGTGAATGTGCCCGCTTCAGGATTGTTATTAGCACGCATTTTACTCTTTCAGGACTATATATTTATCGTCCGCCGGGACCTGCTTCTAAGTTTATTGAGTCCATGCTAGAGGTGGCTAGCTCCTTGGTAGGGGGATCTGCTAATTTCACGATTCTAGGGGATCTAAATCTCCACTTCGATCAGACTCACGATTCGACCATCCGGAATCTGTTGGCAGACCTAGCGGCCTTACAGCTTGACCCTTTAATTCAAGTCGCTACGCACTTGGCAGGGTACATACTGGATCCACTGTTTTCCAATATCCCAGTAGTAAACACAAAAGTTCCCAAACCCATGGGGTGGACGGACCACTATCTGGTTAAAGCCACTGTGGAAGTCACTGAGCCATTCAAGGTGGATGCGGTGAATCGGGTCTTTAAGAGACCATGGCATAAACTCAAACTGAAGGACTTCCATGCCGCCCTGGGGACGTTTCCCTGTGAGGACATGGTGGATCCTGATATGGCATACACAACGTTCCACGATTGGATTGTGGGGGGGCTGGACACCCTCATTCCGGCTAAATGGACTAAGGGGCGTAGATCTACCTCCAACCCTTGGTATAATGATCTATGAGAAAAGAATGCAAGAGAGCAGAGCGGGCATGGAGAAGGAAGTATAAAGATGGAGACAAAGTGACCTATCTGGCTAAACTAAAGCTTTATCACAAAGCGATTTGTTCCGCGCGTGCCACATTTTACGCGGAAGAAATCTAAGCGAGCTCTAACCCCACCAAATGTATTTTTAAAATTGTCCAGGAATTACAGAGCAATAGAACTATTGCTTCCAGCATTACGTCCGCACAGCAGTGCGAAAACCTTGCTACTTTCTTTGTAGATAAGGTGCAAAAAATGTATAAGTTATTCCCGCAACATTCCCCAGGCATATACTCTCCAACCAATACCAAGGTTGAGGGTGCTACTCTGACAACTATACCACAGATCACGAGTGAAGAGCTAGTTAAACTTTGTAAGAGAGTGAAATCTGGATCTCCATCGGACCCTATGAGGCCGGCACAATTTATTGAGTCCCTGACGTTTTTCCAGCAGCCTCTGGGCTTCATACTCAATCTGTCCTTTTCCAGGGCCAGGGTTCCTATGGCCTGGAAACAGGCATGGGTATCCCCTATCATTAAAAAGCCCACTCTGGATCCTTCAAAACCGGAAAACTTTAGGTCGATCTCCCTTCTCCCTTGGGTGGCCAAGATCGCTGAGGCCCACGTGAACAATGTGCTTTCTCAATTCATGCATCTTAATGGCATTCTGGACCCATCTCAAAATGGATTCAGGCCTGGCCACAGCACCGAGTCTGCCCTATTGGCCACAACCGAACACCTCCGGATGATTCTTGACGCCGGTCAGAGTGCAGCGCTGATTCTGTTAGACCTCAGCGCTGCCTTTGACACGGTACCTCATGACATCTTGTTATATCGTCTGGAGGCAGTTGGGATCAATGGACTCGCGTTAGAATGGTTTCGATCATTCCTGAAGGATAGATCTTTCCGGGTATCTGCACCACCGCACCTCTCCCAGCCCCATCACATAGGCCAGGGAGTCCCACAAGGTTCTGCACTCAGCCCATCTCTATTTAATCTTTATGTGCAGCCACTTGCGGCAGTGGCAAAGGAGTGGGACCTCACGTTGGTATCATATGCTAACGATACTCAGCTGGTCATCACCTTAGCTGAAGGGCCATCGACATCAGCCACGAGGTTCAGAGGCGGGATGGCAGCAGTGGCCCAATGGATGACCGATAATTGCCTGCAGCTTAATGCAGGCAAAACAGAGGTTCTGCTTGTAGGGAAGAACATCTCCCTCTGGAATGAGCAATGGTGGCCGACTTCGCTGGGTATTATGCCTGCGTCTAAGTCATTAGTCAAGAATTTGGGAGTATGGATGAACTCCTCGCTTAGATTTCAGACTCACACTAATAGCGTGGCAGCTACTTGTGTGGGTCTGTTACGAGGTCTTCATCCTACTCTGAAGTTCTTTGACTCTAAAGTGCGCCAGCTTATTGTCCAAGCCACTGTTCTATCATGCTTGGACTACGCCAGTGTGCTGTTCCTGGGCGCAAATAAAGCCGAGATAGCGCGACTCCAGCGAGTTCAAAACTCGGCAGCAAGGTCCCTGGTAGGACTTCCTCATAGGTGCTTGGCCAGAACTACAATCAGAAAGCTGCACTGGCTTACGATTATTTCCCGAATCCAGTTCAAAGCTCTCTGCTTGGCGTTTAAGATCCTTAAATTCGGGAGCCCAGATCTCCTGCGTCCTCTCCTGACTCCATATGCTCCTCAGCGTAGTCTGCGTTCATTAGGACAACACCAAGTGGTTGTGCCTCGGACTAAACTCTGCCGCATTGGTGGCCGTTCTTTTCGGGTTTTGGCAGCCAAGCTCTGGAACTCCTTGCCGGTCGGCATCCGTGGAATGGAGAATTTGCTTGCCTTCCGGAAAGCCATCAAAACCTTCTTGTTCCCTTCATCATAGGTTTGTACGACCACGGTTGGCTAGTTTTTAGCTGTTCAGTACCTCTTGATCTAGCAGCGCCGGGACGCCTCTTTGCTGGGGCAGCTGTTGCGCTTTCAAAATTATTAACATTAACATAACAAATCCAATGCGATAGCGAAAAATATGGAGAAAGAACATGAAAGTCGGTGGGAATGTCTTAAATTCTGGGCCATAGAACAAGTGCCATTAAGTTTCATATTCATTAGAGAGCCTCTTGTTTTCATATCATCATCATTATAAACGTGTGCAAATATATAATAATAAACACATGCTGCAAACAAAAAGTAAATACAATGTTTACAAATCATCGGCTTGCTGACGGTCATGGTGTCTAATACATAAAGAAAACACATAAATAGTGTACGGTATATGATCACCTTGTTGTGTGACATCATAAGTTCATTTGTGCCAAAAAATAAAAGTAAAAATCATTTAGTGTGAAATTTTATCAAAAAAGTCTCGGGGTGAGCCGCGAACTCTTGTCAGCAGCTGAAACCCACGGCAAAAGATGCACGTACTGGTTGAGCAATGCCCCCGTTCACATGAAAAGCAGTCACCTACGCGAACCCCGCGAGGTTTCAAAAAACAAAATTTGGGGGGGCCTTGGGGGTCCTTGTGGGACCCCCCCGGAGCAGGCCTAGGGGGTCAGGGTGTTTCTACCCCACCCCTTTGCTTGTTTTCCACCTTTGTTTCCCTGCTTTCTTGTGCCTCATTTTACCGAGGCACAAGATGGCTGCCAACACTTTCTGGTTTAGAGTGTTGACAGACAGTTGACAGCCAAGTAGCATTCAGCTCATGCTCGGGAAGGTACAGTAAGCTTACAGTAAGCTTACCGTAACACCTCCAATATATATCTATGATTTTCTCACGAACTACTGAACGGATTTACACCATTCAACAAAGAGCGCGATCTGCGCACAGAACTCTACCTTTTGCAAAGTTTGGTGTAATTCCGTTCAGGCGTTCGGGCTGCAGCCCTAGCTAAAGGTCCTATGGGAAATTGCATGGGGAAAATACGTTTTGGGACCCCCTTTTTTCTCGGCCCCCGCTTCACGAATCACCCCCAAACTTTCAGGGAAGGAGCGGAGCAGGCCATTTTCTTGGAGAAATTCGCAAAGATTCGTCCACAGGCGCCAAAGTTGTTCCAAATAGAATGTTGCAGATTTCCTATGGAAACTAGGTTTTAACTATAACTACCTACTGGCGACCGCCAGTAGGTAATATATATAAGGATATGGGTAAAAAATCATGGTATTAGTACTTTTGATTGAAAATCGAATTTCACAATGAGATAGTTTGGCTTTCGGAGCACATAGGTTAATTACATTTTTAGTAAATTCACAAAAGTTAATTTGCAAATCACAGTACTGAGTTACCCAATATGAGACAAAAGAGAGATATTGGAGGTCAACATCACCATTACATACATATGGGAGCATTACAATAGTCCATAATCGATCAAAAGCCCACTGGGGCAAGATACCTCTTGTAAAGATGCTATGAATTGATGTCAAAAGGTCTATTGAAACTGCTATATGGTTGTATAATGATGGCTACAATGCAATCCAGTACTGTGAGAAGTCACGTTGTTTTTAGATTTCACAGTATGCTTATGTTTCAAATAATTTTTTCTCACTGCTTAAAAACACAAAAATGTTTTTTCTTGCACTTTTGGTTACGGACACAGGTATTGTTGTTGCATGGGTACATCACCACAGAAGCATTAGAGAATATAAGTGATATTGGGCCAGATGTAGGAGCCCTAATTCCAGTCGGAAACAGACGATTTCGTCCGTTTCCGACCGGTATTAGGGTTTTCAGATGTAGGGGGATGAAAATTACAGAATCGGTATATTTACCGATTCGGTAAAATTACTGATTCGGTACATTACCGAATCGGTAAATATACCGATTCTGTAATTCCAAATGTAGGTGGCACAGTTTACAGTGCCACAGGCCCTTAAGAGTCGGTATTTTACCACACAATCCTATTGTGTGGTAAAATACCGAATTCAGGTGTGCATGCACATCTGTGCATGCACACCTGTGCAATGTGACACACAGACATGCCGTTAGGGCATGTATGTGTGCCACATGTCACACAAGCCTGTACTTGGGGTGCTAGAGGGTGTCAAAGTGACACCCCCTACACCCTTGCAGGATTCGGTATTTACTGATTCGGTAAATACCGAATCGGTATTGCCCATTGATTCCTATGGGCTTCAAGGCCCTTAGGAATCAATGGGCAATACCGATTCGGTATTTACCGAATCGGTAAATACCGAATCTTACAGATTCGGTATTCCTGAATTCGGAATTACCTACATCTGCCCCCTTTCCATTCACAGACTCTTAAATACTGAATCTGTAAAATTCGGTATTTAAGAGTCTGTAAATGGGAATTACCTACATCTAGTCCATTGAGGGCAATTGTAAATAAGATTGATCATGTATGAACTGTTAAAAATTTTGCAAGTAGAATGAATTATGTTTTATTCTGAGAAACATTCAATATCAGCATTTGCAATGCCCGGAATTACTCGTGATACAAATGTTTCTGTCACCTTAATGTATCTCTTCCATGTCTATGACAATGGGGAGGGTAACCATAGCAACTAACCTACGTCATCAGGAGGCTCCGACAAACCTGTTGTGGGTGTGTGTATATATTCTTATCGTTTTCACTCTGAAGTTGTTGTGAACAAGCCGGTAGTCCCGCCGAAACGCGTAAGCCATCATCGTTGGGTGAATAAATTACTCTTTGATAGAATCCCACGGAGTAAGCGCCTTTTTTGTATTGCTGTAACGAAGGTTTGGATGATATATATATATATATATATATATATATATATATATATATATATATATATATATATATATATATATATATATATATTTGCCACAATGTGATCCAGCAGAATTCGACAGCGCTCATCAGCGTGTGCTCAGCCCAGGGGTCGGATCCAGACCCAAAAATCACTTTTTATCACAAATGAGGCAGCACAACTGGATTCTTATTGAAGCCTTTTAATAAGCGCTTCACCCCACCAACGCGTTTCAGCCACACAAGGCTTTGGTCACGGTCAGTTAGTCCTTCTACCATTTCCATTTAAATACTAGCCCATACTAGCCTTAGGTGGCCTTATGGGATACGTAGTTTAGAACAAAGTTATTTTTAAAATCAAAAAGAAAAAGAAAGACAGGTGTGATTATACATTTGTAGTGTCATTAGTACATTTAACTACATGTTAATTCACATGGGCAGTATTATTCAATTCATTCTTGGATTAGTTTCCAATTACCATTAGTTCCAGTGTCGGGTATAGTACCCTAGCAATTTGAACTTGTCAGCTGGTACTATTGAGAGTCACTCTAGATGTATGTGGAGGTCCTCCCCAAAGTTCATACCTCACGGGATTTTTGTTCGAAGTCGGATGATGAGACGGGACTCAATTTGTCTTAATTTTCGAACAATGTCACCACCTCTTTCCGTTTTTGTTAGCATCTTCATACCATAGAATTTCATTGCTCTCCAGTCCCCTTCCTGGCATGCATTGATGTGTTTCGCCGTGGCATACAACATGTTTATGTTCTTCACTGCCCTGATATGTTCCAGGATTCTCTTTTTTAACATGCAAGTGGTGCTGCCTATGTACTTGATCCCACATTTGCATTCAATTACATATACCACATTTTTCGATGTACACGTAATTTCTTGGTCAATGTACATTATTTTGCCATTCGGTTCTTCAATGCTTTTCTTACTTATTCCAAGCTTGCATGCTTTGCAGGTGGAGCATGGTTTGAATCCTTTTTGTTGTCCCATTAACCAGTTTGTTTTTGATTTCATTTGAAAATGACTTTTCACTAGGAGATCTTGGAGAGAAGTGTTCTTTTTGTATGTTATTGATGGTCGTTTGCCTACTAGATCTCCTATGTCCGGGTCCCCAGATATGAGATGCCAGTATTTCTTCATCTTATTAGCAATAATTCCACTCTCTTTATTGTATGAAGTTACAAATCTCGGTGGATCCTTCTCAGTATTAGTTTTGGGTTTTTCTACCAAAATTTCTGCTCTTGTTTTTTTGTCCGCCTTCTTTTTACATTTCTTTAGGACACAATCATCGTATCCTCTTGATGCAAATCTTGCCTTGCTTTCTCCCATTTTGACTTCTGCATCTTCAGCTTTGGAACAATTTCTTTTTAGCCTTATGAATTCTCCATATGGTATGCTATGAAGAAGAGCTTTCGGGTGGAAACTAGTTCCATGTAACACACTATTGGTGGACGTCTTTTTGCGGAAAAAGGTGGATTCGATTTTTCCTTCAGAAATATAAATCTTGGTGTTTAGAAAGTCAATTTGTTTTTTACTCGTGGAGCATGTAAATTGTAGACCAACATTGTTGTTGTTAAGAATAGAAAAATATTTTTGAAATTGTAGGTCTGTTCCATTCCATATTAAAAACAAATCGTCTATATAGCGTACCCAAAAAATAATTCGATCCAGATCTTGTTGGTTATTGGTGTTCCATGCAATTGTCTTTTTCCACCAACCCATGGTAGTATTTGCATAGTTTGGGGAAAAAGATATCCCCATGGCAGTTCCACACTCCTGTTTGTATAGTTCCTTGTTGAACAGGAAGACATTGTTTGTTAAGCACATATGGATCATTTTCAAGAGCATGTTCGTATGTTCCAATGTTGTAATGCTGCGCTGTTTTAGGAAGTATTGGCAGGCTTCTATTCCCACATCATGCCTTATCGATGTGTATAGTGATACCACATCTATTGTGACTAATAGGTACTCATCATTCCATGTTATATCCAGCAGGGTTCTCAAAAAATCTCCCATGTCTTTAATATAGGAAGGCATGCTTTGAGCAATAGGAGCAAGAAAGGTATCTACATACTTAGAGACATTCTCATATATGGAATTGCAGGGGGAAACAATTGGTCTCCCTGGCCGATTAATCAAAGTCTTATGAATTGTGGGTAAGAAATATATGCAGGGCATTGTTGGAAAATCCGTATACAGAAATTTCTTTTCATCATCATTAAGCAATCCTTTTGTGTGCCATTCATTTAGATGATCTTTCAGTTCATTTAACATTCTAATACTTGGATTGTTTGTAAGTTTAGAATAGTTTTGTTGTACATTTAATTGTCTCATGGCTTCACTAACATAGTCAGATGTCTCCATTATCACAATATTCCCCCCTTTGTCAGCGGGTTTGATTGTAACTTTTTCATTGTCCATGAGAGATTTGATTGCTTTCCGTTCTCCTGATGTTACATTTTCCCTGCTGTTCTTTCTTACTTTAGTTAATTTGTCCAACTCTTCACTCATTGCATCTGAGAAGAGATCGATTTTATTTCCAGGTGACAGGATGGGATAATACCTGGACTTTCTTTTTAATCCAGTGTTTGGCTTTTCATTAGTTCTAATGTCCATTTGTTGCAACATCTGAGTATCCGATATGATCGTTCCCTCTTGATCAAATAGCATTTCAAAGGTTCGTCTCAAATCAGGTATTTGTTCAATGGTAGTAGTTGTCTCACTATCTTCAGGAATGTCATTGGCAGCGTGACCATTTTCAATTGGAGGTTTATTGGCATGTATTTTTGCCAGTTTAAGTTTCCTCACGAATTTATATAGATCAATTTTCGTTTGCGTGTAATCAAAGTGTGATTCGGGGCAGAATGATAGTCCTTTATTTAATACTATCTTCTCTTGTTCTGTTATCTGATAGTTTGAGAGGTTCACGATCAGGTTAATTACTTCCTGTTGTGGAGGGGATATTGTCTTCTTGCGTTGCTTTGATCTGCGTGTTTTTCGGGTGCTGGTACGGGAGGTTGTTGTATTTGTGTTGTCCTTCCCCGACCGCCTCTTTCATATGGTTTTCTTCCCCTCCCTCCGCCTCATGTGATGCTCTTTTCCAGATTCATCAGTGTTGCTTTGTCTAAAACAGACAAGTTTTTTGTCTGGTAAGCCTCTCGTGGTGCTCCATTCTCACTGATATCCGATTCACTTGCACTAGATGCTGGTTTGTGCAAAGGATAATTCTTTTTCAAGTTATCATAGCGTCTCGCAAACGTCAGGATCCTACCATGAGAATAATCTTGTTCATCACGCTTAAATTTTCGTTCTTTTCTTTCCTCAATTTCCTTCTCATAGTGGTCCAATCTGGTTTCCATTTCTTGTCTGAGTTTGGTAAGTTCGTCCTGGTTTCACTCTCTTTGTAATATTTCTTCTATTTCTTAGATTTTCTTAGTCAATTCATCGATGTCAGTTTTAGCATGTTTGATCAAAATACGCATCATGTTTAGTGAACATATGGTATTATTTTCCATCCATTCATTTATTAGTTCCTCTTTTGTATCCGGATGTGTGGGCATAGTAAAGATCCTCAGACCTCGTGCAATGCGTTTTACTTCCACATAATTTTCGAGTGCTATCACTTCCCAGCTTTTATTTATTTCCTTTTTGTAGAGTCGCTCTAACGAGTTGAATTGTTGTTTGAGCGTTGCAGTATTTTTATCCAATACTGTGGTATTCTGACTTGTATTGGCCATTGCTGCCCCAGCTTTAAACATCGTAGACGCTTTGGAGGCACGTTTTGCTGCTCGCGCTTCCATTTCTTTAGTAAGTTTTCACACCGGTTACTTCAAGGGTGAAAATGTAAGCGCTATTCCTTTAAGACTGCTTAATCCAGTCCGGTTTGCAAATGTCAGCCGCTCGTAAACGTACGCGGCGTCTCTCAACAGATACAAACACGGCCACTTCGATTCCCGCTATTATGACACAGTTGATTCAGTTCACTAACCTCGTCACGGATGTATCGTCAGTAGTGCCGCACAGCCGCACAGCACTTCTCTCCGTTAAGACGAGGGTGTGTGATTCAGGAAGTAGTCTCCTTCTCTCGCCGAAAATCGGGCGCTTCTCTCTGCATTACTCTGTTTGCCACAATGTGATCCAGCAGAATTCGAGAGCGCTCATCAGTGTGTGCTCAGCCCAAGGGTCGGATCCAGACCCAAAAATCACTTTTTGTCACAAATGAGGCGGCACAACTGGATTCTTATTGAAGCCTTTTAATCAGCGCTTCACCCCACCAACGTGTTTCAGCAAACACAAGGCTTTGGTCACGGTCAGTTAGTCCTTCTACCATTTCCATTTAAATACTAGCCCATACTAGCCTTAGGTGGCATTATGGGATAAGTAGTTTGGAACAACGTTATTTTTAAAATCAAAAAACTAATGGTAATTGGGAACTAATCCAAGAATGACTTGAATAATACTGCCCATGTGAATTAACATGTAGTTAAATGCACTAATGACACTACAAATGTATAATCACACCTGTCTTTCTTTTTCTTTTTGATTTTAAAAATAACTTTGTTCCAAACTACGTATCCCATAATGCCACCTAAGGCTAGTATGGGCTAGTATTTAAATGGAAATGGTAGAAGGACTAACTGACCGTGACCAAAGCCTTGTGTGGCTGAAACGCGTTGGTGGGGTGAAGCGCTGATTAAAAGGCTTCAATAAGAATCCAGTTGTGCGGCCTCATTTGTGACAAAAAAAAAAATATATATATATATATATATATATATATATATATATATATATATATATATTACCTACTGGCGGTCGCCAGTAGGTATATATAGTTAGGATTTTTTCTCTATGGGATTTTTGAAAATTCTATGTCTAATAACTTTGGCGTTTGTGGACGGAATTGGCTGAAATTTTCAGGAAAATGGAACATTTTGTTTCTGAGCAGCCACTGAAAATTTGGGGGGGGTTTGTCAAGGGGGGGCTGAGAAAAAAGGGGGGTCCCAAAACGTGTTTTTAACATTGAGTTTTCCATAGGGCGGTTGGCCTCACTTTTAGCCCGAACGGCTGAATGGATTTGCACGAAACTTGGCAAAATTGTAGGGACTGGTAGCCCGATGTGCCTTTGCTAGGTCTCAATATATGTGCTGCAGTGGATTTTGAGAAATTAACGTTTTAAAAAAGATATATATCTGTAACAGCGGACCGGGCAGCGCTCCAGTTCGCGTACTTTTCGCGTTACGGAGCTTTGTGAAGCGAAGCTGATTGGTTCTCCGGCGTCTGTAAACATTCCAAACAGTCCGTAGCGGCCGCCATCTTGTCTCTCGGTAGGATCGAGAGACAAGAGGAGGCTAAAGCGAAGGGGCAAATGACCATAAGGGAGCATAGTAGATCCTCCCTGACCCCGTAGGTTTGATGTGGAGGTTTTAAAAGGGCCCCGCGGGGCAAAAAAAAAAAATAATAATAATAATCGAACGGCTGAATGGATTTGCACGAAACTTGGCAAAATATTAGGGACTGGTAGCCCGATGTGCCTTTGCTAGGTCTCAATATATGTGCTCCAGTGGATTTTGAGAAATTAACGTTCAAAAAAAGATATATATCTGTAACAGCGCTCCGCTTCGCGTACTTTTCGCGTTACGGAGCTTTGCGAAGCTGATTGGTTCTCCGGCGTCTGTAAACATTCCAAACAGTCCGTAGCGGCCGCCATCTTGTCTCTCGGTAGGATCGAGAGACAAGAGGAGGCCAAAGCGAAGGGGCAAATGACCATAAAGGGGCATAGTAGATCCTCCCTGACCTCTTAGGTTTGATGTACCATTTTGCCAAGTTTGGTGTAATTCCGTTCAGCCATTCAGGCTGTAGACGTATCTAAATGTCCTATGGAAAATTGCATGGGGAAAACACATTTGAAAGTGTTGAAATTTAGAACCAATTAAAATGTTACTTTGGTTTTGTATTTGTGTGTGATGAAAGTTAATTGGTTATGTATATATCTAAAATGAGAGGAAACCACAGCCATTTTGTGATACTACTGTCTGAGGTACATTTGTGAGGAATTTTTGGTGCTCAATTTCTGGTGTTTGATTTACACAGTACTAACACTTCTCCTACTTTTAAAAAGGTGAGTTGTTAATTTGTAAGGGGAACTATGTTGTACACTTTAAGATAATTTGAAAAATGTTTTCTGTTATTTATTTACAGTCCTTCTGTTATACTAAATACTTGATAAAGTTAGTTTTATATTATGTATTACTAAAAACGATAAATGAAAGTGATTTTTTTTTTCTGCAATTTACAGCAAGCAATTTCAAAATAAAATGGCTCACAATGAAGAGACCGTGGCAATTTCTTTTGAATTATCCACTACATT
The DNA here is from genome assembly GCF_964261635.1 of Lissotriton helveticus. NCBI lineage: Eukaryota > Metazoa > Chordata > Amphibia > Caudata > Salamandridae > Lissotriton > Lissotriton helveticus. Next base: position 1,333,168,227 of record NC_136063.1, on the reverse strand, counting down.
TATTGAAATTGACAGCACCAATAATGAAATATTCTCACAAGGAGGAGATGACTTGAATGATTTTTTTGATCAATCTCTTGATGGCGAATTTATCGAATGTTTGGAGACCATAGAGTTACAAGAATCATCATTGCAGACTTTTCAAGAGGAGATTCCTGATGAGATGATTGAAGAGGAAATTCCTGATGAGGACATGTTACTAGTTCTTTCAAATTTTGAAAATTCAGAAGAATAAATTTAAATTCAGAAATCAAAAATTGTTTGAGACATTATTCATTTTTATTTTTAATTTATGAGGTTGTAGCGAAGTGATTGTAGTATAAAATGAGACTTATAGTATAGAGTGCAACATTTTTATGTTACATGGTAAGTTTACTCATATTTACTTTCCTTCTCCCACTATATTATCTCCAATGTGTATTTGACATCTCTTCTTCATCTCCGGCCTCCTTTCTCTCACTGTCTGTGTCTGATGCATCTTATCGCTGCCATTTTGTGTAATTACAGAAGAGAGTAAAATAAAATAGTTCGGAACGTGAAAAGGGGGCAAAGTAGAGTACCCCTCACCCCCTAGGCCTTCTCAGGCGGTCCCAAAAGGATCAGTTTCTGTTTTCCTGAGAGATTATGGTATGAGTTCCATATACCACAATAACTTGCATTACAACATGCAAGATATCTATCTCCTATTACCAACTTTTGGAGATATTCGCGCTAAGCGGGAATATCTCCAAAAACTAACACCTGCCCTGAGCAGTTCTTAGCCATGTTATCCAATGGGAGGTGGATAACATGGCTAAGAGCATTAGCTCGGTAATGCATGAATATCGCGGACTTTTTAGCGATATTCATGCATTGCGGCCGTTTTTTATCGCATTTGCGATAAACCTTGATAATAGCAAGGTTTATCTGCGATAATTTCTGACGATGCTTAGCGGTAAAAAATTCGTTGCTAAGCATCGTTAGCGATAAATATCGCTTAACTTTGGTAATATGCACCAACGTCTGTTAACGTTCGATTCGAAGGAAATGAGGAAGTGTTGAAAAACATTGTCTGCGCCATCTTGCTTTTTTTTAAATGCCACACTTTTGTCGTGCACGGCAGCCATTTTAGATGCCTTGACCAGACCCACTCTCTGCATGCTGTTGATCCGTAGCATGGCTCCCCACCCTCGCAAGCATCTTCCCCAGGCACTGGTCACCCCCGCTCTCTGTCTTATGCATCGGCAATAAACCTCCCCCCATCTGCGCTGCTCTTCCCTGAGAATCACACTCTGTGCCCGCCCGACACCTCCCTTTCGCCCTATTCACTACCGCACCCTCTGACACTCCTCTTCCTCTGTGTCCGATTGTCCAGGCTATCAGCTAGCCCTGCAGATGTAGTTTATGGCCCCAGCTGTAAAGAATCACCCCTCTTCAAAGGAGTTATAGTAGATCAAGGCCCACACCCGATGAGATCCGTCAAACCACACGCGTTCCTACTATCTGAAAACCATCCTGTATTGTGATTGGGGAGGGGACCGAGCCTGAAGCGGAAGATTCTAGGGATGACTCTTTGTGCATCAAAGTTTTTACAATTATGTGTCACATTAAAAATATATAGCACTCCAACAAAGTAGTAGGAATATAAAACTTTAATAACTTATAAATATATACAACAAAACAAAAACAGTAAAAACATTTAAACAATGAAGAGACCGTGGCAATTTCTTTTGAATTATCCACTACATTTAATGAAATTGACAGCACCAATAATGAAATATTCTCACAAGGAGGAGATGACTTGAATGATTTTTTTG